>NC_054470.1:132707624-133012624 GCF_017639515.1 Carcharodon carcharias
AAAATGATAAATCACCAATGTTAGATGATAATTATCTTAGAGGGCTGAGCTAGACAAGGGAACATATTTGTGAGACTGACAATCATTGCACAGGAGTCACTGGACACTGGAGACTTACCATTTTATTGGAAACAGACCAAGTCGTTTACATACTCAAAAAGGGTGACAAAACAAATACAAACAAACCATGGTCCTATTAGTTTTATTTCTATTCCATGTAAATATTGTTATACTTATCAGGCGTTAATTTTAGGAGTATCTGTAATAAACTGATCATGATAATCAACATGGATTCAGAAAGGGAAGATCCTGTCTCGCCAATCTCCATTAATTTGTGAAGATGAACAACCCAATTTCTGTAGAAATCTTTATCACAAAAGGCACCTTGACTTCCAGAGGCATTTGACAAAGTTCCATATGAAAGCTTTTAACCTCAAAAGCTGGAGATTCAGTGCAAACCTTCAAAATGGATAGGAAACTGGATAGAAGGTAGGAAAAAATGAGCAATTGTTAGAAGAATTAAATCAGATTGAGGGAATGTACTAATTAGAGTGTCTCAAGGCTTAGTTTTAATTCAGTACTGTTTCCACTTTATGTAAATGATCTGGGGGAGATGGTGGTGTAGTCATAATGTCACTGGACTAGTAATCCAGCGGCCCAGGCTAATGCTCCAGGGACATGGAATAGAAAGCTAGTCTCAGTAATGGTGACCATGAAGCTGTCATCAATTGTTGTAAAAACCCATCCGGTTCACTGATGCCCTTTAGGGAAGGAAATCTGCTGTACTTATGTGGCTTGGCCTGGCCTACATGTGACTCCAGATCCGCAGCAATGTGGTTGACCCTTAACTTCTCTCTGAAATAGTGTGCAAAGCTACTTAGTTCAAGGGCAAATAGGGATGCGTCACCCATATCCCATGAAAGAATAATAATAAAAAAAAATGCAAAGTGGGCAAACTTGCTGAAAACAGCAAAGTAGGAAGGACAGTGGAATCAGAAGGAATGGCTCAGAGATCACAGAATAAGTTGTGTATGCATCTAGAATATTTTAGTTACACTACAACAGATTGTGTCTTATTCTGGCCACTAAGAAACAAGGAAAGCATTCAAGCTCAGGAAGCATTGCAGAAAAGAACAACAAGGCTGATTCCTAGCACTGAGGCTCTGAGTAATGAAGAAGGATTACCTAGAAAGGAGGCAGAGAAAGGCTATATTAGGAATATGGGAACAGGAATAGGCCATTCAGCTCCTCAAGCCTGCTCTACCATTTGATGAGATCATGGCTGCATCTTAACTCAATCCACCTGCCTTGGCTCCTTTAATACTCTTGTCTAGCATAAATTTATGAATCTTGGATTTAAAAATGCTAATTGAGCAAGCATATACTGCATTTTGTTGGAGAGAACTAGACACTTCTACCAATCTTTCCAGGAATAAGTGTTTCCTAACTATTCTCCTAAACGGCCTCGCTCTGATTTTAAAGAATAAAAATATCAACCAGCACCAGGCATACTAAATTGACATGACACCCTGGTGATGTTACAACACAGGACTACATACATTCTAAAAAGAGGAAGAATTATGCCAAAGACAGAGCTAAATTATCGACAAGCAATATATCAGATCAAACCTCTATAGTCCTGCCATATCCAGCTGTGAACTAATGGAGGCAGAGCACCTCCATCACCAATGATGACTGAGTTCATCACACCAGTGCAAAATATAAGGCTGAAGAATTGTCACCATTTTCATAGAATCATAGAGTGGTTACAGTACAGGATGATGCCATTCAGCCCATTGTGTCTGACACTTCACCCAGAAGTGTTGAGTGGATGATCAACTTCAGCCTCCTCCTAAGGTCGCAAGCATCACAAATGCCAGCCTTCAGCCACTTCGATTCACTCCAAGCAATATCAAGAAAATGCTGAATGCACTGAGCAAAGGCAATGGGTCCTGATAACATCCTGCTTCTAATACTGAACACTTGTGTTTCAAACTAGCCGTGCCCCTAGCCAAGCTGTTCCAGTAAGCTACAACACTGGCATCTACCCAACAATATGGTAAACTGTTCAGGTATGTCCTGTGCACAGAAAGCAGGATAAATCCAATCCGACCAATTGTTTGCCCATCAGTCTACTCTCAACTATCAGCAAAGTGTTGGAAGGTGTCATCGAAAATTCTATCTAGCCGTACCTACCCAGCAATAATCTGATTCTTAATTTGTGTTCTACCAGGACCACTCAGCTCAAGAGCCCATTACAGCCTTGGACAATCATAGAGAAAGGAACTGAATTCTAGAGGTGAGGAGTAAGTGCCTGCCCTTTACAACAAAGCAGCATTTGACCAATTGTGGCATCAAGAAGCCCTAATAAATTGGATGTTACTAGGAATCAGGGGAAAACTCCACAATGGCTGGAGTCATACCTAGCACAAAGGAAAATTGTTCAGGTTGTCGGAGGTCAGTCATCTCAGTTCCAAGACACTGCTGTTTTCTCAGCATTTTGACCTGGGCCCAACCACTTTCAGCTGTTTCATCTCTGTCCTTCCCTCCAACATAAGGTCAGAAGTGGAGATATTCTCTGATACTAACACAATATTCAGCATCACTTGCCACTTCTCAGAAAATGAAGGAATCTGGACCTGCACACAGCAAGACCTGGACAACATTCAAACTTGGACTGATAAGTGGCATGTATCATTTGTGCCATACAGTGGCAGGCAATGACTATACCCAAGAAGAGAGAACCTAAATACTACACCTTGACCTTCAATGGCATTACCTTTGTCAAATCTTGCATCATCAACGTGCTGGGTGTCACATTGACCAGTAACTTAACTGGATCAAGTACATAAATGTAGTGTCTAAAAGAGTAGATTAGAGGCTGGGAATTCTGTGGTGAGTAACTCACCTCCTGACTCCCCAAATCTGCAAAGCACAAGCCAGGAGTGTGATGGAGTACCCTCCACATATTTGGATAAGTGCAGCTCCAACAACACTCAAGAAGCTTGACGCCGTCCAGGACAAAGCAGCCCATTTGATTGATACCCCATCCATCACCTTAAATACTGACTCCTCCACCAATGGTGCACATGACTGCAATGTGTTCCATAAAAAGATGCACTGCAGCAACTCACCAAGGCTCCTTTGACAGTGCCTCCCAAACCTGCAATATCTGCCACCTAGAAATACAAGGGCAGCAGGCACATGGGACCACCACCACCTGTAAGTTCCCCATCAAAATCACACACCATCCTAACTTGGCAATATCTTCCTTCATTGTCACTGTCAAAATCTTTGGAGTCCCTACCTATCAGCACCTGAGTGTATTTGCACCACATGGATTGCAGCAGTTCAAGAAGGTTGTTCACCACTACCTTCTGAAGGACAATTAGGAAATGGCAATAAATACTAGCCCTGTCAATAATGCCCAAATCTCACAAATGAATAAAATAATCACTCATCAACTTTCTATATTCCAGAGATTACAAGCCAATTTTTGTAATCGTTCTTCATAATGTAACCCTTGGAACACTGGTAATATTCTATATTCACTACATATGCACTATATTCAAGCCCAATATATCCTTTCTAAGGTGTGGTGCACAGAGCTGTATGTTATATTTAACAAAGACAGTTGGTGAATGATAGTATTGGAGTCAAACTTTACTCAGTCTAACATTTATTTACAGAGTGAAATAAATCTTTAATAAATAAATAAACCTTCTAACTCATCCGCATCCCAGTTTCAGTGAGTATCGACTGAAACCCCAATTAATGCCCTCCCCTGCATATAACTAAACACAATTCATATACAAATAACACTGTACACCATATTCCAGAAGTTGTCTAGCTAGAGCTTTAGATCACTGTAGCAAAATCCCTTCTTATTTATAATCTAGCTTTCTCATTATAAAGACTAACATTCCATCAGCCTTTTTGACTATTTCATATACCTATTACAATTTAGCGCTTTGTAGATATGGACTGGGGGGTTCAACATTTAGATCATAACCTCTGCCTCATTTTGATTTGATTTTGTTTTTTTCTGTCTCTCGATTCTCTTGCATTTCTTTTACTTTGCTTTTCGTCAGCTGCTATTCAGGATCCTGCCATTCACACCTCCTCTAGACTCCAGACGCATTTTTTGTTTCTTTACTTGTCCCATTACCACTCTCTTTGACTTTGTCTATGAAACATTTTGTCATTTAATCTCTCCTGCTTTCCACCTTCCCTTTTGTTTTTCTTCCTACCTCCCCCCCGAAATTTAACTTGCTCAGAATCTATTACGTTTCTAACTTTTCCAGTGCTGATGAAAAGTCACAGACCTGAAATAGTAATTCTGTTTTTCTCTCTCTACTAATGCTGCCAGACCTTACTATTTTCAGAGCTGAATACATTTTATATTCTCTTGCCAGAGAGAAACAGGCAGAGGGAGCACACTTCTTTGTGAAGATTGCAGTCTTCTCCACAGGGCAGGGTACCATTGACTGCAGACACTTGGGCACTGCATGTAAGTTCTGAGATGTATCACAACCAAATGTGACCCCACTTGCTTAATTTCCAACTGGTGTGCATCCATACACAGCTTATCATACAGGTCAATGCTTGGCATCCTAGCAGCGGTCATGTCTTCAATTTGCTGTTGTCCACTGTACTTTCTGCATTTAAGCTACCACAATAAATCAGAAGGTGGCTCATGGGTGACAAGGGCTATTTGCTGACTGCAAGGCTCATGACTCCGGTGCTTAACCCATGCACATGTGGGCAGCATACATCTAATGAAAGCCATGCTGACAAATGAAACCGAGCAGACCATTGGAGTACTTAATGCCTCTGCTCCCTGGACCACTCTTGAGTACTCCTGCAGTATTCGGAAAAACCTATGTCAAGATTTCTTGTGATTTGCTACATGCTGGACAACCTCATTATTGTGAGGGCACAGCCCATACCACCAGGTATATGGCTAAAATCTGAGGAGGAGGAGGAAGTGGGGGAAAAAAAGGAGGAGTTGGAAGAGGAAGGGAGGAAGCAATTGGGCTATCCATGATCAACTCATCCAACTGTGGAACTAGTGAACACAACCCCAATTCCCTAGTTCCAAACCTTGCATTCCTTTAGATACTATCGCAAATCCTCTTGGCTACAATGTTAAAATCAAAGCCTTTACAATAAGCATTCCAAACCAAATTTATAAAAGAAGTCATGCAATATTCCATACAAAAGTCAATTAATCACCTTAATGCACACTTAGTGCCTGTCTTCTGTGTGCCTTCGCCTGTCCTAGTGCTATCATGGTACAACATGATTCTGGGTGACTGCAGATGGCCTTGCAGGATGACCTCAGCCAGCTTTGGGCCTTGCAGGCCCAACATTGGGACTTCATGACATTGGCTGGCTGACTGACAATGCAACAGAAGGAGCGCTGGTGGAGTGGCAGTGGTAGGAAGATAATACTATAATTCTGAGAAAAGCAGCAGGTTTGGGCTCCACAGTGCCACTGCCATTGCTGCTCCTATGGGGTGGCTAAGCAATCCTAGCAATGTGTTGGGGGACAGATTATTGAATTACTGTGACATGCTGCAAGCCCCTTTGCAGACTGGCAGCTGCAGCTATGATAGAAGTAATCTGAGCTTGCATGACTTCAGTCTCAGCTTCCACTGCAATGCTGAAATGTTGGATGGCTTCTATTTGTGCTGCAACAGAATCTGAATTGGACAGTACATCATAGCTTACTCTGCAAGTGTTCCCATGGAGCTAGTCACCAGTTCCATGCTAGAGAGGTTGGGCTACAAGCTCTGAGCAAAGCTTTGTGCCAAGTTGGTGCTGGACTCCTCCATTATTCTTAACATTGACCACAGACTTTCTGGCAGGCCACCCAATGCACCAAGCATTTCATATTGCATAGCCATCAGCCTTCTTCTGTAGGGCACCCCATTGCAGTGCTCATATAAGATCTCGGCAGCAGAGCTGGAACCTGCACTAGTATTGTTCCCTACTCTGGCTGCAGGCCACTATGTATGTCACCATGATCGTATCCCACCTCTAAGCTGTGCTTTAAAGTATGCGCAGTATCAGTATCTGAGCTGATAGCTGTGAGTGTGGCAACGCATGACAGTGTTGCTTCTTCAACACTATCTTCCTATTGTTTCACTTCTCGGTTTTCCACTACTGCCTGGCCAGGCTTCAGTTCTTAGGGATCTAAACGGAGAAAGGCCCAAGGATAGGATTGTGATGAGGGAAGGGGTCTAAAGAAAAACGGTCATGCTTCCACAATCTGAAGCTTGTAAATCAGAAAGGATAGTGGGGTCACCGCCTCAGTCATGGTCTCTCCTTTTCCTCCTGTGGTAAGGACATGCAGCTGTGTCGCTTCACCGCTGGTTAGTGCTGCTGCCTCAGGTCATGCAACACCTTGTCTTGTAAGAGAGGGAGAAATATGTAATTGAGTATGGCACAATCTGTTTGGGTAATGTGGTTGAATAGCTGGCAGCGTGTGCAAGCTGCGGGATGTATGTGTGAAATTTGCAGGAGGGCTGCATGTCTCAGAGTGAGGTGAAGCTATGAATGTTAGGTATGAGTCCTGATTGATCAAAATTGTTAGTGGGTGAGCAATGGAGGTGTGATGGATGGAGCAGTTTCTGAAGCTCATTGTTCGGTTGGTCAGATAATGGCATTTGAAGAAGCAGTCACTGAGCTTGACCATTAGTGTCAGGTCATTGAATTCTTGCGGCACCCCAATTTATTCATAAATACATGTGTGTTTATTCTTATTGTGTAATGTTCTACTCAAGGGGGATATTGAGATATTGCTTTAATGGAATATGTAAATAGTGTGCATAATCACTGCAAGAAGCGATGTCATACAACATGTGACACCATAGGAGTTGTTTTGATTTCTTAGTAAGATGTGCACGTAGAGCTTTCCTATAAATTTTATATAATGTTAAGAGTCTTCAATAAAAAAGAACCCAAAGTATTTGTTACCATTTATCAGTGTGTGACTGGTGCGTTTGTATGAAGAACCTGGCAACACAACAGGGGAGCCCACCTGCTCAGGCTTCTGGTCGATAATGCAGATGGGTTGTTCTTCCTGCAGGTGACCTGCTCAAAGGGATAGGTTAATATAGGGGCAATGCGGGAAGATAGAGGATTTGCTGCGGGTAGCCGATCCCAAATATTTTTAGGCTCCCTCTCACCCTGGTGGGAAGAGTTAAAATCAGGGCAGTTGGCGCTGTTATAAAGCCGTGTTTTACCAACATCTGCTGGATGTTTTATGATATTGTCTGTGTTTCACACAACTTCGATGCATAGCAAAGTTCTCACACTTAAAATGCTAAAAAATTCTTGTAAGAAATACCCAAAGGAATCTGGGCAAGGATTCCCAATTTAACACTAATCAACCACTCTGCCAAAACAGCTGGATAAGATCTTCTGACAAACACATCATCCTGTCTGATTATACTCAATCTGTAATTGTAGAGGTGTATGATGAAAGCTTTATTGCTACATCAATCAACTTGTGCAATACAAAGGTTTATGTTTTGTAGTGCAAGACGAGGTAAAAACACTGCTTATATATGAGGCATTTCAAGTTTGGCCTATATGATCATCTGTTTTTCATAACTTGGTAGGAAGCCAAACAATGAAGCATGTTCCTTAAGTTTTGCATTATTACCTGGGAAAGGGGTTTCCATAAAATCTGAGAACAAGCTCAAACAAAAATAATACTAAGCATTTGCAAAGTTGTCCATTGATATGCTTTGCTGCTTTCTAATCTGAGACTAAACCTTTCTTCTACAATGCTCATGTTAAATAGCAATTTCCGACAGAAACGCAAGCCGGAGAACATTGTGAAAATTCACTGCCTGTTTCTTTTGTGTTTGGCAAATGTCCAATATCTTCACTTTTCCAAACATTTCTATAATAAGTATTAACTCACAGGTGCAGCTTGTTTAATTTTGAACTGTAAAGTATCTTTGTTGATCATTAGCCTCACGGAAGGTCGATAGATCATTGCAAGCTTTCAAGGGCGTTTTCATCTTAATTATTGTTCTCCTGGAAGCTGGTGACTCTTGATTTTTAGCTCTGCAAAGTCAGATCAATTGTCAGTCAGCTATTTACCACAAGCTGTTTTTGAAAAATACTTGTTTTTCAGCAGAACAGAACAGCTCCTACATACAAGATGAATAAATCAGAGTCAGGCATCCCCATTCTTATTTACACACTTTTTTAGATGTGAGCATTGATTGGCTGCACTAATTATTTAATCAGTATAATTCATTGATGGTGCGGCAATGAAGTCTTGAATTTGTACTGAAAATGCCCTCTTCCAAAATGCTACAAATATCACATTCTCTGTTATAGAAATTATGGGCTAAGTCTTCTGAACCTCGAAAATTTTCAGTGTTGGAACTATTTTTGGGTTCTGGCATCTTTCACAGCAGCAGTGGGACATTAGACATGTGCTGAAGGGTCATGAGGACTCGAAACATCAACTCTTTTCTTCTCTGCTGATGCTGCCAGACCTGCTGAGTTTGTCCAGGTAATTCTGTTTTTGTTTTGGATTTCCAGCATCCGCAGTTTTTTGTTTTTATGATCTTACATGAGCTGACCATTAAGAACCCGCCTCTGGGAGTGCCATTCAATTAGGGGTGTTGGGTGGGTTCCAGAGCTGTGAGGTGGATGCATTGCAGCCCATTGTTAAAGTGGCCAGCAGTGAGAGCGCTGCTGAAGGACAACTAGCAGGAGTGCTAGGGATAGCATGGGGGTGCCATCTTTAAGCAGGGAGCAGTGAACACTGCATCAATTCCAGCGCTATTGGACACATCAGTCTCCAGAAGATCCTCATGCAATGATGAGCCTCTAACATGGGAACATATCAGGCTTGCATTTCTTGCTGGAAAATATTCAAAAGCCTTGAAATCTCACACCTCCTCTGAGTTAAGTTGCTGACACAGCAGGGGGTGTGCATGTGCGACACTGGCAAAATTACTGAAATTTGATCCTCTAACAACCTTTAATTGGTTTCCTGCTGTGGTCTCATGTGTTGCCAGCTTCAGACCCCACCCTTCCTTGGGAAAAGGAGCCGGGGGTAGGAACTCATTGGCAAACCGGCCTGAATCATTTTCTCTAAATTTGACTGTTAGTATGGAGTTGGGCAATGTGAAGACGAGAGAGGGGTGGAAATCTCCAACACTTCCCTTCCTTTCCTTGTCATCTCTGTCTCCATTTCTGGGGATAGGCCGTTTACTAATATTCATTGTAAGCCACTGACTCCCAGAGCTACTTCAACTACAATTCCTCACACCCAGCCTCCAGGAAGGACTCCGTTCCATTCTCCTAGTTTCTCTGTTTCTGTCACATTTATTCTGATGATGCAGCCTTCCACAAAAGTGTTTGTGATATGCCTTCCATTTACCTCAACTGAAGGATCCCCCTAATGTGGTTGACAGGGCCCTTGAACAGTGTCCAACCCAGTTCTGCACTTCTGCTGTCACCCCTTCCCCCTTCCCCCCTGACTGTGATAGGATTCATCTTGTCCACACTTTCTAACCCGCCAGCCTCCACGTTCAAAGGACCATCCTCCACCATTTCTGCCACCTCCAGCCTGATGCCGCTACAAAACACATCTTTCCCCCCCTCCACCCTCCCCTTGCCCTGGCCAGCATTTCAAGGGGACCATTCCCTTTGTAAAGCCCAGGTCCACTCCTCAATCACCCCCTACACCTCATCTCCTTCCCATGACACTTTCCCATGCAATCAAAGGAGATGCAACACCTGCCCTTTTACTGCCTCTCTCCTCACTATCCATGGCCCCAAACACTCCTTACAGGTGAAACAGCCATTCACTTGTATTCCTTTCAATCTAATATATAGCTCACAATGCATCTCCTCAACAATGGGGTGACCAAACGCAGATTGGGTGGCTGCTTTGCCTCTGGTCAGTCTGCAAGGATGACCGAGGTGGCCAGCTCTGAGGAATAAAATAAGGAACAGTTTGCTGGTGGGAAAGTTTGCTAGTGAGACCCAGTTGGGGGGGGTGGGGGGAGGGGGTGGGGGGGGAGGGTGGTGGTGGTGGTGGTGGTGGTAGGGGAAGTTGCAGCGGGGGTTAGAATGGTGGTGTGTGCTGGTGCTGGCGAGATAGGCGTGGGCATGACCCGAGCTTCAGGTCGCTTGCCATTTTAATTCACCATCTTGCTCTCATGCTCACATTTCTGTCCTCGGCCTGCTGCAACGTTTAAGTGAAGTTTAACTCAAGCTCAAGGAATAGCAGCTCATTTTCCGATTAGGCACTTTTTTCTCGACTGAACATTGAGTTCAACAACTTCGGACCATGAATTCTGTCCGTCTATTTTGATGCTGTGTTTTTTGCCATGTCCAGGTCTGAGTCTTCTTTTTCATGTTTTTGCTTTTGGAATGAGCTTATCTGTATTCTGCCATTCACGCTCACTCAGGACAAATGTTTTGTTTCTTTGCTACAACCATTACCACTCCCCTTTCCTTTTGTGCCATAACATCTTTGTCATTTAATCTTTCTGGCCCTCTACCCCACCCCAGACCTTCCCTTTTGTTCTTTCTCCCACTCCCTCCTTTCGGTATAAAACGCATCACATTTCTGCCTCCCTTCAGTTTTGAAGCGGAGTCATTTTTGATTCAAAATGTTAACTTCATTTCTGCCTCTCCAGATGCTGCTGGACCTGCTGAATATTTACAGCACTTCCTGTTTTTATTTCAGATTTCCAGCAATCGCAGTTTTTGCTTTTATGTAATGACAAATTGTTGTTTTCGTAACCCTGCATTGATTATTGAAAAATAAATTCAAGAATTACATCCCTTTGGTATGGAATATTTTCAATTTGCAAAATTGTCTGTCTACTTGGCTCACTTAGCATCTTCGACGTTTCCACAAGCTGAATCCAAAGGTGAGGGTGCTACAAACTGATACAAAATTGAAACACAGAATCAGTGCTTTGATTTAGCTGAAAGAACAATTGGGGGCATTAGGGTAAGGAAGATGAAAGGATAAGTACTAACATTGCTATAACTCCAATGTCTTCTTCTCGGGCTACAATGTGTGAAATTGCCACCTAACTTGTAAATCAATGAAGATCCTTTGGCATGTACTTGTCCCATTTCCATTGACCATGTCATCAGAGTGGTGCAGATATGAACAGAGAACTGATAAATTGGGTCTCAATAGGAATAAAGCAACAATAACAACTTACATTGATATAGCAGCTTCAATGTAGCAAATTGTTCTGAGGTGCTAAACTAAAATTAAAGTGATTGGTACCAGAGGCTGAATTCTGAGGTCCTGCTGGGGGCAGGAATGGAGGTACGTTGGAATGAAAACACTGGCAGGGCTTATGTGCCAGTTTCCCACTGCCGTTCCCAGCACCGGTGAGTTTCAACATGACTGGGGGAGGGCAGCTCGGTGAACCTGTCTGATCTACTAATGAGGGCAATTAAAGGAGTTAAAGAGCTCAATGAGAGATTTTGATTGAGGTTTCGGTGGGGGCACAGGGGCTGCACACAGGGTAAGGGGCAGACTGCATGGAGGTGGCAACACAGCGGGTAGAGAGTAATGGCCCTCCCAACAGATTAGGGTCCCATGAAAGGGAGAATGGCACAGAGGCATACACAGGTATCATTGGGTCAGCAAAGGTTGCGGGTAGAATGGTCAGTAAGTGTGGGGGTCATCACTCTCCTGGCATCAAAATGGCATAAGGGGAGGACTCAAGGCTTCCAAAGATAAGTGTGTTTTATCCAGGACATAGAGATCAAACAATTTCATTAAAAAAAACTTTTAGTTCACTCTATACTGACTGGTTCCTTTGTTTCTCGCAACCAGCACCATAATGATTATACTGCCTGTTTCTGTTACAAGTGTGTTGATCATACACTGGTCACTCCCAACTTTTCATTACTCATTCCAAGGCACCTTGGTCATACCAAGGTAGCTATGTCGTCAGCGGTAGATCCTATGCTGAGGGCATGGACTCCATTGCCTTCATGCCCTTCGTCCCTTTCCTTTGCCCTCCTGATGCCCAGGGGTCTGCTCTTTCTGCAGAGGGTGGGCTCTTCATCACCAGACCCAGAATCCCAGAGCGGCTCCCATTGTCAGCTGCTGCCTTCCTTGTGCTCAGGTGGCTTCCTAATTGTGTATGAAAGCCTTGCCCCCTCCTCTTATATTCTCAAGATGCTCAAGCATGTACATACACCACAACCTGCACTGTCTGAATGGCACCTGTGTGCCCATCTGTGCCATCCTGCCTTTCATGGGGTCCAACTAATTTGCTGGGGCAGCCATGTATGGCTCGCTGCTGTGTATCCACCTCTATGCACTGGGTTTGCCCCAGACTCCATGTACTTCCTGTGCACCCCTGTCACAACCTGAACATAGCCCTCAATGAGCTCTCAATAAGCTCTTTAACAACTTTAATTACCATTATTACTGGATCAGGCAGGTTCTTCACCCTTCCCCCTTGCCCTTGTGAAACTCTCTGGCGCCAGGAATGGTGACAGGTATCTGGTACACAGGCAAGCAGCGGTATTTTCATCACCCATCCTACTCCGTTCCTGCCCCAATGGGACCTAAATATTCAGGTCCCTGGGTATTAGATGCTATTTGAATTTTTTTAAAATTATAAACATGGAGGTCTTTCAATGCAATCATTTCCCTGCCCTCCCTTTAAGCAACATTCAGAAAATGATCAGCACTAATTTGCAGCAATTGGCAACATGGGAGCTCTATAAGTTGATTTTTTATATTGCATTTATGTGATTAGAGTCACTTGCAAGGTCAGCATTTATTGACATTCTCTATTTACCCTTGAGAAGTTGATGGTGAGCAGCCTTCTTGAATTACTGCAGTCCATCTGGTGTAGGTCCACCCACAGTGCTGTTAGGAAGGGTGTTCTAGGATTTGACACAGTGTCAGTGAAGGAATGGCGGTATGGTTCCAAGTCAGGATGGTGTATGGCTTGGAGAGGAACTTGCAGGTTGTGGTGTTCCCATGTATCTGATGTCCTTGTCCTTCTAGATGGTAGAAGAGCCTTGATAAGTTGCTGCAGCGCATCTTGCATATGATACACGCTACTGCCAGTGGGCACCAGCAATGGAGGGAGTAAATGTTTAAGACGGTGAATGGGAGTTGATCAAGTGGGCTGTTTAACCGTGGATGGTATTGATTGTTGTTGGAGCAGCTCACATATAGACAAATAGGGAATATTCCATCACACTTCTCACTTGGGCCTTTGTTGATGACGGGCAGGCTTTGGTGTGTTAGGCAGTGAGTTCATTACAGCAGAATCCCCAGCCTCTGACCTGCTTTTGTAACCACATTATTTATATGACTCGTCCAGTTAAATTTCTGGTCAATGTTAACTTCCAGGATGTTGACAGTGGAGAACTTAGCAGTGGTAATGCCATTGAAAATCGAGGAGAGATAGTTAGATTCTCTTTTGTTGGAAATGGTCAATGCCTGGAACTTATTTGGCATGAATGTTGCTGACTGCTTATCAGGCCAAGTCTGAATGTTGTCCAGGTCCTGGTCATTATGGGCAAGGAGATATGAATGGTACTGAACACGGTGCAATCATTAGCAAACATCCCCATTTCTGACCTTATGATGGGGGAATGTCATTGATAAAAAGCTGAAGATGGTTGGGCCTAGGATGCTATGAGGCACTCCTGCAGCAATGAGTGAGCAGGCTATTCCAGCTGTAATATAAACAGAAGCAACCTGAGGACTCCCATTGTGACTTGCTCTATCAAAGTTGACAATTGTCCTTTGTTTGCTGATGCGTTAAAACTTTTAGGTCCCAAAATTGTCTTTGCTCTCACCTCAATAACATTTCAGTTCCCTCTGTCATAAAGTAATCCACTAAATGGAAAGTCTCCCAAGAAGAATGGGACAGTATTAATGGTGAACTATACAAGGCAGCCAGGTTCCAGTTGGCCTTTTGGGTAAAACTTATAAAAATGATCTTGTGCAAGTGTGTAACCCAATGGGTAAGGACAGGATTTGGGTCCTTTCTGATGCCGCTCAAAATAAAATACCCTGGCAATACAATCTGTCAAGAATTATAACAGCCATTTCTGGAAGTGACTGATAGTGAAATACAGCAATGGATCAGGACCCCTTCAGGATGGGAAGAAAAGGAAGGGAAGTGGAAGAAAGAAGCTGAGCAAAGGTAAAAATATATATTAAATATTCGGCAATTTGGTTCAGAAATGACCAGACCTCTAAAAGTGATCAGATCTAGCTGATAATAGCTCATTCATCAGTGTTTGAAATTTTCCATTTCCAGTTATTTATTTGAATACAGATACATTGATAACACCTGAATTACTGCAGCAAGGATTTCTTTATACTTCTGTTACAGTACAGCTGAATAGAGAGCACCATGACAAATGGTATTAGTGTTATTTGGCAGTGATAACCAAAGCAATTGTGTTCATAATCTTCGGTTACTGGTATTTCAGATTGTTTATTTTATACAAAAAAGTGAGAGCAGGCTAATACTCCTTATCGCAATATGGCAACTACTCCATGGGCGGAATTTTCCCTGTCTACTGGCATCAGGTGTGATTGATCGCGTCGGTGGACAATATGGCGCGATTGGTTTTACACCGGTGGGAAACCAAATGGCGATCATCCGCTCAGCTTGCCGACAGTGGGCCGCGTTTCCGCCATCGGACATTGGGCCCCTCATTGTAATATATCAGCATATCATTATCAGACCAGCCTGCCAGAATCGTCATCCCTGCTGGATCGTCCATTCACGTCAGCGGGAGTGCATGCGCATGAATTGCACAACAGCACATAAAAGGTGTGAACTTGACGGCCTGCACTTTGAGGGGAACTCAGAGCTGCGTACACAGTAATGTTGTGCAGTGCTCGCCAGGGTCGCCTGTTGGACTTGAAGCTTCAAGGGGTTGGGTGGGGGTGGGGGGGGGGGGGTGGTGTGTGTGTGGGGTGGGGGGGTGTGGTGTGGGGGTTAAAGGCAGCACTCATAGCTGCTAGATTTGTGGAGGATGATGATGACATGCAGTGAGATGACCTATAGATCCTCACATCGCATCTGTGAACGTTTGACTCCAGTCTGGCTTATGGCAGTGCGAATACCCTCCTTTCATGGAGAATGCTCAAGATGAGGTTCTGGCGTCTGGGTCAGTCTGGTGGAGTCCCGTAATAGTCCATAAAGGGTGTCATGCATCGTTGTTGTCTGCTGTGCCCTTTACAACCTGGCACCCCAACAGGAAGACGAGCTGGTTGAGGACATGATGGAGGAGCTGTAGGTCTCCTCCGATGAGGAGCATGTTGATGGGGGTGAGGCTGAGGAGGCCCTCGGAGGTGATGATGACAGGGATGAGATCCTTGCACTGGCAAGATGAGACAGACGCATTCAGGAGGCCTTCATAGTTGCTACATTTGTGGAGAATGATGACAACATGCAGTGAGGTGACCCCATAGTTCCTCACAAAGCAATTGTGAATGTTTGACTCCAGCCTGGCTTATGGGAGCACAAATACCCTCTGTGTGACTGCTCCTATCATAGAGACTCAGTGGAGGACATAGTAGTCGCCCGATTGCAGGAGGATGATGACAACATGCAGCGAGGACACTCCATAAATCTTCACACAGCCTGTGAGAATGCCTGACTCCTATCTTGCCGAGGGCAACTCACTTGCGCCCTGTGATTAGGGTCACATCATAGAGACGCAGCCATGAAACTTTAAAAGCACCTGATCCTTTGTCCACCTTCAGCACCTGAGCCCTTCAGGAGCACAGCATCAGTGGTCACAAATGCTGAAGAGATGGGGGCCAGCTCCACATTAAAGATGCCGGGAGCACACAGAGAGAATGGGAGAACTCTGTGGCACCTGCCCTCTATATTCTGGCAGCAATGGCAAGCACTGTTGAGGTGCAGGCATCAGTATGTTTTTCAGGGAGTGTGAGGCTGGACCATCACTTTGGTCCCGAGACTGCACAGGGAAGAGGCCCTGGGCTGAGACACCTGCCTTTATCTTGTGCAGAAAGGTTTCAAATCTGAGTGACAAGAACACTGCTCATCAGAACAAGGATCCACAGGCAGGGAGACATTCTTGGGAGATAATTGACAATAGTGGACAGTATGTACAAGTGATTAACACCGTGCCCAGGCTGTGCAACTAATTCTCAACTTCCCTAACCCTGCTGCTACATTTTGGTGCTTCCCAGACATCGACAGTGGAAGTGGAGGCAGCCTGCTGACTGCCACACCCTGTCTTGATGACTTTGGCAGGTGTCCTCTGGAGGGCCGAGACTTGGACGGTCCCAGCTTGCTTTTGGGGTCCCGTTGTGTGGCAGTGGCACCCTCTTCGGCCTGTGGTGCTAGAGCTGCTGTGGTCACAGGAAGAGGGGATTCGGATGGGCCAGACACTCTTTGAATCACCTGGATGGATAGCCCCAGAGTGTGCACCTGTTGATCCTTCTCCCTTTGGGTGCCTGAGGGCTCCAGGCTGGATCCTTGAGGAAAACGGGTAGCTGGAGTGAGATTGAGCTGCCCTGAACTCCTTTTTTTTTAATCATTCGTGGGGTGTGGGTATCGTTGGTTGGGGCAGCATTTGTTGCCCATCCCTAATTGATCTTGAGAAGGTGGTGGTGAGCTGCCTTCTTGAAACGCTGCAGCCCGTATGGTGTAAGTACCCCCACAGTGCGGTTAGAAAGAGGGTTCCAGGATTTTGACGCAGCAACAGTGAAGGAACAGCGATATGTTTCGAAGACAGAATGGTGAGTGACTTGGAGGGGAACTTCCAGGCGGTGGTGTTGCAATCTATCTGCTGCCCTTGTCCTTCTGGAAGGTAGTGGTCATAGGTTTAGAAGATGTTGTTGAAGGAGCCTTGGTGAATTCTTGCAGTTCATCTTGTAGATGGCACACACTGCTGCTAGTGTGTGTAAGTGGTGGAGGGAGTGAACATTTGTGGATGGGGTGCCAGTCAAAGCGGGCTGCTTTGTCCTGGGCGGTGTCAAGCTTCTTGAATGTTGTTGGAACTGCACTCATCCAGGCAAGTGGAGAGTATTCCATCACTTTCTTAACTTGTGCCTTGTAGATGGTGGACAGTCTTTGGGGAGCCAGGAGGTGAGTTACTCATCGCAGGATTCCTAGCCTCTGACCTGCTCCTGTAGACACAGTATTTATGACTGGTCCAGTTCAGTTTCAGGTCAATGGTAACCACTCAGGATGTTGATAGTGGGGGCTTCATTGATGGTAATGTAATTGAAAATCAAGGGGAGATGGTTGGATTCTCTCTCGGTGTATATGACCGTTGTCTGGCGCTTGTGTGGCACGAATGTTAATTTCCATGTGTCAAGCCTAAGCCTGGATATTGTCCAGGTCTTGCTGCATTTGGACATGGACTGCTTCAGTACCTGAGGAGTCGTGAATGGTGCTGAACATTGTGCAATCATCAGCGAACATTCCCACTTCTGACCTTATGATGGAAGGAAGGTCATTCATGAAGCAGCTGAGGATGGTTGAGCAGAGGACACTATCCTGAGGAACTCCTGCAGTGATGCCATAGAATTGAGGTGACTGACCTCCAACAGCCACAACCATATTCCTTTGTACTAAGTATGACTCCAACCAACGGAGAGTTTTCCCTCTGTTTCCCCATTGAATCCAGTTTTGCTAGGGCTCCTTGATGTCACACCCTGTCAAATGTGGCCTTGATGTCAAGGGAAGTCATTCTTACCTCGCCTCTGGAGTTCAGCTCTTTTGTCCATGTTTGAGCCAAGGCTGTAATGAGGTCAGAACTGAGTGATCCTGGTGGAACCCAAACTGGACTTCAGTGAGCAGGTTATTGCAAATCAAATGCCGTTTGATAGCATTGTTGATGACCTCTTCCATTACTTTACTGTTGATCAAGTATAGACTGATGGGCTGTTAGCTGGCCGGGTTGGATTTGTCCTGCTTTTTGTGTACAGGACATACTTGGGCAATTTTCCACATAGCTGGGTAGATGCCATGGTTGTAGCCATACGCGAACATCTTGGCTAGGGGCACGGCATGTCCTGGAGCACAAGTCTTCAGTACTAATGCCGAGATATTGTCAGGGCCCATAGACTTTGCAGTATCCAGTGCATTCAGCTGTTTCTTGATATCATGTGGAGTGAATCGAATTAGGTGAAGACTGGCATCTGTGATGCTGAGGACCTCTGTAGTAGGTAGAGATGGATCATCCACTCGGCACTTCTAGCTGAAGATTGTAGCAAATGCTTCAGCCTTATCTTTTACACTGATATGCTGGGCTCCTCCATCATTAAGGATGGGGATATTTGTGGAGCCTCCTCCTCCACTGAGTTGTTTAATTATCTATCACCATTCACAGCTGGATATGGCAAGATTGCAGAACTTAGATCTGATGTGTTGGTCGTGGATCGCTTACCTTTGTGTATCCCTTGCTGCTTATGCTGTTTGGCATGCAGGTAGTCATGTGTTAAAGCCTCACCCGGTTGACACCTCAATTTTAGGTATGCCTGGTACTGCTCCTGGCATACCCTCCTGCACTCTTCATCGAACCAGGGTTGATCCCCTGGCTTGCTGGTAATGGTAGAGTGGGGGATATGTCAGGCCATGAGGTTACAGATTGTGTTCGAGTACAATTCTGCTGCTGTTGATGGCCCACAGCGCCTCATGGATGCCCAGTCTTGAGTTGCTAGATCTGTTTGAAATCTTTCCCATTTAGCACGGCGGTAGTGCCACACAACACAATGGAGGGTATCCTCAATGTGAAGGTGGGATTTCGTCTCCACAATGACTGCACGGCGGTCACTCCTACTGATCCTGTCATGGACAGATGCATGTGCGGCAGGTAGGTTGGTGAGGGTGAGGTCAAGTTTGTTTTTCCCTCTAGTTGGTTCCCTCACCATCTGCCATAGACCCAGTCTAGAAGCTATGTCATTTAGGACTCAGCCAGTAGTGGTGCTACCGAGCCACTCCTGGTGATGGACAATGAAGTCCCCCAACCAGAGTATATTCTGTGCCCTTGCCACCCTCTGGCTTCCTTCCAGTGATGTTCAACATGGAGGAGTACTGATTCATCGGCCGAGGGAGGGCATTTCTTGGAATCAGCGGGAGGTTTCCTTGCCCATGTTTGCCCTGATGCGATAAGGCTTCATGGGGTCCAGAATTGATGTCAAGGACTCCCAAGGCAACTCCGTCCCGACTGTATACCACTGTGCCACCACCCCCTGCTGGGTCTGCCCTGCCAGTGGGACAGGACATACGCGGGGATTGTGATGGTGGTATCTGGTGCATTATCTGTAAGATATGATTCCATGAGGATGACTATGTCAGGTGTTGCTTGACTAGTCTGTGAGACAGCTCTCACAATTTTGGCACAAGCACCCAGATGTTAGTAAGGGGGACTCTGCAGGGTTGACAGGGCTGAGATTGCCATTGCCGTTTCTGCTGCCTGGGTCGATGCCAGGTGCTCTGTCAGGTTTCATTCCTTTTTTGTGACTTTGTAGCAGTTTGATACAACTGAGTGGCTTGCCAGCCGTTTAAGAGTCAAATATATTGCTGTGGGTCTGGAGTTACATGCAGGCCAAACCAGGTAAGGAAGGCAAATTTCCATCCCTAAAGGACATTAGTGAACCAGATGGGTTTTCATAACAATTTACAATGGTTTCAAGGTCATCATTAGACTTTTTTAATTCCTGATTTATATTTAATTCAAATTCCACCATCTGCCGTGGCAGGATTCAAACCCAGGTCCCCGGAGCATTACCCTGGAGTCTCTGGATTACTAGTCCAGTAACAATACCACTAGGCTATTGGCATCCTCTTGCGTACACACTGTTAGGGCCTCAGTGATGGAGCTGACCCCGCACAGCAGTGCAGGAGTGATGCCCTGCACCAAGATCTCCATGGCAGCTGCCATCCTTTCAGTGTTGACCTCAGTGCATTGGCATGCCGGCACTATCACGTCAGTCTGAAGGCGACGCACACCTCCATTGTGCCTTACAATCTGGGTAGTGCAACGGACATCCCTTCCTGATGTTCCCAAGCTTGCCCTTGCAGCTCCAGAAACTGTGACATGACTAAGTCCAGAGGCTCATCATTTGACTTGAATTCAGCAAACTTCTGGCCTCCAGCAGTCCTCTGATTGCCGGACACCTGGGAAGGCCTTGCTGCTGCCTGCTTTGGATCAGACAGTGCGATGTGCTCATTAGATTTTGATCCCGAGGCTATTCTAAACCTACGTCCCATCGAGGTGTGTTTCTCTGCATTGGTGGAGGGTGTGGGTAATCGCTGTGATGGGACTTCAAGGAGGGTGCCTTCAGATTCTTCTTCCGAGGTGCCTTTGGGGCTTGACTGGAGGCCTGCGTCATGGACTGTCTTGGCTGTTTCCTAGATGTGCCTGTGGAAGCAAGGGGGGATAATTAGTGCATGGCAATTGCCTGTGAAACAGGACACATCACTCACGTCATGGTTGTCTGATGGATATTGCGCTGCTGGATCCTCACTTGATAGAGCACCGCCGACCTCACTGTCAGCACAGGACCAGTTCAGATAGTCGCCGGCCAGCTGGATGGCTCTGTTTTCAAAGTTGGTGAGGGCCTTGATCTCAGGCATTCCTCCACCGTTTTGCAACCTCTCCGCTGTTGTTCTGTGCCAACTTTTCCTCATGAATAGAGATGGAGAGAGTGTAAGCAGGATGCCTGCCAGGCCAAATGATAAGTATGCTTCATGGGTGGATGGTAAGCAGTCCCATGGATGGGATGAGGACAGTGAAGGTGTTTGTGAGAGAGTGAATGATGATGTCCCTTGAACTGGGAGCGAGTGAGATCCCTGTGGCTGTGTAATGGGTTTGTCTGTTTGTGAATTGAGAGTGATGGGAAGAGTGACATGCCCTGGCAGAATAGCGGAGATCATTCATCCTCTTGCGGCACAGAGTGTCTGTCCTCTTCTGAAGGCCGTTGGCGCTGACCACCGCTGCACCTCACAAGCCGGATTAGTGCTGTTGCTGCCCATCCTGCAGCCAAAGCGGGGGTACAGGGCATCCCAGCGGGCCTCCACGGCATCCAAAAGGCGCTTGAGGGACATGCCACTGAACCTGGAGCTGCAGCCTTCATCAGTTTCAGGGCCATGTTTTCCATGAAGCAGTGGTGGTCTGGGAGGGCTGAGATGTGTGCTTGCACTTTCAATATGATGCCTGGCAAAATGCAGCAGCGGTGTGATGCCGGGCAGGCGATTGAGATCCCGCCCGCCATGGAAACGGCGTGTTTCCCAGGAATGCATAATTGATGTGGCGGGCTTGGGACAATAAGGTGTGAAAACCCACCATTGCAGCTGGTAGATAAAATGTCATTTTACCCTGCTACTGTGCTTAGTGCAAATCTGGGATAATTCTGCCCCATGTGTCTGATCCTCTAAACAAATATAAGATAACATTTGGGGCAGTGGCACTGTGCTACTATTTCTATGTTCCAACAGGCAAACATTTCAAACATTGCCTTCAGCTTCTTGCACTCCCAACAGAGCAGAGGTCCCAGCTTCTAATTAGTGATTTTTTTTTCCATAGAATTGCATAATCAGCTGAATTGTCTTTTTCTATTACAATGCTGTTTTTATTTGTTGGCACAATACACGATCATTCTTCTGACAAAAGTCATAAATTCCATAGTGTACCACCAACAAGAATGCAGTTTGAGAACTATTATAGTGTTGGCATTTACAAAGCTGCACTTAATAAAAATAACAATCTTCCCAAAGGATCCTACTGTCCACTTTTCAATATGTGAAGCAAAAGTCAATGCTGATGAGTTTCAACTCATCTCATAAAAATGCAATGCCAGTCAAAGTGATCATGTTATATTGAAATGACCAATATCAGCTTATCAGAATATATATTTTCATAATAAAGTACAGAATTACTAATAAATTGTATCAACTTAATAAAGAATTAAACAAACATAAAGTGTGAAGTAGTGCTGTACTTGTACTTATTTCAATTTATCATACTGTATATGCTACTCAGAATTCGGTCTCCTGTACATTGGGGAGACCAAACGCAGACTAGGTGATCACGTTGCAACACACTCTGCAGGCATGATTCTGACGTTCTGATCATTTGCCATTTTAATTCAGCACCTTCTTCTCACGCTCACATTTCTATCCTCTGTCTGCTGCAATGTCCCAATGAAGCTCAACACAAGCTGGAGGAACAGTACCTCATCTTCCGATAAGGCACTTTACAGTGTTCTGGACTCACATTGAGTTCAACAATTTCAGACCACGAACTCTGTCCTCCATTTTGATTTTTCCCCCAAGTGTCAGTCAGTATCTTGTTTTCATGTTTTGCTTTCAGACAGAGCTGTCCATTATCCTGATATCAATGCTTACTCTGGACCTATGCTTTGCTTCTTACAATACAGATCCCTTTGCCTTTTGTTTCATGACATCTTTGCTATTTAACCTCCCCTGCCTTCTAACCTATCCTTGAACTTCCCTTTAGTTCTAACTGACCCTCCCCCCACTTTTCCAACAGCATAAAGCCCATCACATTTCTCCCTTTCTTCTGTTCTGAAGAAGTCATATTAGAGTTGAAACGTTAACTCTGTTTCTCTCTCTCTGCAGATGCTGTCAGACCTGCTGAGTTTTCCAGCAATTTGTATTTTTATTATTAAACATAAAACTGCAATCTCTCATAACTAAGGTACACTTATATGCCTTAGAAGTGTTATGATCCCAGCTGCTGTTACTATTGGACAAGCCAGATCCCAGGGTGGAACCAGGTTTGATGAATCCAGACTTTTTTTTGTTTAGAAACGTGGAGGGCAGCTACTGAACAGAGTCACAGGAGTCAGCTGATGAACTTTTAACAAAAATAACATTTATTAAACAAGAAAAGATGAAATATATTACAACACCCCTTTACCCACAACTACACCTTTACAGATATATACAGATTCATAAGGGTAACACAAATTACAAAAGCTATCTTATACTCCATTGTTCACAGTAAGGACACAGTCCATGTAAACCAATAGGCAACCTATGGTTAGGCTATGGGCCTAGTGCTGGAAAATGGGATTAGAATAGCTAGGGACCTGTTTGACCAGTGCAGACTTGATGGGCTGAAGGGCCTTTTTCTGTGCTGTAGACCTCTATAACTCTATGCCTATGACATCACACTCTGAAGCCAAGTGACAGGTGCCACCCCAAACAGATGCTATGGATCTCTCATTAGCTCCCTACAGACGTTTGTCACACAGTGAGCTAACCGGTCTCAATGAAGCCTGTCTTTCACATGAGGGTTTCCAATCTCCACTCTCAAATATTTTCCTAAATGACACTCTTTCTCGGACGCCTTCCACAAGGGTCACCTCCAGCAGTTTGATCTCTCTTTCCAATGTTCCTGCCCCCTGGATCGGCACGTGCTTCAAGCTTCACCTTCCACGTACTTTCTCTCAGATACTCAGCTGCCAACAGAACACCACTGCTTCACATGCCCATAGAAAAGAGTTATAGACATTTGGCTGTCTCCTTGGATCTTTTTGGCTTCTTATAAGCCTATTTTGCCTAAAGTCTGTTTCTTGCAGCTTTCTCTCTTCAATTTGGAGACTTCTCCTTTGCTCCTTATTTTAACTTCACTGAACAGGACCTTGTTCAGATTCCTGTTCTCCTCTCTTGACTTCACTGACTTTCCAGGACCTTTCTCCTGTTCCACTCCCTGGTTTTGGGACTTTTCTTTTCATTCTTTGGAACCTGCTTCATGAAGTTCCCTCTCCTGTGTCCAGCTTCTCTTGGCAACTGCTTTCAACGGAACTAAAACTGCTGCTCCATCTCTGTGGATCCCCCTTTTACATTGTTTTCTCTACTTCAAGAGTCATAAAACCTCATTAGAATGCAGGTATACAAACAAATCCCCAGAGCTATGGGTATCAGTTTACATTAAAACTAAAACTCAGGTTCCCTTAATACACAAATATAAATTAAACTCAAACTTAAAGCTAAAACTTAAACTTAAAGCTATAGCTTATTCCAAACATGCACAAGTACAAATAAACTTACTTAAACTATATCTAGTTCCTAACAGAAGTCCATTAGCCCGTAATTCATAAAATAGAACATAAAATGTGTTTGCTAGATTAAGTTAGCCCTTTAAGACTTTATTAAATGCATTATATAGGCCATTTAATTGTTTTATATAATTCTTTGATGTATACTTGATTCATTCAATATTTTATTGTATTAACCCCTTTGTGAACATTCAGGTTCTAAATCATCCCAAACTCTCAGAAAATCCAAATGGAAAAGGTCGTTACAATCTTAAACAAAGATGCTGAAGCAACATGTTTCATTGTAACATGTATATGAATTATAATTAATTCAAACAAAAGATCATTATTTTACAAAACATGAGAAATACCATTTAAACCATTTTGTCAATTAGTGTTTTAAACTGTACATTGACACCAGGTCATCTTGCTGAGGGCATTCATGATAAAATATCCCTGACAAGTTTATTTCACTTATTTGGACCAACGTGTCTGATAAAGAGCTTCCTGAAACTGCTTCCTCTACTTTAAAGGATGCATTAGTCTGATGAAGGCAACCATTCCCTTGATGTGGCTTTCCACAGGATGCCAAGTAAATTGTTCTGTCGATAATGGAGGAAAACACATCTAGGTTTTCTGATGTTAAAATAGGGCACCCAGACAAAGCCACAAATTACAGAGCTGTAAAAATGTCACCTGCTGCACACAGCCTTTCACTTTTAATACCTTTCTAAGTGCCAGGGAGAAGATTATCTAGAATTGATTCTCAAAAAGAAAGTGGTACAGGAAAAGAAGAGCTCATTCCTGTATGCTGCTGTGAGAGACTCTGCGTTATAAACTGCTGTTGCTAGGCTCTGAAGTAAAGCACCACAGGGTTCCAGAAATGCTATTGCTTTAAACCTGGATACTCTTGATAAGTAAAAACCAAGGCATATGAAATAATAATTTTAGAAACAGGAAAAAGCGTTAGGCTCAATTGGCCCATTAATTTTTGGTCACTCTCATCCCTATTTATCCACCTTCTCAATATATCCTAAAATCCCATTTTTTCCAGAAATATATGCAATGCCTTATGAACCCATTTATATTGTCCACATCAATGGCTTTCACATTAACTTACTCAGGTCTATTTACCTTTGGATCAAAAAACTTCACTTGACTTCCCTTCTTATTCTTAACTTCTTAATTTGTAAATTATGTTCCTTTGGCATTTAAACCTTTTGCCAAAGTAAACAATTTATCCAAATCAATATCTTCATGACATTTGTTCTTTTGTCTAAAAGAGAAATAACATTTAAAAATATAAATATATATTGCTAAAAAGAGAAAAGTCACCAAAGCTTTTCATCTTGCGCTTATCAGGACAGATGTAAGAATTCCAAATTTCAAACTATCACAACAATTTATACTAGAAGAGAAAAGGGTGCTGATTGGTTGGCAGCCAAGTCTGATTGTCTGAGGCATTGCCATGGAGAAAGAAATGAGGAACTATAGGCTTACCAAGCATGAGGGTAATTCAAAAAAGGCATAAATTTTGTTGTTCAAAGCTATCCTGATCAGATCATTGTTTGCTATGTATCATGCAAACTTGCAAATGGGCCAAAAGCTGCCACTTTTTGACCTGATGCCCAGTTAAGCTCAAATTACCCTTGAAAGGCAAATATCTCAAAAAATTGAACAACAGGTTAGGCTATCCATTTCTCATTTCTACCATGCAGTGGATAGCGAGTGTTATTTTCCAGGATGCTGCCATCAGTCCAAAAAGACATTCTGCCTACCACAGAACTGAGCAATGTTGTGTATGAATTTCAATGCTGGTGCAATGCCAGATACATGGGCCATATATACCAAAGATTGGCAAATCGAATCAAATGGCATGTTCCCTCAGTTGTTTGAAATAGATAGAGTAGAAACTGTATTCAACCCACCCACACTTGCAAGACTCAAAACAAAACATCAATATTGGCTGTGATTCTGCAATTGGTCAGTACTTGCTGAACACACCCAAGTGCGTTATTAGCTACACTAACAACCAAGTTAAGATCATCAGTTAAGCTTGTAATGTGATAAAAACAAAAAACTGCGGATGCTGGAAATCCAAAACAAAAACAGAAACAGAAATACTTGGAAAAACTCAGCAGGTCTGGCAGCATCGGCGGAGAAGAGCACAGTTGACATGTCGAGTCCTCATGAACCTTCAACAGAACTAAGTAAAAATAGGAAAGGGGTGTAATGTGGCTAATTTATGCTTGCTAGAAACAACATACATTCATACACAGGGACTTGTTCTCTTGAAACAAAAAGAAGCTGTTCAAGCCTTGCTCCTATTTTGAATTGCCCAGGAGCTTGATGAGCCAATAGTTCCCCATTGCTTTCTCCATGGAAATGCCTTGGCCAATCAGAGTCGTCTTGCCAACCAATCAGCATCCTTTTCTGTGATAGTATAAGGCAAAAAGCTTTGGCAATCTCTTTTCAGCAATATTCAAGTTCTGTACTACCAAGTGACTCTGTATAAATATATATTTTATTGTAATTTCGATACACTGAACTGATTATGTAATATTAATCTTGGTAGTATGCTTTGCTACAAAAAACAACTGGATGCCAGATACAAGTGTTCACTGGTTTAACCATACATGAAAGCAAATCAACTTTAAGAATTCCTCGTAGGTTTTGGGGAGATGCCTGATTGGGCAACACCATCCAAACTTTAGCAAAGTCAAATTCTAAATGTTCATCCCCAGTATGTGCAAAATATTAGTGACTTTTCTTGATATTTAAGCTAGCAAAAACACAGTGTTGGGTTGAAGAAATTATAACAAAGGAAACATCAAATTTAATCTGATGAGTGCTGGAACACAGAAAGACTAGAGTATGAACAACTAATATATTTCCCGTTGCCCAGTGATGCATTGTTCCAGCAAACCTGGCCCAACAAATAATGGCTAGCTTTGTACATAAACACCTATCCACAAGTGACACAATGTCAGGTGATGCCACTATTTGATTGGAGTACTACAAGCAGGGGAAGTGATGTTGTGAGACTTCATTGCTGTGATTGTTTGAATTATTTTAAAATATTGAGGTGTACCTGCACCAACTCTTGTGTTCCTACCATAAATGTGAAAGTCTGTTTTAACTACGATCCGTTTCTTGTTAAATATGTACTACAACATATGTATTACAAAAGTCAGTGGGCACCATTTTCCGAACTTCTTCATGGTCATCAACAATATCAAAAGGATCAATGCTCAAGAAATGAAATTCCATTGGAGCAGTTCAACTATGACAACTTTTTGTTTTCCCAATTTGGAATATCTTGTTTCTTTAAAGTACTTTAAAGCATTGAGGCAAATAAAGAAATACATTTCCTTAGGCAACACATCTGAGTTACCAGCAGCACTTGGACTCAAAGCTGTAACATGTTAACTAGATGTTCAATACTGCTTAGCAGTTGAACTTTCATCTCCAAATATTTCTCAGTCCACAGGTAAGAAAGGGGTGCAGGGCACAGTTGTTTGTTGTAGGGCCAAAAGATGCCTATTAACACAAACACATGGTCTAGTAGGCAATATAGTTTTCTTTCACAGTACATGACATTCTAATCTAGAGATAATGTACTCATTATACAATGCTACACATGGCTTAGCATAATATCGATAAACAATCTTCAAAAATGCTTCAAGCCAAAGCTGTGTGTCTGTCTTTATTGCAGTGCTCCAAAAGTTGACACTAAAACTAAAGAAAGAGACAAACAGACAGGCCTTGATAGAAAAATACAGAAATTAGAACTGCCAAATTAATTCTTCCGTTTGCATGTACCTCCACCAACTCACAAAAAAGTGTCTTATTCTTTTCCCTCACCATATTGTTTCATGCAGCAGCGCAGAAGATGCTCCAGAACATTGATGATGGAAGAAATAATGGTTCAGAAATTCAGGCTCATCCATTTTGGTACAGTGTTTATGCCTGAATGCTCAATATTGGAAATAGGTCCTCATCATTATTGGGCTGGCGAACTGCAGATACTAACAGGCAGCTCGCCAGCCAAGTGTATTGGAAAATTGGGGCACCACATTGCAAGCCGTGAGGTGACCACAAAGACTGGCAAGCAGGCCTGGAATACTTCTTGGCTTTGCATTCAAGTAAGCAAATTTTAACAACTTACCTTGTTGGTTGTTGGCACTGGTCGAATCAGGGCAAATCAGTCTTACAGTGGGGACATCAAACAGACATTAGGCACCTCATTTTGCTTTGCATGCTGATTTTTTGGCCTTAACCATCATTTTGGGCATAGCAGTTCAAGCTTGTGAGGCATGAATGATTCCTGTCTGCCTTATTAGTGAACAAATCTCTCAGTCTATTTCTTCCTACCAATTGCTGCCAGCAGTATAGTGTATATAACTATTGAAATACATATAAGCAATCAAACTTGCACAAAACCAAAAATGCTATTGATTGCTTTCAATATGGATTAACATTTTAAGCAATTTTGCATTCTTAAAGCAACTGTTTAAAAATTTTTCATTGGAAGAAAAATTGCTGACATTTTAAAAACATATTCAGATTATATGATAGTGTGGTAGCAGAACTCTGAATTAACAAAATTTTACTTTTAAATAAAAATGACTATATTTTGTATTGACCCTGCTACAAATTTCTGAATGCCAGATACTCTTCTAGTGGTTAGCATGTTGATTAGGAGCTAGTTATTTAAATTTTCCCTATCCTTTACCATCTCTCTCTCTCTCTGTATATCTGGGATGAATTAACATGGATCTCAAAGCAAAAGTGAATCTTTTAACACAATGAAGTTGCAACTTTGCTTCATATTTTAGCTGTTTTAAGGTTTTGAGAAATTGAAGGAATTTGTGGGAACCAATATGCAGAATGGTTTTGAGTGACATATTATAAGGGTGAAACCCAACAAAAATGTCATTCTTGCTTATTATCTTTGTATAAAAAGATATTATTATGCAATAAGCTCCTCATTATGAAAACCAAAGTTTATGAGATTATGTATCAATGTTGTACCATCCTACTTGCTTGTTATTTCTAAATTAGTCTTAGAGCATTCCTATCACACTAACAAGCAATTCGGATTGGCTTACTATTCAAAGCAAAATATTATTTAACCTACTAGAAAGAGTTGGAAGTGTGGTAAATTGATATTAATGATAAACCTGTCTTACATTAACTTGAACCAGCAGTGAATGAAAATAAAGTCATCTAATTGAATATTCAAATCTAAGCTATGCAACGAAACAGGCACCATGAAAAATACATGTTCAGTTAGCTTACATCTGAAAAAGGAGGCCCTCCACAGAAAGGTTACAAGGTTAGAATAATTATAGTAATTAATGAAGAGAAATGACCAATACATCTCAATGGCCAATGTTAGAATCTATTATCAGGGATGTGATAACAGGGCACTGAAAAAAATCATAATATGATTAAGCAGAGTTAACACAGATTTATGAAAGAGAAATTGTGTTTGACAATCCTGTTAGCATTTTTTGAGGATATAACTAGTAAAGTGGATAATAAATTGTAACACGGCTGTAGTGTAACTCTTTCAAGTACAAACACGCTTCTATCTGTTCCTATTCAGATGAAGTTATATTGTTTCATAGTTTGCCATTGTGAGATTTGAACTCTTGATCTTGGGGTTACAAGCCTGGTACCATAACCACTTAGCTAGTTAGGCCAAGCCATGGCTGTAGTGTAACTCTTTGGAGTACAAACACGTTTCCATCTGTTCCTATTCAGATGAAGTTACATTGTTTCATAGTTTACCATTGTGAAATTTGAACTCTTGATCTTGGGGTTACAAGCCCAGTACCATAACCACTTGGCTATTTAGGCCAAGCATGGCTGTAGTGTATTTGGACTTTCAAAAAGCATTTGACAAGATGCCTCTTGTGGGATTGGTGGATGGTAGATTAGCATGGATTGAGGATTGGTTAATGCACAGAAACAGAGGGTAGGAATAGATGGGATATTGTTGGGTTGGCAAGCTGTAACTGTTGCTGGGTTTTGGAAGGATCAATACTTAAGCCTCAGCTATTTACAATTTACAGTAATGACTTAGATAGGGGACTGAGTGTAATGTTTGTGTAAATCCAAGTTTGCTGTTGATACAAAGTTAGTTGGGAATGTAAACAGTGAGGAGGATGCAAAGGGACTGCAGAGGGATATAGACAGGTTTAGTGGTTGGGTGAGAACATGGCAGATGGAAAACAATGTGGAGAAGTGTGAGCTTCCCTACTTTGGCAGGAAAAAAAACATTTTTTGAATGGTGAGAGACAGGGGAATATTTGGATTCAGAGGGACCCGGGTGTTCTCGTTCATGAATCACAGAAATTTGACATGTAAGAAAAGCAAACAATGTTCAATAGACTGGTTCCTGTGATGAGGGAATTGTACTATGAGAAGAGATTGAGTAGACTAGGCCTATATTCTGTGGTGTCCAGAAGAATGAGTGGTGATCTAATTGAAACATATAAAATTCTTTAGGGGCTTGGCGTATTCCCCTGGGCTGGGGAATCTAAAACAAAGTGTCATAGTCTCAGGATAAGGAATAAGACAGTTAGCACTGAGGTGAGGAGAAATTTCTTCACACAAAGAATTGTGAATCTGTGGATTTCTCTACCTCAGTGAGCTGTAGATGCTCAGTTGTTGAGTATTTTCAAAACTGAAGTTGATAGACTTTTGGGTCAAAGGGAATTAAGGATATGAGGAGTAGTCAGGGATAGGAGATCAGCCATGACCTTGTTGACCAATGGAGTAAGTTTGAAGGGCCAAATAGCTGGCTCTGCTACAATTTCTATGTTCTCATGGGCTGAATTTTACGCTGATTGATAGGCGTGCGCCCGAGCTGATCAGATGTGAAATAACACGAGATGACGTTGGGTGAACGTCCTGACGTCATCCCATCTTCGGGTGAAATTTCATTCAGCAGGCGGGCACAGGTGTTGGAGCTGCGCCCGCCATTAATTAAGAGGCCAGTTAAGGCAACTAAAAAGGCAATCGACCAAAGCTTCATGTTGCCCGTGCAATTTCGTGCTCATTGCACGGGCAAAACTGGCAGGTGGGCAGCGGCAATTTGCAAAACCTCATCCAAAAGTGGGATAAAAAGGGTCAGCAGTATTGTCAGTGTGAGTAGAGAGGAGTTTCGGAGATAGTTTGCTTATTGGTACTTGGCAGCTTCATCTCCATTCGGGGCTTCATTCTTAGCATTTCTAGGCTTCATTTCAGGACTCATTAGTGTCTCCAAGGTCCCCGGAGGATTCAGACCATGTGGACCCTTCTAGGTATCATACAGCCTTCTGTAACCCTGGTAATGGGAATTGTGGTCTTGACTGGAGGCACCTCCCCTGAGGAGGAAGAGAGGGGCAGAAGGAAGAGGAGGCCATGTGTCCCAATGCGGCTTCCAGGGAGCGACCTGTGGGAGGAGAGGCGCAGGCACAAGGGGCACAGGGCCAGCAGGTAGTGTTAAGAGCCACAGAAGACACCACTATCCTGCTGCCAGCGTTTACAGGTGGCGATACAGCTACTTCAATATGGCTGAGGTGCAATGACAAAGGAGACTCCGCCTCTCAAGGGAGACTGTGACATCCATTTGTCAGATGATCAGGCCTGAGATCTCCAACTGTGTGGGTGGACATCGCATGCCAGTGGCCCTGAAGTTCACAGTGACCCTCAACTTCTATGCCTCTGGTTATTTCCAGTGGTCAGTGGGAGATCTGTGTGGAATCTGCCAATCAGCTGTCCACAGTTGCGTCAAGTTGTTGACAGAAGCTCTGTTCAGGTGGGTCCTGACTTTCATTCATTTCCATGTGGATGAGGCCAGCCAGACTGAGTGAGCCAGAGGGTTTGCAACAATTGCTGGGTTCCCCCGCATCTAGGGTGCCATCGACTGCACACATGTGGCCATCAAGGCACCAGCAGGTCAGCCAGTTGCCTTGGCGAACAGGAAGGGATTCCACTCCATGAATGTACAGATAGTGTGTGACCTTAGGATGCATATTCTGCAAGTCTGTGCAAAGTATCCTGACAGCCCCCATGGCGCTTACACCCTGAGACACTCCCAGGTGCTGAGGATCTTCAGTGCTCCAGCCCGACTGGATGAATGGCTGCTGGGTGACAAGGGCTATCCATTGAAAAGGTGGGTTATGATGCCTTTCCACTACCCATGAACAGAGGCAGGGCAGCATTATAGTATGAGCTATGCCTCCACAAGAACATTGATAGAAAGAACCATAGGTCTACTGAAGATTTGCTTCCGGCACCTGGACCATTCATGGGGTGCACTACAATACCCCCCAGAGCAGCTGTCACTGATAGTGGTTGCATGCTGCGCTCTCCACAATCTAGCTCTGGCAAGGGGGGACCCACTAGAAGAAGAGGATCTTGACGCAGTTACACAGACCATAGAGGATGAATCCAGTAGTGAGTCAGAAGAGGAGCCAGATGAGGAGCATGATGAGGAAAATGCTGAGGACATGGAGGCAGATCTCTAACCTCCAGGGAGGCAGGGATGCCAGGGACGCCTTGCTCATCAGATAAACTACCAAATAAGTGCTCCCACCTCATGCCAGGGCTGCCGCCTCCATCCAGGATGTCCGAAATTCCCCTGCATGTGAACCCAAAGCCCACTCAGTGCCTGTGCAATAAAATTTAGAGCCACTCATTACATAATGGTGTACTCTAGAAGGATTCTCAAAATTCCCACATTTTTCATATCATCAACAAGGATATGACTTTTGGACTTTTATGGCAGAGGACCCAACTGCTGAGTTAAGTGTAGAGCCCTACAGCCCATGCCCGGGCTTGTTGAGTGCAGTGTGGATTGTTGCCTGACACCAGACAACGAGAGGAGACAGATTACGCATTCTTCCCTTTAAAACAATCAACCCAGAGAAAGACTTCATCTTACATGAAACTAAAGCCCATCAAAATCTTGCATAAATAATCACTACTAACTACTAAGGCAGGAAGGCAGCAATCAATGCAATTATGCAAACCTATCAATACTCCAAATATACAATGGCTTTCAGTTCAAGACTATTTACGGGGACAGGAAGACAATGATAAACATCACGTGAGCCCATTAAAAACAACGAGACAACAATCACCTGAAGAAGCCCAACAAAATCAGACAAAGAACTAACCTCGATTTGAATTCAGATAAGAATTCAAAAAGCAGTATAACTGGGCCATCAGTTATGAAGGAGAGGAGGGGGAGCAGTTTTGGAACAGTTGAAGCAGAGATTAAGCAGGGAGCTGAGCCAAGCGGAGGAAGGAGATCTGGAGATTTGCAGGCCCTCAGGCAACATCACGGCAAGGGACACGGGGTGGCAGGCTCAACCGAAGACAACAAGGCCACAACCGCAGCCCTCCATGAATATCGACCACCCACAACCGGGCCCTCCACCCAATTGAAGAACCTTTGCAGATTCCACAGACAAGGACCACGTGGGAACGGCAGGCCACAGAAGACACAAAGAGCGTACCCCAAAACTGCAACTGGCTTACGTGGCTGGATTTCGAACTGTCAAGGAAGCCTAGTTGGTGAGCATGATCATTGACCTCTCCTAGTTCAATTTAGTTAGGTTTTGGGGGTGGGACAAGGGTAAGGGGATTACTAGTGTGATTTTTCCCTCGTTATGCCGTGTGTTCCCCATTCTTAACTAAGTGTACTTTGTAGGTCTGTATAATCTCAGTGTAATCCTAATGTTAAAAGTTCATTTGTGACTTCAATAAACCCAGTTTTTTTCTTGCAAAACCAGTTGTCTGCTGCACTTTGTCACAACCCCCAAATAAGTCCAACCCAGGGAGTGGGAGTGATTTGGACTGCTCAGAAGTCAGAGGTGAAGCTGACACACACCACCACCTTCTACACTCTGCACCAAAAATAAAAGTTGAAGCATACTCAGGCCATCACAACAAAAGCAAATGTAATGTTATTGTCACATTGAAATCACATTGATGTGACTATTACTGGTATTGATGTCCACACCAGAAAACATATAAACCAAACATAACTCAACAGAAATTCACCCATGAACAGTCCCTCTTGTGCTCATGGTGCCTTAAACTTACATTTGCAAGTGCTATTGCCCCCTCTGCCCCTCACTGGCAGCAGCATTGGAGGCAGCCTGCTAACCCCGCTGTCTCGTTGGCCTTGATGACCTTGGCAGTTGTCCTCTGGCCAGTGGAGCCTGTGATGGCCCCGCCCTGGAGGGAGTGGCCAGTGCCCTGGCTGGCATCTCCCCAGTCATCACAGCCTTATCAGATGCCACGGTCACTGGCGGAGGGGCAGAGGAGCTGATACCATCATCCGGAGCACCCTGAGAGGAGCCCGCAGAGACGATAAGCTAACTGTGCAACAATGTGAGGTTGCTTTGGACCTCCCTGCTTGCCACTGATGGGTGGACACCAAGCTGGTATACTGGGTGCCTCATCCATCTCCCATACTAACATTGACCAGTTGAGGGCATTGCCTGCGTGAGGACTTGCAGGTCTGAGCGCAACCCCACGATCTCTTGATTCAGTCCCTGGAGCTGCCTCTCCATGAGAGTCGCCACTCTCTTAATGGAGGAGGCTATGCGCTCGGCCATGACGGTCAATGGAGTACTCATACTCCACATGGACTCCTCCACAACGGAGACCATGGCACGCCAATCCTCATGGATCTCTGCCAGATCGTCCCACTGGATGTCCAGCATCTGCTGCCTGATGGATGACTTCAGAGGCTCCTCACCTGTGTTTAGCCCAGCATTGTCCTGGCCCCCAGCAATCCTCCGGCTGCCGGCACCCTGGGCACTCTCCGCCTTTGCCTGCACCTCAATTGAGAGTGAAATGCGCTCACCAATGTGTACTGACAATATAGCCGATGATCTAACACCCACTGAGGTGCAGGTATCTGCACTGGTGTCTGGTTCAGAGTGTGGGTGTGATGCAGGTGCAGATGAAGCCCATCGATCCTCCAGTGTCAGGACTGGCCCTTCGGGGTCTAGAGAATGCGTGCGTGCTAGCAAATCTAAGGGGGAACAACAACATATCATTAGTTAAAGCCTTCACACTCACTGTGCATGTCAGGCATCCTGGTGAGACAATGGAGATCTGAATCATGGTGCCATCATCTTCCAATGATCAATGGGAACCCCAGGTTTGAGGCTCCCAAGAATGAAGAGACTCATTGCACAATCTGAAACTCTCACCTCTGTGCACTGAACTCTTATCTGCACCTGACACTCCAGTCTCTCCATGCCCAGTTGCACAGGAAGCGTGCTGGCTCTCCAGCTCAAGGGCATCCTGTTCAAATCTGGTGAGTAGCTGCAGGTTGGGTGGGCCTCCACCTATCTGTGAACTCTCCAATTGGTAATGGCTTGTCTTTTTTTGGAAGAACAGAGGAGCATTGATTAGACCACTCTCTACCTTCAGCACCATTGAAGCCTGGCCAACCCCACCTGAGAAACACCTTGCAATGCTCATCTGAGTTACAAACCTCGAGGTACAAGGCATTCCGTCCAAGCAGCCAGGGCTCAACCCCTTGGCCAGCTCCAGCATCATTGACAATTGGCCCTTAGACTCTAACACCCCTGAGCTCCATGGGGGGAATAGCCAGCCCTTAACACTTCTGCAAACCAATCCATGCCTACAGGGTACTCACCCTTCCTAAGCGCATTAGGTCATTGAACCTCTTGTGACACTGCACCCATGTGCACTGCACCACGTCATGGCTGCTGACCTGCGCTGCCACTTCCTCCCATGCTTTTTCGTGAGGTGCGATGGCCTCCTCCTCCCATCTCTGGGACAAAGGTATCTCCCCCAGCAGCTACCTCCTCCAGGACCATGGCAAGGCATTCATCAGAAAAGCGGGGGGCTGAGAGACCGCCCAGCCTATCCTCCCAACTACCGTCTCCAGCTGCGCCTGATCTCATAACTTTACTGTTGAAAACACAGAAGAGATGTTTTTCCATGGCAGCCTTCAAGGGGCTACTTGTGCCATTTTGAAACCGGCTGCTGGGTCGCCCTTGGACCCGGCGGCTGACAGGCCCCTGCCCGCCCCTTCCCGACCTCTGGGGAGCCATGTTTCACGTTGAGTGGATCTTAATTGGCCTGCCAGCGTGAAATCGTGGTCGTAGGCCGATTGCAGGCGGTGGCTCGTTTCTTGGCCAATCCCAGGTCCACCTATGGTACCTGCCCGCCAACCTGAAAATTCTGCCCAACTTTTTGTATCTGTCAACTACTGCCCAAATTTTTGAATGGTTTTCACATTCTGTTTTGTAATGGCAGTGTTCACATTATAGATGGATTTGTCCTACTTGCTATCAAATGTTTATTTGATATCCTGATGTCTTGTTCAAATTTAGACTTTGACTGGGATACATTGTACTTTATTCCTTTCCTTTAACCCTTTACAATTATTCTTTCATGTCATTTTTCTACTCATGGGGCTTACAATGTTCATTCATGCGGTTCTCTAACCACAACTAGTAGGTGCAAAAGAGTGGCGTGTGTTGACTTTTCTTTGGGATGGATTTTATGGCTACCTCTGACTAAAAAAATCAAGGGGGAGACTGTCCATGATCCCGGCAGCAATTTAATTCTGGGAGCAATGTTAATTGCTTTAAGGTGAGAGTTCCCACCTTTCTCGGGAGACAGTCTGATTTCAGAAAGCTGCCAGCCAATCAGATGACCAGCGGCTCTGTCGTCCCAGAACAACACTGCACTTGGTGGCCACTGCTGGGATTATAGGACTTCCCAGCCACGCTGAGGACCAGGATCGGGGGTCTTGCTGAGGCAGGGGGTTGGTTGAAGGGAGGTGGGGTGGTGGTGAAGGAGTGAGGAGGGTGAGGGGGCCGTGTTTGAGAAGCTAGTGGGGAGAGTTAAAGGGGGGGGTTATGCCTCTGATGGGCCCAGGGGATCCGCAAAGGAGGTTCCCCACCTTGCTAAAACCTACATAGCTAAAACTGCAGCAGTTCCCACATGGCATGTGCCTACACTTGCCATGGATAAAATACCACATGAGGCTCTTAATTGGAGGTAGATGGGTAGGCAGCCAGAAGGTCACCTGCTGGATTTTACATGCCCCCCTACCTCCAAACCCACCAGTAGGGAATGTAATTTCCAGCCCCTAGATTTCCTTCCCTTTTGTGCAAAATTCCTCATCTTCACATTGCACTTTCCTCAGATAACTCTGTTGAGGTATGGAGCTCACAGGGCAAGGAACCCTTTCCCTATAGCACAGAAAATTAGTTGCTTTTATTCCATAACGTTTAACTGTAAAGCCTTTGAATGTCTGCCTAGTCTTCCATGCTTTCAAAAAAAAAACATATGAAAGAGTCTTGATTTTAAAAAGTGCAAAATCTTACTCTTGTAATAATATTAAGTGAAGGTAATGGATGGATCATTAAATAGGCAATGACATCTGGTAGGTATCCATCTAATGTACCGCAATGTGACAGTTTTACCAGCTTCAAAATGTTGTGGCTCAACAGACTGTTCAAACTCAGTGCTCAGTTTTACAAGTTTATTTACATATGTAGTACTTTCGATCAAGGGCTGCACTATGATACTTCTATGTATTACATTTTTTTCCCTTGTATAGTCAAAAATCTTCAGCCTTATGCTTTTATCACCAGTTTAGCTCTATCTGATGTTAAGCCAACATTCATTTTATACATATTACACAATTACTCCTGCATTAAATGACTGCTGTCTGGAAACTGTGTACCTCTGCAGTTTCACTAGAGTTGTAAAGTGCACTAAGCCCCACACAGTACAGAAAATACATCATTATCCTTTTCTAGCAAGGGAAGGATATCATCTTCCTGGAACAGAATAATATGTTGAGGTACAAGAGCATGGGATGATGGAAAGCAAATGTTCCTCAAGAAACTGGAATATTTCTTGGCATTATTCCTCCTGTCAAGGATATCCAGAAACCAGGCACCCTACCAAGAAAAAAAAACGCTACTTAAACATTTCTACTTTTCAAGACAATGAGGGTTTCGCGTGAGGCCTATCATTTCCCATTTGATAAAAATGTTGCAAACAGCATATTTAAGGCAATGTTCTTCCTGATTTGTCTTTGTCAGATGCAAGGTGTTATGCAATTTTGCTCCAATTCTGCATCTTTTAGCAAAATAAAAATATAAACTCTATCAATAAAAGCAGATAGTTGAAATAATCAAAAATGCCTAAGGTACTAAAACCCACAAAAATCATGAAAGGTTTCTGATCTGTGGGCCAAAATTGTGCAAAAACTATAAGTATGGAGAATGATTAGTTTGCTTGAAAATATGCATACAAACATGAAGCATTAAGAACATAAGAAAACAAGAAACAAGAATGGCATGAATGTCATTCAGCTTGTCATGCACACTCCTTTCACAAACCATTTGTAAGATATCCTTCCAAAGGCATTCAAGTGAAAATGGTTGATCTTCTTGACATGACGCTTGTACACAGTCCAAGTCTCACATGCGTAGAGCAGGGTGGCAGGATTATTGCTCTATAGACTTTCAGTTTTGTAGGAAGACTTATTCCTCTTCATTCCCTGACTAATGTTAGAAACCTGCTGAAGGCTATAATTGCTTTGACAATTCTTTCATGGGTCTCATCGTCAACATGGAAAGCTTGAGAGAGTATGCTGCTGAATGAGATAAGTGAACAGATACTGGTGATGGGCTGAAACCTTCGGCTTGAGATTGGGCTTTTCTGGAGCAGGCTGGTATAATACTTCAGTTTTCTTTGTGCTGATCATAAGACCAAAGCTTCTTTCTGCTTGTACAGATGGACATTGGAGGCATCTTTGTGTTTTTGCAGGATAGTTCCTTGCTCCCACATAGACTGAAAGAGTTCAGTGAGCTTCTTGCTCAGGCATTGACCTCCAGCCAGTAGACCTCAGCTGGGATAACATCAGTTCCTGGAGCTTTGCTGCTAGACAGGAGTTTGATTACCTTCATCATTTCTAACACCATTGGAGGGTCATCAAGAGAGCAGTTGATGGCAACCTATGGCAGCCTGTTGATTGTTTCTTCATTGATAGATGAAGGCCAATTGAGGATGTGGTTAAAGTGCTCTGCCCATCTTTCTAGAATTTGGGCATTGTCTGTGAGCAGTTTTAATCTGTTGGCATCAAGCATCAGTGATTAACCAGGAGACTGGGGCCTGAGGTCAAATTTCAGAGCATCATAGAATCTCTTCCAGTCTTTATGGTCAACATATGATTGAAGTTCATCTGCTTTCTGATTCAGCTAAGTGCTGAGCTTGCATTAGACAGTGGATATTTTGGTAGGCATCATGCTTAGTTAGTGATGACTTGTCATTGAGGTAATCTGTAGAGGCAATGTTTTTTCTCCAGTAGTTTCTCGATTACTTCACTGGTTTTATCAAAACAATCTTGATGCTTAAAGAGGTAGGGCCGAGAACTAGAGCAGTGGAGCACACAATATTCCTGAAGGTCTTTCACTGTACATAGGTGACCCTTGAGATTCTCTGAGAGAGATTCCTACATGACTACCTGTTTGACCCTTGAGATATTGAGGTGCTTTTGGACTTTCATGCCCTAGGGGCATCTAGTGGGATAGTTCTTGATGTTTAGCTTTGAAATGACCTAAGACATGAAGGTCCAGAAGACTAAGTATAAGACTTAAGACAAAGCAGGAGAATCATTTGTAATCAAGGCTATGGAATGCACTACTGGAGTTAGTGACTGAAAGAGAGATGATCTCAACACGTAAGAACAAATTAGATAGGTGGTTGAAGGAAAGGGAAGTAACCAGATATGAGAACATAACAGGTACATGAGACTAGGCCTATTGTTCACATGAAAACCTACCACCAATATGGGCCAAACAGCCTGTTTACATGTTATAATTTCTATAAAGATTTTATTTAATCTCCTGAAACAAATTTCTTCATAAATTCCCAGAACTCCAAATGTCATACAGCCAAATTCCAGGATATTCATAACTCTGTATATTTCCCTTTTAAGCCCTGGCCTGCTGACCTCTATAGGCAACAGGGGAGGTGATGACAGCATAGTGATAAGGTCACTGGGGGTTAATGCTCTGGGGGCTAGGCTTCAAATCCCACCAAGGCAGCTGGCAGAGTTTAAATTCAAATACTAAATCTGGAATTAAAAACTAAGTTAGTAATAGTGGCCATGAAACCATTGTCGGAAAAACCCAGCTGGTTCACTAATGGTTCACTCTTTAGGGAAGGAAATCTGCCTGGTCCGGTCTACATGTCGCTGACTCTTAACTGCCCTCTGAAATGGCCCAGTAAGCCACTCAGTTGCACCAAACTGCTATAAAGTCAAAAACAATTGAAGCCAAACCAACCACCCTGCATTGACCTAGGTACTGGAAACAACAATGGCACACTCAGCTCTACAAAGCCCTCTTTACTAACATCTGGGGATTTGTGCCAAAATTGGGAGAGCTGCCCCACAGACTAGTCAAACTACAACCTGCCATTGAATCATACCTTACAGACAATGCCCCAGACACCACCAGCATCATCCCTGGGTATGTCCTGTTCAACCAGCAGGATAGACCCATCAGAGATGGCAGCACAGTGGTATACAGTTGGGAGAGAGTTACCCTGGGAGTCCTCAACATTGATTCCAGACATGGGCAAGAAACCTTCCTGCAACAGTGCCCCCTCAGCTGATGAATCCATACTCCTCCACGTTGAACACCAATTGGAAGAAGCATAGAGTGTCCCCTGAATGGGGTCTTCACTGTCCATCACCAAGAGTGGTTTGGTACCACCACTACTTTCTGAGCTGGCTGAGCCCTGAAGGACATAGTTGATAGACTGGGCCTGCAGCAGGTGATGCAAGAACCAACAAGAGGGAAAAAACAACTTGACCTCATCCTCACTAATTTACCCATCGCAGATGCATCTGTTCAAGACAATATTGGTAGGAGTGACCACTGCACACTCCTTATGGAGATGAAGTCCCTTCTTCACATTGAGAATACCCTCCATCGTTTTTGTGGCACTGAAACCATGGTAAATGGGATAGATTTCAAACAGGTTTAACAGCTCAAAACTTGGCTTCGAAAAGGCACTGTGGGCCATCAGCAGCAGCAGCAGAATTGCATTCAACCACAATCTTTAATCCAGGAGTCACTAACCTTTACTTTAATGAGAGCTATGCCTGATTAATGAAAAATATTGTGAACTACTAAAACATATATTGAAAATATATGGATTGATAAGACTATTAAGCTACATCCATTGAATTACAAATATATATATTTAAAACAAAGAAAATTAATTATTCATTTTATTTCAATGTGAAACTTGACACTGCATAGTGTCCACCAGTGTTGGATAATCTGGTGTGTATCCTGAGAGGGCAACTCTGATGGAGCTATTTAGATGCTCGTCGATCGGATGCGTTCGAAATTTGGATTTGATGAAGTTCATGTCAGAAAAGACAGATTTGCTAAGAAAGGTAGAATCCAACAGGGAAGGCACCTTCATTGCTGCTGGGCAGGTGTTACTGTACTTCTCGATATCTACAAGACTCAAGAAATTAGTGGCAGGTTGCCTTGATTTCAACTGAATGTCATTTTGAAGGCTGACAATCTCCATTTCCATAGTGATGCAATCAAGGTTAAACAGCACACTAATTTGTTCAGAAATGTCACCAACATCTACTTCCATGAAGGGGTTTGAAGTAAACATCACGCAGGGCTCCAGCTGCTCAAAATCACTAAATCTGAAATTGAACTCTTGGCCAAGCCTGGTCAGGAGGTCACTGTACTAGTCAATGTTCAGGAGCCCAGCAGCTTCATTTTCTGCCAACATTTGGAGCACAGAAGGAAAATGTTGCATTTTCCTCTTTTGCACTTGCTGTACCGATAGATTAAGTTTCGACTCGAAACCTTTCACTGCACTAATCACGTCGGCAATTGTCTTCTCTTTCCCTTGCAATTCACAGTTCAGGGTCTTCATTTCTTTGCCACATCTATTATAAATGCCAAAGGAAGCCGCCACACAATATTTGATAGTTGGCCGGTATCTTCGTTCCTTGACTCCATGAAAGCATTGATTCCTGGCAAAAGTGAAAGAAATCGTCACAATGCAGAGGTTCAGATTTAAATTATGAAATAGAGTCCTGGGTGAGGCAATTGCATGCTATGTGGCAAATTTGAAGCAGCAAACGGAACTTTGTGAGTTCGGTATGACTCTGAATGACATGCTCAGAGATCGATTAGTATGTGGTGTGAAAGAGGACACTTTTCAGAAAAGATTATTGTCTGAACGTGAATCTGGATTTCAACAAGGTGCTAGAGATAGCGCTGGCCATGGAAAGTGCAGTAAGAGGTTCAAAAGCCATACAGGGTGCACAAAATGGCGTCGTCCTCCACATTGGACGGGAAACCTCAACTGAAAGAGGCACGACAAAATGACACTGTCAAGGAATGGGAAACAGCTCTCGCGTGCTGCAGAATAAAGAAAAATAACTTAACAATGAAATTGAAGAATAATTTTAATAGAGGTGGAAACAATCAGTCTTTTAGCGACTGACAGTTAAAAAAATCGAATGCTACAATTATCACAGAAATGGACATATGGTGAGTCAACGCAAAGAAAGATTCAAGCAAGCTTGTAAACAAAAGAAGAAGCCCAATGAAATCTACTAAGTAGAAGAGCCTGAAACAGCAAATTCAGACATTTACTCATTGTTTAATTTGAAAGTTGGAAAGACAGAACCAACATTTGTCACAGTGAAAGTAAATGGCAAACCTGTCAGAATGGAAGTGGACACAGGAGATTCCACTATTGTAATTGGGGAACATACCTTCAGATATTTGAATAATGGTGAACATCAATTAAGTTTAGAAGAAACAGCCACCAAGCTAAAAACATATACAAGTGAAGACATTCAAGTAAAAGATATAAGCAGAATAACTGTCCATTATGGAAGTCAATCGGCAAAGCTACCCTTGATGGTGGTAACAGGTGAAGGGCCAAGCTTCCTGGGGCGAAATTGGTTAAAAGAGATTAAATTCGAATGGGTTGAAATTTTCCAGTTGAGAGCAAGTGGGCTACCAGAGCTACTTAGAAAGTATGCCAGCATCTTTCGGGACAAACGGCGGAAAATCCAGGGCCTGCAGGCCAAGATTCATGTGGATGCAGAAGCAACCCCTCACTTCATGAAGGCAAGACCAGTGCCATGTGAGAAAAAGCCGACATTGAACTGAACAGACTAGGGAAACTAGGCATTATACAACCTGTTCAGTTCTCAGAATGGGCAGCACCCATAGTCCCCATCCTTAAACCCGACCAAAGCGTCCGAATTTGTGGAGACTACAAACTGATGGTTTGTAGCTAAGCTAGACAAACACCCCATCCCAAAATTCGAAGATCTATATGCCAAGCTGGCAGGAGGGACAATGTACACAAAGCTTGACATGAGCAATGCTTACCTACAATTAGATTTGGATAATGTCTCCTGGGAATTTGTCACAATTAATACCTACGAAGGGTTGTCCAAATATACACGATTGCCTTCGCTTGTGCTATCTTTCAGAGAACATTGGGTAGCTTACTGTAGGGACTGCCCCAGGTTGTAGTTTATTTAGACAATGTATTGGTGACAGGATTCACTGAAAAAGAGCATTTGGAAAACTTAGACGTCTTAAGACATTTCTTGCAAGCTGGAATGCATTTAAAAAAAAAAGAAAAGTGCGCATTCCAAGCGAGGGAGGTAACCTATTTGGGTCACTGGGTACATTCACAGGGCCTCCACCCAGCTGAGGAGAAAGTCAGAGCCACAAGCGAGGCACCTGCGCCAAAGAACGCCTCAGAACTCAAATCACTCCTAGAAATGATCAACTATTATGGGCTGTTCTTACCCAATTTGTCCACAGTGCTGGGCCCCTGCATTCTTTACTCAAAAAGAACCAACATTGGTCTTGGGAGGCACCCCAGAAAGAAGCTTTCATAAAGGTGAAACAATTATTGTACCCATCCAATCTATTAGTGCATTATGACCAGACAAAAGAAGTGGTGCTGACATGTGATGCATCTTCCTACAGTGCTCTCCCATTGGATGGACAATGGTACGGAACGGCCAATAGGTTACCTATCAAGAACACTCACCACGGCGGAAAAGGGATACTCGCAGATAGAAAAAGAGGTCCTGTCCATCATCTTTATTGTCAAGCAATTTCACCAGTATGTACACGTCTGGTGTTTTACAATCATTTCAGACCACAAGCCTTTGCTAGGATTGTTTAGTGAGGCTAAGGCTATACCACCCATAGCCTCAGCAAGAATACAGCAATAGGCTTTAATTCTGGCAGCATATGAATACACTTTCACACATAGGCCTGGCAATCAAATCACAAATGCCGATGCCTTTAGTCATTTGTCTTTACAAGAAAATGATGAATACATCCCAGTTCCACAGGAACTTGTTTTACTGTTAAATTTCTTTAATTCCTTGCCAGTATGTGCTCAACAGATCAGAGATTGGACAAGTCGGGTCCCAGTCCTATCTCAGGTACGAGAACAAGTGCTACATGGTTGGTCATAGGAGCCAGTATCTGACGAAATGAAACTGTACTTCAACAAAAGACATGAAATAACCAGACAGGATGGCATCTTATTGTGGGGAGCATGAGTGATAGTTCCTCCAAAGGGAAGGGAGCCACTGTTAACTGAACTACACAATGCCCATCCAGGAATTTCCCGAATGAAGACCATAGCAAGCAGTTATCTATGGTGGCCTGGGATAGATGGCGAAATAGAAAGTTTAGTAAAGCACCGTATGCAATGTCAGCAATTGTAAAAGTTGCCAGTGACAGCTCTGTTACACTCATGGGAGTGACTAGGTAGACCCTGGGTGTGGTTACATATTGACTACATTGGACCTTTCCTGGGAACAATGTTTCTGCTCATTGTCGATGTCCATTCAAAATGGTTGGACGTAAATGAGGTGAAGTCACCAACGTTGGCCGCTACAATTGAGAAACTACAACAGAGTATTGCCATTAACAGGCTACCAGAAGTAGTTGTTTCTGATAATGGCATGGCATTTATGAATGCTGAGTTTCAACAGTTTATCAGCCTCAATGGTATTACTCATTTGAAAATGCAGCATACCACCCTTCCTCAAATGGACTGGTTGAAAGGGCAGTTCAAATGTTCAAGACAGGCATGAAAAAGCTATCTGGTGACTCCTTGGCAACCAAGCTAGCATGCTTTCTTTTTCATTACAGAACTATCCCTCACACAACAACAGGTGTCACACCTGTGGAGTTATTGTTAAAACGCTGCCTCAGGACAAGATTGAGCTTAATAATACTGAATTTAGAGGGGAAGGTGGAAAGGAGTCAGGGAAGCCAGAAAACTAGACAGCACTGGCATAGTCACGAGAGGAGATTTACCGTGGGAGAGCCAGTATATGTGAAAAACTTCAGGGAAGGACCAAAGTGGTTACCGGGTGAAATAAGGGCAGTGACTAGATTGCTATCTTACCACATGGAGGTGGAGAGCCAGATCTTCTGTAAACAAGTGGACAATTTGAGAAAGAAAGAGACAAACCACGAAGATTTGCTTCCACCAGTGATCATGACTGGGTCTGTGTTTCCTGTTGAGAATACTCAACCCAGGACTGACAGGTCTGATGTCCCTGTAACATTTGAGGATACAGAACTGCAAGTGCCCACTGAAGCACTTGATGTTGAGGCAACTCTGGAAAAGGAGGTTCCTGACAAAGAATCTGAAGTTGTGGGCCTGCAGCATTCCACATGTACCAGGAAACCACCTGAAAGACTGAACTTGCAAATTCTTTAACCAGTGTAAATATTATGTTGTCTTGAAAAATATGTACTCACAAATATAATATTATAGCCAAGTCAAAGGGGGAGGAATGTAGTAATTATGGTTTTATTTAGTGTGTAATGTACCTTTAAGAATAATACTTATTAGGCAAGATCACATGACCTGTAGTAACCAATAGGAGAGTAGCAGGGGTTACCTCAGAGTCAGTGTAGAGATAGGGTAAAATTTTTAGCTAGGCAGGCAGGCGCGTGCCCGACCTGACTGAGCATAAAATGATGTGCAATGATGGCGGGCGTGCATCTGGACATCATCGCGCACTCGCGTGATATTTCGGTCAGCGTGCGCACACCAGAGTCGGCGGTGCACCTGCCAACAATTAAAAGGCCCATTAAAGTTAATTAAAAGAAATTTTTACAGTTGGTGGGTAGGCGAAAAGGCCAAGCAGCCTTTGCACATTTTTGGAAACCTCATTCATGGGTGGAATGAGGCTTCCAAAAGGAAATAAAAATAAAATAAAACTTTATTTTTTCATTGATAACGTGTCCCTCGTCATGTTTTACAACATTTATAAAATCTTAAATTTTTTTTTGAAATCAGTTCATCTCCCTCAGGCAGCTCTCTGCCTCAAGGAGATTATGCAGTGCGCACTTGCACGCATGCGGGAAGGTTCTGCTCGCCCGACTTGCCCTCCTCCCCCCACCCACACAGGCAGCGCTGAGCATTAATTGGACCACCAGCATGAAATTGCCTTCTGAGACCAATCGCGGGCGGCGGTCAGCTTCCTGACTGCGCCTGCCCGCCCCTGCTAAGCCTGCATGCAAGGGCAAAATTCTGCCCATAGAGTTGGAATTGAAAGCACATGTATAGTTGCTGCTGAGCATATTATAAATAAACTTAAAGTCTCCACCCAAGGAGCATCTGCTGATCTATTCTATCACTAATAGTATAACTTGGTCACCATACAACAGCAACTTTGAAAGATGGTTCTGTTGCCGCATTAGCTTTCTTGGTTGGTTTTGTGAAAAAAGATTGCTGTCTTTGCACTGTAAGTTCACTTACTTTTTGTGATCGCAGACTGCTTCTTGTGGGAAAATCCTCTCAAAACGCTTGTGCACTGTTGAAAAATGCCCTCTTTCTTCGCACTGCATCTCTTACGTCGCAGATTAAACAGACACACTTGTCCTTAATGCTTGAAAACAAAAAATCGTTCTCCCAATCTTGATGGAAATAATATGCCTTCTGCCTTTTTTGGATGGATCTGCCTTTGCATCTATAATGTCAACAAGGGTAGATTATTTTTCCTGCCGCATGCTAGATTGTAGAGTTGTGCTAGTACAGATGGTCCTTGACTTATGTCAATCCTCACTTGCCGGCAGGTCGCAATGCCATCCATGTTATTACTTACAATGGTTGGACCTGCAATTATGACGTAACGTTGACTCAGGCGCCTGTGTCGTTTACAAAAGTTAGCAAATTAATTAGATTGCAACGGAAAAATAATTATATGACTTGAATCCTGAAATGGGCATACCTTAGTGCGAGCTACTTATTGGCAGACAGTGAGCTACCTGTTGCTCGCAATTGACGTGATGGCGACCCATACTTTAAACTCATGGCCTGGCATATTCCACACTCTACCAGTACCATCAAGCTTGGGATCAACCCTGGTTCAGTGAAGAGTGGAGGAGGGCATGCCAGGAGCAGCATCGGGCATACCTAAAAATGAGGTGTCAACCTGGTGAAGCTACAACACAGGGCTATTTGTGTGCCAAATAGAACAAGCAGCAAGTGATAGAAAGAACTAAGCAATCCCACAACAAATGGATCAGAGCTAAGCTCTGCAGTCCTGCCACATCCAGTCGTGAATGCCAGTGGACAATTAAACAACTCACTGGAGGAGGAGGCTCCACAAATATCCCCATCCTCAATCAGTGCAAAAGATAAGGCTGAAGCATTCACAACAATCTTCAGCCAGAAGTGCCGAATGGATGATCCATCTCGGCCTCCTCCAGAGGTCACCAGCATCACAGGTTCCTGTCTTCAGCCAATTCTCCAACCAATAACTTCACATGATATCAAGAAACAGCTGAAGACACTGGATACTGCAAAAGCTAAGGGCCTGACAACATTCCGGCAATAGTGCAGAAGACATGTGCTCCAGAGTTTGCCGCGCTCCTAGCCCAGCTGCTCCAGCACAGCTATTACACTGGTACCTACCAAGCTAAGTGGTAAATTGCCCAGGTATGTCCTGTACACAAAAAGCAGGACAAATCCAACCTGGCCAATTACCGACCCATCAGTCTACTCTCGATCATCAGCAAAGTAATGGAAGGGGTCATCAACAGAGCTGTCAAGCGGCATTTGCTTGGCAATAACCTACTCACTGATGCCCAGTTTGGGTTCCACCAGGGCCACTCACCTCATTACAGCCTTGGTTTAAACATGGATAAAAGAGCTGAACTCACGAGGTGAGATGAGAGTGACTGCCCTTGACATCAAGGCCGCATTTGACCGAGTGTGGCATCAAGGAGCCAAAGCAAAGCTGAAGTCAATGGAAATCAGGGGGAAAACTCTCCACTAGTTGGAGTCATACCTAGCACAAAGTAAGATGGTTGTGGCTGTTGGAGGTCAGTCATCTCAGCTCTAGGACATCACTGCAGGAATTACTCAGGGTAGTGTCCTCAACCCAACCCTCAGCCCAACCATCTTCAGCTGCTTCGTCAATGACCTTCCTTCCATCATAAGGTCAGACATGGGGATGTTCGCTGATGATTGCACAATGTTTAGCGCCATTCATGACTCCTTAGATACTGAAGCAGTCCATGTCCAAATGAAGCAAGACCTGGACAATATCCAGGCTTGGGCTGACAAGTGGCAAATAACATTTGCGCCACACAAGTGCCAGGCAATGACCATCTCTAGCAAGAGAGAATCCAACCATCGCCCCTTGATGTTCAATGGCATTACCATCACTGAATCCCCCACCATCAACATTCTTGGGGGTTACCATTGACTCGAAACTGAACTGGACTAGCTACGTAAATACTGTGGCTACAGGAGCAGGTCAAAGGCTAGGAATCCTATGACGAGTAACTCACCTCCTAACTCCCCAAAGCCTGTCCACCATCTACAAGGTGCAGGTCAGGAGTGTGATGGAATACTCTCCACTTGCCTGGATAAATGCAACTCCCACAACACTCAAGAAGCTTGACACTGTCCAGGACAAAGCAGCCTGCTTGACTGGCACCACATCCAGAAACATTCACTCCCTCCACCACTAACACACAGTGGCAGCAATGTGTACCATCTGCAAGATGCACTGCAGGAATTCACCAAGGCTCCTTCGACCGCACCTTCCAAACCCACTACCATCTAGACAGACAAGGGCAGCAGATATATGGGAATACCACCACCTGTAAGTTCTCCTCCAAGCCACACACTGCCCTGACATGGAAATATATCGCCATTTCTTCACTGTTGCTGGTCAAAATCCTGAAACTCCCTCCCTAACAGCACTGTGGGTATACCTACACCACATGGACTGCAGTGGTTCAAGGCAGCTCACCACCACCTTGTCAAGGGCAACTAGGGATGAGCAATAAATGCTGGCCCAGCCAGTGAGGCCCACATCCCGTGAGCAAATAAAAAACAGCCGTCATGTTCTACAGAGTATTTGATCATTTTAATCATTAGATCCATGTGAACATGAATCCACCTCCTTGAAGAATACTCATATTTTCCAGATAGTGAACACAAGCATGTTTTTCAACAATTCTCACAAAGATTACTGTAGTTACTTCCTTTCTGAATATTTGACACAGAAAATTTTAACAACATAATCATGCATTTTTAAAAAATGTTGTTATTATAATCTATTCATTCAGATTCTTTGACATTCAAAGGTGCATTTAAATGTTTCTTAGTGATATATTCATTGATGCCCCAGCTCCTAATCAGCACTATGTGCACTGGTTGGCTGATTTTGAATTTATAAAATTGACGAGTAGATCATTAGGAAAGTGACACTGCATCTTACAACAATAACACAAATGCTGCACAAAAAAATCCCCAATTACAGGCAAGTAATGAATGCCTCCTAGAAGTGCTGGTCTCCCGACAGGTGCCAATTAGGCAGTATGCTGCTTCCAAATTAGCCACCATCTGAGCTCCGTGGTGAAGAAAATCCTTCCTATTTATTGTCAAAAGCATATGGCTTACAGAAAGCTGTCCTTACAACCTCTGAACGACCTCATAGTGGGAGTCAGGCACATTGAAAGATTAGCCACCTGCGGAGAACAGATCATTTTATTTTATTTCTGAGGTCACTGCAATGTCTTAAAATGACTCCTCCACAGGCTGCTTCAGCAAGCCATTAACTGGTACTTGGTGACTGTGAAAGTTAAATTGCTTGTAAAGAAACAATTAAAAGCCAATTATCACTCAGAATTATTGTGATAGTGGCCTTTAACAGCTTGTCAGTCTGGCATAGTTCCAGCCTAAATATTAGAATCTACATTAGCATTCCATGCTCAAGACATCTCTTACTAGTTAGTAGGATAAAGGGACATACTGCAGTAACAAAAGGACAAACTACAATAACACAATGGCCAGGAATTGGAATTAGTCAAGTGAATTCTTTTTTTTATTATTAATGAGCTATAAATGCACACTATAATATGTTTGAGGGTACCTTAATGTCTGAATATTTCATAACCCCAGCACAGCCTTCTTCAACAGTATGAGTCTGGAGGGGATAGACGGCAAATCTGTTTTAATGAAAGCTAAAGTGATGGCTCCCTTATTAAAAAAATGAACACGTGTACACTGGTACAATGTGTTTTAAGATGAGAGTGTAGGGTATAATTGTTATTCTGTCAAATATGCTGAGGTAATATTGGGATTTTGTTTTGCAATGTAATTCTTCTATAATACTGACCCATGCTTGTTCAGAATTTCCATTACATATAGCGCTTGCAACAAGAAATTCATGTAAAGATATCCATTCTAAAATAAGAATTAATAGAGTGATGCTATGATCTTTAAAGAATATAATGGTGAATAGTCTTTTACTTCAGTTACAGTCTGGTTCTTTAGCTGAGTGATGGCCAGATACAAGCAATCAGGCACAACAATTACTTACTTTGCTTCAAAATCAATGCTGCCATGAAAGGACATGGTTGGCCGCTTTTTGAAAAAGAATAAATGGATAATAGCAGAAAAGCAAATCACAAATCTTATTGAAACAGACTGGCTGCTGAACTTATTTTTCAGTAACTTTCATACTTTTTGTTGTAAGTATACAGCTGTAAGACAAGACCTTTGGTGACCTATATAAATATTGGACATAGTGTAGCAATGTTTCAGCTTCACTAAATCTTTGTATTTTAGAATATATTACAAGGTAAGCGATGTTAGGAAAACAGACTTTGGAACCCCTTCTCCTTTCTAGAACAAACACGATATGTGGAACATTTTTCAATAAGGTACATTAAAATGGCCTTTTGTTATATGCTGTGTTTTGTGATCAAATACTTGTCAAAGCTACAATGCCAAATATAGCTACAGAGAAGGTTAATAAAACTTTTAAAACAAAAAGAAGTGGGGCATCTTGGACTGGAATTATTACATCAGCATATTATATAAATATTAATAGTCATTTGGTAGTACAGAACTTGAGAATTGTTGAAAAAAGAGACGTCTAAACTTTTCATCTTTTCATCAGGACACTTCGCAAGAATACCAATATAAGGGGACAACAACAATTTATATTGTATGTAAAGCGAGTGCTGATTGGTTGGCAAGTGGCATTATCATGGAGAATACAACAGTGATGGTGATGGACAGTTAACTGCCAAGTATTGTTTGAAACTTAAACAAGGCAGCTTGCCACTGATTGGTCAAGGCATTGCCCTGAGGAATGAGTCAGCAAATGGCTGTCACTTACTTTGTTTAGCTGAAACAGGCACAATGTGTCTACATGTTCTTTCTGTCTGCCCTGTGTATTAATATATGTAGCTTCCAGTAAACACAAATGCGCCACACTACGAACCCGAATGACAACTTTAAATTGGTTGTCAGCATAATTCTTAGTACCCTAAGGATTATTTAGCAAATGTTGTTCACTTTCAAATAATGCTTGGCAGTCACCATCACTAGTGCATTCTCCGTGGCAACATCACTTGCCAACCAATTAGAACTCTCTTCACATATAGCGTAACTTATTGTTTTCCCCTTATTTTGGCACTACTGTGAAGTGTCCAGATGAGTGCAAGACAAAAAGCTTAGACATATCTCTTTTTTTGTCAATACATAAATATTCTAAAGGGAATAAATATATAATAGAATTTCACACCCATCACAGCCCAGCTTCGCCAATTCACCCTGTTAACTGAAGTCCCAGAGCTCTTCTCGCAAATCTTAGTAGGGTGATGGTATGACAGCACTGAGGCATCTAACTAAAGAATGTAAGAAAGCAGGAATGAGAAAATGCCATTTGAATGATCAAGTCCACTTTTTCTGGAGACTACATAAAATCTACACTCTTGAAGATCTGAAACTTTTCCACAGGAATTGATTGAGGATGAATTGTTGAGAGCAAAATTGTTAAGCAAAATCCCAGAATACACATTGACTCTCTAATTCCCCCTTTTAGTCATAACCTCTTAGGCTGGCTGTTCATGTGAGCTCGGGAAAACCTGATCTATGCACTTTCGTGGCTTCCGAAATATACACCTGACCCATGTGTGACTTTTCCTGGGATTTTTGTCTTTTTACACAGGGCTGGGCTTGCAGACCATTTTGCGAGCTATGATAGAGTGGGTGAGGAGTGTGGGTGTGGAGACAGGCTGGTTAGAAGGCCCATCTCTGTTCTTCAACCCAACGACTCAGCTCACAACATAGTTTATAGACCCCCTGAACCTTACTTCACAATGCCCTCGCTCCCCCCACCCACCCCCATGCCACCCCATGCAATCTCAGATCACCTATGCCACCCCATGCCCCCTCAGGTCACCCATGCCATCCCATGCCACCTTCATGTCCCCCATATATCCTCCGTAGCCACTCACCCACTACGCACTATGTACAAAAGGCTCCACGAAAAGGGTGTGCGGGTATGGAGGCACAGGAAAATTGTTTCTCCAGCAAGAAAACCCCAGCTTTTTGTGATCTGGTTCATACCTCCACTAGGAGATGAAAATCCAGCCTTGTCACCACAAATATTTCATCTCTCATCCACTTGTAGCATGAGAACCATTGTTTTCTATGGAATATCTGATCATCTCAGTTTAAACCTATCCCTTAGCCTTTAATCTGATCCCAAACATATAACTCTACAATAGTTATTTGACGCAGCCTAAACAGATGTTGCTAGGAGCCTGTTCCACTTTGTATTATTGAAGTGAAAAGCAAAAGTATTTCTTTCAATCTCTAGTTTTACTTGAGACATTTCATAGTTTAAAATCTCCTTGTGCCAACATTTTCTATGGCCAGGATTTTCTGCGCCTGCCGGCGTCGGGCGTGTTCAGTGGTGTGAACGGACAATATGGTGAGAAAGCCAAAAATCAGTTTCACGACATCGTGTAACCAGTTTGTGTTTGTCCACTCCGCACGTTGATGGTGGTCGCGTTCCCACCATCAGACGTCGGGAACCTCATTGTAATATATCAGCATAACATTATAAGGCCAGCCTGCCGGACTCATCCCCCCCCTGCTGGATCATCCACCCATATCAGCGGGAAAACACGCTGACGTGTTTCACAACAGTATACATGGCAATTTTCATGAACTTGATGGGTTGCACTTCACTTGGGACTTCAAGGTTTATTTGCCTACCTTGCTTCAAGGCAGCACTCACCATCATCAGAGTCAGGCTTCACAAACAGCACCACATCATTTTTAGGGGGGGCTCATGGGTAGGTCTCTACCTATCAGATCAGCCATATGTGGGTGGCTTTTCAATGATTGCAGGGCAAGGTCTTGTTTGGGGAAGGGGGAGAAGTTGCCTCAGTCAAGGGAAGAGGCTGCAGGATGAGAGCTGTACTGGGGCAAGAGGGTATCCCAGGGTGTGTGAGTGGGCACATGTTGATCTGTGCAAGTGGCCTCAAGAGGGTGAGGGCTGAGGAGGCAGTCTCCAGAGGACATGAGGCCAGATGGACATGTGAGGGCATGTATGTGGGAATGATGTCCCTTGAGCTGGCAGTGAGTGAGGTGCCAGTGAATGTGTGATGGGCTTGAGTTCCGAGTTTAGAGCGATGAGATGACTGCCATGCCCTGACCGCACAGATGAGATCATTCATCCTCTATCTGCATTGGATGGCCAACCTCTTCTCTGTAGCATTGGCACTGACCGCCACTGCCTTCGCCTGCCAAACCAGAATGGTAATGTTGCTGCCTCTTCTGTGGCCAGAGCATGGGTACAGAACATCACAGCTGGTCTCAATGGCGTGCAAAAGGCACTGGAGGGCTGCAGTCTTCTTGCCTTTCGGGGCCATTTCTTCTTTGCTGCAGTCCTGGGCTGAGAGCACTGAGCGTGGCTGTACTTTAAATGTGGTGCCTGGCATGATGAAGCGGCGAGGTGACGGCGTGGCAGGTGAATCGGAACCCGTCCTTCATCGAAACGGTGTGTATCCCGGGAATGCATAATTAATGCGGCAGGTTTGGGATGATATGACATAAAAAGCCACCATTGCAGCCAGCGGGTAAAATGTCATTTTACCCGGCTGCTACAGCACTTAGTGCAAATCTGGGATGTTTCCACCCTATAAAGTCCTGGATCATATCTCTGTTTTCCTTATCCCTTTATTGATGACAAGTTCGGTTTTATGAATTTCTTGCTTCTTCTCATTAATTAGAGCTCTAGATCCTGAACCCATTCCAATGTGTCAATATTCTTTTGACATTTGCAACCTGATCTCCTCATCCCCCTGCATCTGTACATTTTGAGTTATCTTTGTAAAAGCCATCAAAAGCTGTGAATGATCCTGTCGAGAATTTCATGTTTCACAATCATACAGTTGCCAAAATAACCAACGCAAGACAAGATGTACTCCTTAGTCCTTGTGCTGACTTTCAGGATCTCCTGCTTATTAGCTAGTGCAGGAGTGTGTTGACCTCCCCATGGAGTTTATCTAATTTCGGCTTAAACTCACTGTTCTCTACATCTCCCAGGTGGGCAGCTGTCCAACTGCTCCAGTTGAAAACCTTCCTGTTTTTCTGTCAGATTCTGCTCCTTTCATCTGTGTTATTCACCTTGACAATCTCCTTGTATAACCAAGTAGACCTCCCCAACCTCGTCACCCTGAGCCTTTTGAGTCCAGCTGTGATTTCTCAACCTGTTTGTGCGCAGCTCTATGAAATTCCCAAATTCCAAATCTAAGCACTTTACATCTACAATAATTACATACCTGTCAACAGTTCACTAAATATGCCCTTGCCAAGGAGAATAAGCATCCAAATAATATTGTGGGAGAAAACTACATCGTATAAGATGACCAAATTAAAAACTTCTATTTTTGCTGTATAACAGCGTATAGTAGGAGTAGCTTTCTTAATACGGAAAAAAATAAACCTGGGGGAAAGGGGATTGGAATACTCTCAAATTGACAACGTTTTTCATGTTAAAGGAACCAGAATCACAAAGTTGATCTGGAGCCCAGGTACATCACCACTGAAACTTTGCCTATAAAACAAATTACTGGAGTCCAATTTTGAAATGAGACACAGGCTTCAGCTACAGCAAGTCATTAATATGCGACATGAACAAATGTTTCTGGCACATACAGATGACAGGAAATATCAGAACATTGCAAACATCCTGCAGTGGTGCTACCATCTGCTGACTAAAAAATACTTAATATTAGATAGACTTAGAGTAGCACCACATCATTTTCGCTCACCAACTGATCAATTTTAAATTAACTTTTTATATTCAGCTCCAATCATTTAGCAGTTTATGTATGTTCACTGGGTTTAGATGTAGGGTTCTTATTAAATAATGCAGTGAATTTTTAAAAATAAACTAAAACATTAGAGTGACCTAATTATAGCGCTTCAAAACGATTTTTCCCTTTTTTTCTATTGGCTTCTGAAGTGTCTCTGAGCAAAAGATGTTTGAACCATTCAGGCTTGACTTTTGCCTTGAAGGTGCAAGGCCTTTGATGTGATTTTGCTTTTTATCTTTCTATCTTTCATCAACCAGATGTAGTGTTATATGTTCAGGAATAATTTGCAGTATTTACAGTTTGATGTTTCAAATTATGTGACAGAGAATGCACTAAACACAAAACAACCCTATAGGTGATAAAATATTGTAAGTCTTGGGTTTATAACTGTAGCTTTTGTGCAGGTGGAGGTCTTGTGGTGCAGTGGTGGCATTCCTACCTCTGGGCCAGAAGCTCTGTGTTCAAGTCCCATATCAGGACTTGATGGTCACACAAGGTGTGTTTGTAATATGGCCAAACAGTTTGCTTATCAACCTGTTTTAAAAAAAACCTTTCAATACACCTGATGGTAGGCAGCAAGAGTTGGAAAGTTTCCTGGTCAGCCATATTGCAAAAGCCAATGGCAAACTGCTGCAATATTTTGCCAAGCATAATCATGGGCCAATCTGATGGAAGTCCATTGGAGAAGTTTTTGTGTAATATTTGCAAAGAGCTTGCAGGTTGATACAAATGCATACATACACCTATCTCCCCTGACATAGTTAATCGTTCTCTCTCCTCAGGTACTTTCCATCTGTCTTTCAAACCTGTCATCAATACTCCTCAAAAAAAAGTCTTGAACCTATCTGTCCTTGCAAACTATTTCCCATCTCCAATCCCTCTTTCCTCCTAAGTCTTTGAATATGTTGCCGCCTCCCAAACCTGTACCCAGCTTTTCACGTTTGAATCCCTCCAATTTGGTTTCCGTCCTGCCAGAGTAGCAAAACAGCTCTACATCCTATGTGACTGTACCTCTTTGTCCTTCTTCATATGCTTTTGAGACATTGAACACACCACCCTCCTTTAAAGCCTCTTCACTGTCACCCAGCTGGGTGGGACTGCACTCACCTGGTTTCATTCTTATCCATCTATAGCTAGACAATCACTTAGAATGGCTTCTCTTCCTGCTCCCACATTGTTACCTATCCTTGGCCCCCTCCTATTTCTAAGCAACATGGTTCTTGTTGGTGATAACATCCAAAAGCAGAGAGCTGGATTTTTCTGACCCGGGCCTCCTAATTGGCTGTCTTCATGTTTGCCATTATATAAAGGAGAATGGGTGGGTTCCTGAGGCTGCAGGTCCAATCAGAGGAGCTGTGGTGATGTCAGTCAGCAGCCCCACTGAGAGAGGTGTCTTCAACTGCCTGCATAGAAGTGATCAATTAAAGAGGCTCAACATTGGTAGAGCTGTTGAGTTGGAGGGGAAATCCCTCAGCAGGGCAATTAATGGACTGGACTGCAGCCTTTCATCCACGCAACCCTGTAATTGGGGCATGGAGCCTCTGGCTCCAATTGCCCCTTGGTTTGTTGTGGGGATGCAAAATTGCCCTGGTGTGCAGCCTTACTTACTCTAATTGGCTTCCCATTTCTATGGAGCAGGCAGCTGACCCGGTTCCCAGTCAACCGAAGGAAAGTCCACCAGAGCCATGTCAATGCAGCTCCCTCCCATTTTCCGGGCTCCCTGCCTCCAACCCTGTCTCCATGGGGCCAGAAAAATTCAGCCCACATATGTGCTGATGACATCCACCACCACTGCCATCACCATCATTTCTCTTGAGCTCTCCATTAAGTTGTCCTAGAGATAGATTGGAGAAGCTGGTGTGTTCTCCTTAGAGAAGAGAAGGTTGAGAGGAGGATTGTTGGAGGTTTTTAAGATTATGAGGGACCTATTCAGAGTAGATGGAGAAAAGTTGTTCCCATTGACAGAAGAGCCAAAGAAGAGAGGATGCCGGTTTAATGTGAATGCCAAAGGAACCAAAGGTGACATGAGGAACAACATTTTTTATGCAGCAAGTGATTAGGATCTGGAATGCACTGCCTGAGAGAATATGGTGGAGGCAAATTTAATCATGGGTTTTAAAAGGAAGTGGATCATTATCTGAAAAGAAACAATTTGCAGGGCTACAGGGAAGGGCAGTGGGACTAGCTGAGTTGTTCTTGCAGAGAGCTGGCACTGACACAAAGGGCCAAATAGCCTCCTTCCGTACTGTAACCATTCCCTGATTCTAACAGATCCATTTATCCATCACTTCAGCCTTCGCTGCTCAACATTGGTACTGGTTAAGGAATACATCAACTTTAAAATTCTCATCCTTGCTTTCAAATCCCTTCATGGCATCCAACCCTCCTTGCCCGCCCCTACTTACCACTCTAGTTCCATCCAGCCCCTCAGCTCTCCCAAAGCAGCTGCACATTTTGAACATCCCTATTTTAATGACTTTACCATCAGTTCCATGCTTTCACTACCAAGTCCTAAGTTCTGGAATTCCCTTCCTAAATCTCTCTGTATCTCTCCCCTCGTTCTACCTTTAAGATATGCTCATTAAAATTTACTTCGTTAACCAATCTGTTTGTCATCTGCCTAATATCTCTTTATGTGGCCCAGTGTCAAATGTAACTTTTTAATGATCCTGTGAAGCTGTTTGGGACGTCTTATTAAATTAAAGGTGTTATATACAAAGAAGTTGTTGTTGCTTCTTCCCCTCCTGGTCCATATTAACTGATTTCTTTAACAGTTCTCTCTCTTCAGGTGCTATTCCTCTCTCCTTTAAATCTATCATCTTTACCACCTCTCCTCAGAGCAACAACCCTGCATCTCACCATTCTTACAAACTGAATGGCTTGCTAGCCCATTTCAGAGGCAGCCTAAAGGGCTAGAGTCACATATAAACCAGACTGGGGAAGGACCACAGATTTCCTTTCCTAAAGTGAACTTCATGGGTTGTTATGGTAGTCACATGGTCTGCACTGCTGCTACTAACTTTTTATTCCAGGTTTATTTGTTAACTGAATTTAAATTCCCCAGGTGGGATTTGAACTCATGTCTCTGGATCATTCGTCCAAGCCTTTGGATTACTAATCTAGTAATACAACCACTTTGCTACCATTCCCTGGATTACAGTTTGCAACATGGCTGCTCATTTTTCAGAGAGAATGATTAGTATGGCAGCAAAAGAAGTTGTGGAATGCTGTTTACTTTCATCATTAGATAATTCACTACTTGATGCTTTTCATTAAACAATTTGTCAGTCCTGCTTTTTCTCTCTTAAAGACAAACAAAAATGAAGTCAGAAACATATGCAGCACTTGGCAATGAGATTTTCCATTGACATTGCAGTGTACACAGCACTGGAACACATGAATAACTGAATTTTTAACAGAGTCATGTGCCATAGAAGTAGCATTAGGCACTGAAACGATTTAAAATATTCACAAATATGCCTGACAGATTTTCCAAATTACCCTTAATGACAAATGCACATACCTTCTGGTTTATTCTGTCCTCCCTTTCTGGAGTCCTGTGGCAATTTCAAGTATTAATTAAAATACATGGTGTCAATTTGTCATCGTTTGCAGTGGTGCTGATGGACCCCCATTTCATGCTAAGAAAATTCAAAGAGCTTAAATATCTCTAAATATAAAATATTTTTATGCAAAATAATAAAATTGACATGGAATATTTTCCAGTAGGACAAAACTTAGCAATAAGAAAACAAAATTCTAAGAAAGACTTCCCATTATTTCAAAATTCACTGGGTCTTTCATTAGACCCAGGAAGGTGAAATATGCTGTTTTTTTTTTCATTTTCTCAGGTAATACTACTATCCTTCATAATCACACAGAGCTCTCTCTTGGCACAATATCTTACAAAACCCTGACTGAAACCTAAGGTGACAAAGTATGGAAATAATTTACAGTAAGCCCCTATTTAACAATGCCCCATTTTACACTGTTTTGCTTTAACATTGGTCATTTAATGAGGACTGTATTCTCATTTAGCGTTGCAAGTTTGCTTTTAGAGTCATTTCGCAGCAGCCTGAGGGAGGGCCAATTGGTGACATGTTTGAGAGGCCTCTCCTGCTCCCTGACTCTTTCACTCACACCCGACCCCCTGACTTGAGGCCTCTGCCCACTTTGACCCATTCTTTTGCCAATCTTTCCTCTTGCTGAATCTCCCGCTCCCTGATCCTCCCACTCATCGCTTCCCTCTCTTGAACCCTCGTTGTGAGTGAGGGCTCTGGAGATGCTTGGCGAAAGGCAGGAGGAATTTCGACTTGCAGAATCAAGTGTTTTTTTTAACTACAGCTTTTACATTGGTGTGAATGGGAAAACCTGATTCGCTTAAAGTCAGTTCACTTAAAGTTGGACTTTTCAGGAACTTTAAGTGGAGGCTTGCTATATTCTCATGTGACTATTGTGAGCTTTATCACATAGCCTTAACAGTTCATTTGACAGTACAATGATCCTAATTTTGTGCCTGACTGTTGGTCATGATAATTTACTATGTTTTAGGGGATTGTAATGCTCTTTGTACAAGTGCAACACTATACAAGCCAACTGATTCAAACTGTATGAAACTCAAGCACAAATATGCATGATGTTATGACTCATGCTTCAAAGGTCATCACTACAACGTCCAGCTAGAAAAGAAAGGCTGAGCAAAAATCTAATGATGATGCAGAGTTGATTTAGTTGAGAAACAAAGTTTATATTTAAGGATGATATATACTAATGTTATCAGGGTGGTTCATCTACATAACCAACCTCTTTGCAGCAAGATAAAGTTGACTTTATTTATCTTTGCCATTGCCCTCACACTTCCTTCAAAATGATTTTAAAGACTTTTCTAAAATAAAAACAGAAAATGCTGGAAAAACTCAGCAGGTCTGGCAGCATCTGTGGAGAGAGAAACATAGTTAACGTTTCGAGTCCGTATGACTCTTCTTCAGAGCACCTTCAGTCATACGAACTCGAAACGTTAACTTTGTTTCTCTATTCACAGATGCTGCCAGACCTGCTGAGTTTTTCTAGCATTTTCTGTTCTTTTTTCAGATTTCCAGCATCTGCAATATTTTGCGTTCATATTAAAGATTTTTCTCTTTGTCTGGAATCGTCCCAGATTTGCACTAAGTGCGGTAGCGGATGGGTAAAACAATATTTTACCCGCTGGCTGCAATGGCAGCTTCTCAGGCTGTATCGTCCCGGGAAACACTTTGTTTCCATGCCATCACTTTGATGCTTCATCACACTGGGCGCCATATTTAAAGTGCAGCCAGATGCATACCTCTCAGTCCTTCCAGCTCACGGCTGCTACAAAGAAGGCATGGCCCCAAAAAGCAAGAAGACTGCAGCCCCTAGGTTCAATGACATGTCCCTAGAGTGCATTTTTGACACAGTGGAGGCTCGCCATGTTGTCCTCTATCCCAGCTCTGGCTGCGGGATGGGCAGCAACATCACTAACCCGGCTTGGGAGGCGGTGGCAGCAGTGGTCAGTGCCAACGGTCTGCAAAAGAGGACAGCCACCCAGTGCTGCAAGAGGATGAATGGTCTCCTCCGTTCCGCCAGGGTAAGTCACTCTTCTCACCACTCTCAACTCACACACTCACAAACCCATCACACATTCACAGGACCCTCATTGCCGGTTCAAAGGCATTACCATTCACTCTCTCACACACACTTTCATTGTCCTCATCCTGTCCATGGGACCTCTCACCGCCCGCACACGCAGGCATACTTATCATCTGGCCCGGTAGGCACCCAGAAATTCACCATGTCCAAGTCAGTTGACAAGCCTCTGGACTCGGTCATGTCACAGTTGCTGGAGCTGCAAAGGCAAGCTCGGGAACATCAGGAAGGGATGTCCGCTGCATTCCCCAGATTGCAAGGCATGATGGAGGAGTGCATCCACCTTCAGGCTGAGTTGATAGCACCAGCATGTCAACACACTGAGGTCAACACTGGTAGGATGGCAGCCGCAATGGAGACCTTGATCCAGGATGTCGCTCCTGCATTGCTGCGCAGGCTGAATTCCATTGCCAATGCCATAGTTGGCCTCCAACAATATGTACGCGAGAGGGGGGACAGGGCAGCTTGATCTCACTCCAGCTACCCCTTCTCCTCGAGGAGTCAGCCAGGGGCCCCTGGGCACCAAAAGGGAGGAGAATCAGCAGGTGTACCCCCATGGCCATCCATCCAGGTGACTCCGAGGATGTCCGGCCCATCTGAATCCTTTCTTCCTGTGACCTCAGCACCTCCAACTTCACAAGCCAAGAAAGGTGCCACTGCTACACAGCAGGACCCTGAAAACAGGCTAGGGCCCTCCAGGTCTCAGCCCTCCAGAGGGCGCCCACCAAGGTCATCACAGACACAGTGTCGCAGCCAGGAGGCTGCCTTCACCCCTGCTATGGATGTCCAGGGAGCACCAAGACAGGGTTAGGAAAGTTAAGAAGATATAGTTGCACAGCCTGGGAATGGGCGTTAATCACTTGCACACAATGTTCACTATTGTCAATAAACTCCCAAGAATGTCCCCTTGCCTATGGCTCCTTGTTCTGATGAGCAGTGTCCATGTCACTCAGATGTTCATGTCACCTTTAAGGTGGGGCTGACCCCCATCTCTTCAGCATCTGTTACCAGCTTATCCCCTTCCTCGAATCCTTCCTTCTCACTAGGATTTATCTTTGTTGTGAGTCATGAACTATTTTCTTAAATGTCTGCTATTGTTCATCAACCGTCTTTTCTATTAAACTTCTTTCCCAGTCCACTCCAGCCAACTCCGCCCTCATTCCTTTGTAATTGCCCTTATTTAAGTTTAACACAGATGTTTCCGAACTAAGTTTCTCACCCTCAAACTGAATCCTAAATTCTACAATGTTATGGCCATGTTTCCCAGTGGATCCTTTACTCTGAGATCATTTATTAAACCTGCCTCATTACATATTACCAGCTCCAAAATAGTCTGATCCCTGGTTGGATCCACAACATATTGTTCTAGGAAACTGTCCCGAATACACTCTATGAATTCTTGCTCGTGGATACCTCTGCCAATTTGATTTTCCCAATCTACATGAAGAGTAAAGTCACCCATGATTAATGTACTGTCTTTTTACATGCCCTTATTATCTCCTGATTTATTCTCTGTCATAGAGTGTAGCTACTGTTAGGGGGCCACCAATGTCTTCCTCCCCTTGATATTTCTTACCTCCACCCATATGGATTCTACATCTTCCGATCCAAGATCATTTCTTGCTATCACACTTATTCCATCTCGTACTAACAAAGCTACCCCATCACTCTTTCCTTCCTGCCTTTCCTTTCAAAAAATCACATACCCCTGAATATTTAGTTCCCAGCTTTAATCTCCTTGTAACCATGTGTCCATAATGGCTATAAGATCATAGCCATTAACCTCTTTTGTGCCGTTAATTCATTTATTTTTTTCTGATTACTACATGTATCTAAGTAAAGAGCCATTCATTTTGTCTTTTTTACCATTTTTCCCCCTTTGACTCTATTTGCTACTGATTTTTTATGTTTGTACACTCTGTCCCTTCCTGTCACACTCTGGGTATCATTACCTAAATAGCTGCCACGCAATGCTGCCGTATCCTTTTGCTTTGTAAGCCTACTTATCACCTCTGCAAAACTCTCCCCCACTCTATTTAGTTTAAAGTCCTCTGCAAGTAGCCCTTGTCCCCAAGAAGGCATCACTGTAGCCTCTGTGGACCCTGGAAGATGTCAGGGATCTATGACTGACTGAGAATATAGGTCTCGTGGACACTCCTTGGAAACCGTGCACAGACTTGCAGAATAGGTTTGTGGTGATCATACACCAGCAGCATATTCAGTGAATGGAAGATCTTGTGGTTGACATAGTTGGCCCCTTGTTGTGATGGAGATCTGAGCACCACGTGAATGCAGTCTGCACTGTGGGAAACCACAGATCTGGGCAAAACCAATCGCTCTTGCATCCTGGCTGCCCTGGTCCCAGGCAAAATGCATAACGTTGTGTGCCCTCATGAAGATGGCATCCGTGACCTCATGGATGCATTTGTGGGTGGAGGCTTGTGATATCCCAAAGAGGTCACCTATGGATCCCTGACAGAAGCCACTGGCATAAAAATTGAGCTCCAGGGTCACTTTCTCAGCCAGTGGCAGTGGAGGTCCTCCATGTCCCCATGGCACCAAATCCTGCAGTAACTGGCAGATGTGACCGACCATTTCCTTCGACATGCGCAGTCTTCGGCGGCACTGGTTGTTGGTCATCTGCAGGAATAAAAAGTGGCATCCAAAGACCCTAGGTCTAGTTAGGTGCCGTCCAACGACAGTTCGCTGTGGGCCTTCAGCAGCATGTGTGGAAGCTCCAGCCGCCCCTTCTTCCTGAGGGTACAGGTCCTCCCTCTGCACAGCCAGGCACCTCCGTCACTCTCTTCTCCATCGTCTCTGCTCTCTGTCCGCCACGAGGCATTTGGCTAGTTCACCAGCCTCCATACTCCTGATGTACTCCTCCTACTGGATGAAAGGGAGAGAATTGTGGGTTAGCTTGGATATACTAAGAACCTCTCTTGGTTAAGTTTGAAGGCCCCTCAACACATCCCGGAGAATGCTGGCCACCACATTGATCACCAGCGTTTAGTGCGCTGCATGGCTGCCTGAAACCCAATCTCATTCGCCCCACTCCACCTGACCGATTGGCAGCAGTTTGCCCATTGGTCTGCATGCTGTGCTCTCAGCAAAGGCGCAGGCATTCTCCTAACCCACACTGCAAGGCTGCACTGTTAGCTTGAACCATGGGGGAGACTCGTCCAAACCAGGATGATGACATTGCAAGGGGCTGTGAGCACCTCCACCAGTGACTGTTCGATGGCCAACTTTCGCAAGGAGATTGTACAACGTGCCCAGTCGTCCAATGTTCTGCAGTCTACTGAAACACTCATTAGTTTGCAGCCTGTGCCTGAGGGATGAAAAGCTCTGGTGGGACTTGCATGCCTCTGTGTTGCTTGAGTGAGCAGATAAGCTAGAGGTCCAACTACACGCATGTCAATATGCCTGTGTCTGAACTGTCTCAGCTCCAGAGGAACTTGATACAAGGTTTCCCTAATGCATGGCCATTTCCCTTCCCATACCCCCACTCACACACTCACAAACACATCACAGACCCACAGGGCTCTCATTCACTGCCAATGGTGATGGGACATCACCACTCACTCTCTCATACACACCGTCATTGTCCTCATTCCATCCATGGGACCACTCACCACCCACAGGTCAGAAATACTTATAATCTGGACTGGCAGGCATTCTGATACACTTTCCCCATCTCTTTCCATGCAGGACAAACTGGCTCACAACAGAAGGGAAATATCGCAGACAGGTGGAGGGACGCTGGAGATCAGTGTTCTCACAGAATTTGAAAACAGAGCCATCCAGCTGGCTGGCGACCACCGGGACTGGTCCTGTGCTGACGGTGAGGTCAGTGCTGCTATACCAAGTGAGGATCCAGCAGTGCAGCATTCATCAGATAATCATGCCAGGAGTGATGTGTCCTTTTTCACAGGCCACTGCCATGTACTAATTATCTCCCCTTACTTTCAGGCGCATCTGGGAAGCAGTAGACGGAGTCCACGACCCAGGGCCTCCAAGAAAGCTCTGAAGAAACGTCTGAAGAGGAATCTGAAGGCACCCTCCCTCAAGTCCCGTCATAGCACTCACCCACACCCTCCTCTAGTACAGAGACACACACCTGGGTGGGACCTAGCTTTAGGGTAGCCACAGGATCACAGTCTGGTGAGCAGACCGCACTGTCTGATGCACCGCAAGTGGAAACAGGGACTTCCCAGGTCGCTGGCATTCAGAGGATTGCTGGAGGCCAAAACATTGCTGAGTCTGAGTCAGATGATGAACCCCTGGACTTAGTCATGGCACAGCTGCTGGAGCTGCAAAGGAAAGCTCGGGAACATCAGGAAGGGATGTCCGTTGCACACTTCAGATTGTTAGGCACAATGGAGAAATCCGTCCAACTTCAGGTTGAGGGGATAGCGCCGGAATTGCAATGCACTGAGGTCAACACTGCCAGGATGGCAGCCACCATGAAGCTCTTCATTGCTGCGCGGGCTGAACTCCATAGCTGATTCCAAAGTTGGCCTCCAACAGTGTGTATGCAAGAGCGATGCTGGGCAGGTTGATCTCACTCCAGCTACCCCTTCCACTCACGGAGTTAGCCAGGGGCCCTCGGGCAGCCATAAGGAGGAGGATCAACAGATGCACGCTCCAGGGCTAACAATCCAGGTGACTCTGAGAGTGTCCGGCCCATCTGACTCCCCTCTTCCTGTTTCCTCAACAGCTCCAGCTCCACAGGCTGAGGAGGGTACCACTGCCACATAACAGGACCCCGAAAGCAGGCCTAGGCCCTTCATGTCTTGGCGCTCCAGAGGCCGCCCGCCAAAGTCATCACAGACAGAGCGTCACAGTCAGCAGGCTGCCTCCACCTTCCTGTGGATGCCCGGGGAGCACCAAGACGTAGCGGCAGGGTTAGGACAGTTAAGGAGAACTAGTTGCACAGCCTCGGCATGGGTGTAAATCTCTTGTACATAATGTTCACTATTGTCAATAAACTCCCAAGAATGTCTCCCTGCCTATGGCTCCTCGTTCTGATGAGCAGTTCTTTTGTCACTCAGATATGAAACCTTTCTTGCACAAGATAAAAGGCAGGTGTCTCAGTCCAGGGCCTCTTCCCTGTGCTCTGTGCAGCCCTCAGACTATAGTGATGGCCCAGCCTCATACTCCCTGGAAACATTACTGATGCCTGCACCTCGGCGGTGCTGGTCATTGCTGCCAGAATGTAGTGGGGAGGCCCCACAGAGTTCTCTCAGATTCTCTGTGTGCTCTCAGAGCCTTTAAGGTGGGGCTGGTCCCCATCATACCAGCATCTGTGACCAGTGATGCTGTGCACCAGCTCCTGAAGGGCTGAGGTGCTGAAGGTGGACACAGCATCAGATGCATCTAAAGTTTCATAACTGCGTTGCTGAGATGGCCCTGATCTTGGAACGCAAGCGAGCTGCCCTCGGTCAGACCGGAGTCAGACATTCTCAGAGGCTATGTGAAGATCTATATAGTGTCCTTACTGCATGTTGTCATCATTCTCCTGTGATCAAGCGACTATTGGGGCCTCCACTGCATTTCCATGACAGGAGCATTCTCACAGAGGGTATTGGCACTGAGATAAGCCAGACTGGAGTCAAACATTCACAACTGTGATGTGAGGATCTACGGGGACACCTCATTGCATGTCGTCATCATCCTCGACAAATCTGGCAGCTATGAGCGGCTCCCTAGTGCGCCTGCCTCATCTAGTCAATGTGAGAGCTTCATCCCCATCATTGTCACGAGCGAGGACCCCCTCACCCTCAATCCTATCAGCGTTCTCCTCATTGGAGGAGACATGCAGCTCCTCCATCTCCTCCTCAGCCAGCTCCTCACCCCGTTGCAGCGCCAGGTTGTAAAGGGCACAGCAGATGAGGACGATGTGTGACACCCTCTGTGGACTGTATTGCAGGGCTCCACCAGGCTGGTCGAGGAGCCAGAATTGCATCTTCAGCATCCCGATGGTCTGCTCCACAAAGCTGCGAGCTTCTGCACGGGTGTCATCAGCCATGGCCTCTGTGGGTATCCCTTGACCCCACGGAGCCAACCCTGCAGCCTCTGTGGACCCTGGAAGGCTGCAGGGATCTGTGAGCAACTCAGGATGTAGGCATCGTGCACACTCCCTGGAAACCGTGTGCACACCTACAGGATGTGCATCTGGTGGTCGCATACCTGCTGCACGTTCAGTGAGTGGAAGCCTTTGCGGTTGATGAAGCACACCGAGTGTAGCAATGAAAATCTGAGCACCACATGAGCGCAGTCAGTTGCACCCTGCACCTGTGGGAATCCCGTGACCAGGGTGAATCCAATGGCCTTTGCATCCTGGCTGTCCCGGTCCTGAGAGAAATGCACAAAATTGTGTGACCTCGAAGATGGCATCCGTGACTTCATGGATGCATTTATGGGTGGCAGATTGTGATATTCCACAGAGGTCACCAGTGGAGCCCTGAAAGGAGCCACTGGCAAAGAAATTGAGCGTCGCGGTCACTTTCTCAGCCATTGGCAGTGGATGCCCTCCATGTCCCCTTGGCACAAGTCCTGCAGTAAGTGGCAGATGTGAGCCACCAGGTCCCTAGGCATATGCAGCTGTTAGTGACACTGGTTCTCAGTCATCTGCAGGAATGGCAGGCGGTGTCTATAGACCCTAGGTGTCGCTGTTGCTCCTGGGCAATGTGTGCGGGAGCCCCTGCTACTCCTTCTTCATAAGATTGCTGCTCTTGCCTTTGCACGGCCAGGAACTTCAGTCGTTCTCTCCTCCGTCCTCTATGGTCTCTGTAGGCCATCAGGCATACAGCTAGGTCACCGGGATCCATGAGCCTGACGTAGTCCTCCTGCAGCATGAAAGAGAGAGAGACGTGGTTATCATGGGTGTACTTAGCACCTTTCCTGTCCCTGTGTGACTGCCCCTTAATGTTTCCCAGAGAGTGCTGTTCACCTCTCGGATGGCCAGAGCTGATTGCACTGCATGGCTGCCCTGTCAGCCTGCGACATGGAGAACACTGGCCCAAACCGAGATAATTGGATTCAAGGGGCTGTAAGCACCTCCAGCAGTGACTGCTACATGGCCAGCATTGGCGCGGAGATTGTACAATGTGTGCAGGCCAACTGCTCTGCGATCCAATAAAGTGGTGGCGGACTCGAAGCCTGTGCTGGGGGTTGGGGCGGGATGGGGGAGGTGGGGGTGGTGGCGAGGGGGGTAAGGTTAGGAGCGCGGGCTGGCCCTTTGGTGCCTCCGTGATGCTTGCATGGCCGGGCAGACTAGGAGCCTGACCCCAGTTATATCACTGTGGCTGCACCTGATCTCTCTCAGTTGCAGAGGCATGGTCAGTTTATACAGGTGTCCCTAATGCGCGGCCACTTCCCTTGCTTACCCTGCTCCCCACCTCGATGCAGTGCCAGGGCAGCTCTTGACCTCCACTCCCCACCCACAGCATTTGCCTCCAAGGTTGGCCAGCACTTGCTCCCAAACATCACCCCTGCCCCCCTCAGCAGTTGCCTGTGGGACCGGGCATCAGTTTCCCCTGACCCCGGCACCCCCGAGGCCTGTAAACAACAGGTGAGCGCTGCTGCTCACTCACCTCAGTTTCCCCAAAGTGAAGGCCGCCAAGTGCACGTCACCTGCGTGCTGCTGTGAAGCACATCGGCGTGCTTTCCTGCCGACGTGGACAGACATACGGCGGGGTTCCAAGAGCCTGGTGGGATGGCCTTTTAATTATATGCTAATGCATTACAATTAGCTCCCCGCCGACTGGTGGTGGGAAACGTGGCCCGCTGCAGGCAGGTTGAGCGGAGATAGCAACCTGCCTTCATGTCGTCGTGAAGTGGGTCCTGCCATATTTTCCGCGCACGCCACCTATCACGCCCGCCGCCAGCAGGCTCAGAAAATTCCACCATAGATTTCTACTTTCCACTTTACACTTGCAAGTTTCCTGGCTGATGTCTTCTCTCTCGCAAAGGGTACAAGACATAAATATCATCACCAGAATTGGTATGCTAAGATTGATGGTAAATCCCAATTACAATATTGCTTTTTTATCATATTAATATAGCAATTGAAATAGTTATTATATTTGTACTTTTATGGCTGAGAAAAATTTGGATGACATAAATACTTACATCTGATTTGAACGAGTTTTGCTATCTTAAAGCACCACTGTTCAGATATGTCCAGGAAGCTGAATATCCTGTCCTCCTGCAAGCTGTACCTTTCTGCTCATCCCCTATGTCCTGTGGAGTGTCAGGTCTATGGGGAGAAGACTGCTGCTGCTCCTGCTGATGCTGCTGGTGATGTCCCTGGCGCTGATTTCTGTCTGCTGCTCTACTGTTAATGCTGCTCGTCACCTTGCTCCTCATCTGAAGTAAACCATTCGACACCCCCATGGAGTGTTTAATAGCTGCGGGACAGCCCAGATCGGCAGGGATTGTTCCCTGTTGACTCTTCAAGTGGCAGGGCAGGAAACCCCACCATCTGAAAAATCCTGCCCAAAGAGATATTTAGGCAGGTGACCGAAAGCTTGATCGAGGATATGGATTTTAAGGAACATCTTAAAGGAGGAAAGAGGGGAAGAGAGGCGGAGAGGTTTAGGGAAAGAATTCCAGAGCTTTGGGCCTTGGCAGCTGAAGGCAATGCTACCAGTGGTGGGAAAGTTAAAAATTGTAGGACTTTGGAGAGGTCAAATGGGGGTTGGAGGTGTGACAGTGGTTTGCAGGGATGAATGGGTCAAAGCCTATGCTTTTTTAAGGATGGGGGAAGATTTCAAAGAGAGGGAAACAGCACTTGAAGAGAACCATTAACAATATCAGCCAACATGGAGCCAGGAGGGGATCAACAGTTCAGTGGAAATAGGGGCAAATGAGCAGAAGGTAGATCCCATGGGCAACATGAACTAGGAGATAGGAAAGAAACTGGAGAAAGATGCAAGTTTAGAGCTAGGCAGAAGGGAACCTTGGAGGAAGTTTGGCTCAGTGGGTTAGGGAAGGGAAGGAAGTGGCAGGGACAGCTGATCAGATGTTCTCAATCTTAGTGACAATACAATCCGTGAATCCCTTGCACTTGTTGTTGGAGGTGAGGGTGACTGAGACAGGGAGAGCATTTTAAGAAGGTGGTTTGCAGTTGAGAAAAGACTCAGGGGTTATTTTTTCATTCTAAGATGATTCTGGAATTGTAAGAAGCCCCGATATAGCACAACAACATAACGGTTTAAGCTGTGGAACCTCTCATCTTAGATGTCCAATGTTTTTAATACAATTATATAAATGTGTACACTTATAATATTTTGTAACACTAAGTTAGTTATTGTACGAAGTGTGGTGTTTTGTGGTGCTGGGCTAGCAATATGGATGTCACAAGTTTCAATCCCATCAATCCAGTAATTTATGGGCTGACATCAGGAAATCAAAAGGACCTTGAGAGCTACCAGATTGTTGAAAAACTCCAGTTCGTTCATTAACATATTTCAGGGAAGGAATCCTGCCAATCTACCTGTCTGGCTTTCACATGACTCCAATCCCACAATACGTGGTTGACTGTTAGTACCCTCAGGGTAACCAGGGATGGGCAAAGAAAGCTGCATTGGACTCATTCCAGGAACAAATAAAAAGAAATTATGCATACTTTGGATGTGTAATTTTCAGAGTTTGCATTGCCAATGGGGAATCTTCCCAAAGTATTGAAAAATCATGGACATCCTGCCTGCAATTTCCTGTTGATTAAAATGAATGGACAGAAAGATTATGTGCAATGCACCTGTGATTTTCTGATACACGCTTTCAGCAGATGAGGTTTCCCAAGGCAACATAATTTTGGAAAATTGCTTCCCATACCCTTGAACACAGCCCTGTCTAGTTTCTGGCTCTCTGTGTACCACACCGCCTCTGCAACTACTGATTTGCTCAAGCATTTCTTCACCTTTGCCTTTAATGCTTTTATCTCCAGAAAAACCTCACTGTTGTCCATTTTATCTCCAGAAAAACCTCACTGTTGTCCATTCCTGTCATTACCCACTGTTACTAACTTCATTTTCCTTCCTCTTAAGTTCAAGGAACACTAATTGGGCTGTATCTGGTGCATGCCTTGATCACTAGATCAGCTTGACCATATTAAACTTTTCCTGGCTTTACTCTCACCTACTAATATGCCCCCCATCTTTGGGATCATCCTGCAAATCAAAAATATCCCTACATTTGTTTCCTCTAAAAACAACTGCTTCCTTTAAGGTCTCCCCTCCTCCACCCTCCACATCTAAAATCAGGTGCAAGATATCCTAGGGTTTCTTTATCTCCCAAGCTGTCTGTTCAGCTGCCTGAGCTGCTTTCTCCTGGCTCTGCCTCAAACGACTCCCCAGTCCTCTCCCCATCTTAGCTTTGAACCCTGTTACTCTCTATTTTATCCCCCTTACCCCTTCCAAACTCATCTCAATTACACAATTCACCACCTGCTTCCTTAATGCTATTCCCACTCAACTCTTCATCACTCAACATCCTTTCCTGTTCCCATTTTAGCTGATATTGTAAGTAGTTTCCTCCCCTTGGGCACTGTTTCTATACTCTTCAAAACTACTGTCATTATAATTCTCCTCAAAAAACCCACATTTTTTCCTACCTTTTTCCCAACTACCATCCTTCCAGCCTTCCTTTCCTCATCAGTATCCGAAAATGTGTTGTTGCCTTTGAGATCCATGTCGGCCTCAGCAATTCTCCTTGTGAATCCCTGCAATCTGGTTTTGGCTCCTCTTTTTGCAATGGCATTCTTTGCGACTATGACCAGGCTGCATTAATACCATTGTTACCTTTTTTAACCTCCCTGCAACACAGTCAATCATGCTAACCCATCCTCTTTTATTCAGCTTGATGAGACTGCTCTCACACATTTCTATCTTATAGGCAGTGATGTTACAGATTTGGAAGGAGGTAGTCAAGATGATGCCAGAAGCTCAGCACCAAGTCAGATTAGCTGCTGAGGTTATGAACTGTCAGATTCAATCTATCACGGAGGTCAGGGAGGGATGGAGTCAGTCATAAGGGTATAGGATTTTTTTATGCTAAGAGTTGAAGGCATTAGCTTTAGTCATCCCAATGTCTAGCTGGAAGAAATTACAATTCATCTTAGCCTTCATGTCAGTCAATAAGACCAACAGCATAGTGGCAGTGGAGGGGTCAAGAGAGATGGCAGAGAAGTAGAGTTGGAGGTTATACACATGCATGTGAAAGCTGTCCCCATGTTTGTGATCGTGTCACCAAGGGACAGTATGAGGAAGAGGAGGAAGGGAAGAATGGATCTTGGGTGGACTCCTGAGGCACTTATACAAAGGAGGGAAGGTAAGACATTGCTAGAGATGTTCTGGCTTTTATCAAATGGATAACGTCTACCTCTGTTCTGTCACTGCATCAACTCATCGGTCGCTGAAGCCCTCATTAATACTTTTCTCACCTTTAGATTTGAATATTCCAATGTTATCCTAGTTGGTCTCCTATTCAAATGACATACCCAATTCCATACATTTGTTCAGCACATCCACCCATACTGATTTCTACTGACTCCTCGATCTCCCAACACCTCAAATTTAAAATTCTGATTATATTGTTTAAATCCTTTATAGCTTGTCCTTTCCTTTTTTCTGTAACAGTCTTCAGCATAACTGCTCCTATCAATTTCCCTATATTCGAACCTCCTGTGTTTATGTACTGCTTCCTCTGCACTATTTGTGCTCCCCTTCCGAAATTGTCTCCCTTTAATCCTCCTCTTCTTTGGCTCCTTTTTTAAAACTCTCTTTAAACCCACCTCTTTGGCCAAGCTTTTGGTGTTCCATCATAATATACCCATTTTTGGCTCTAAGTTCACTTTCCTTGTGTCTTTGTAAAATGCCTTAGGATCCTTCCTACATTAAAAGCATTGGTGGAATTTTCAGATTCGGCCAGGGTAAAACAGAAGATTGACTACCCATCATGCACCCCACTTGATTTTCTATTTCATTGAAATTGACAGAAATTAAAATCAGGCGGGCTGTACAATAGGTAGCCAATCAGCAATCGCCAAAATTGAAAGTTCTGCCCATAATGTTAATGTAAGTTGTTAATAAAACACACATTTCAATGCAAAGGGATGTCAAAATTCTTGCAATATTTAATCAAAAGTTATTAATATGGTGCTAGTTTAATTTTATCTTTTCAAGTATGGTTGGAAATCTAAATTGAAGTTTTTTGTGGTTACATTAAACTTAATGATTGTTAATTAAATGCCTACTTCAGTTACGTGTTAAGAAAGGTTTATTTTCAACCAGTAACAAAGAATTCATTTAGAGTAAGAAAAGATGCTCCATTTACCCCTCTCAAAATTGCTTTGCACAGGAATATAGTAAAATGATTATCTACTGGGTGTTACCAGCATTTTCAGTTTTAAAGCATTCAGCGTAAAGGCAGCATTGAATAAGAGAGCAGGGTAACAGGTGGAATTTTCTCACCTTAGTTCCTGCCAAAATAGCAGGCCATCAGTAGATTGGGAGCCATTCAATTCTTTAGTGTACTTTGCAATGTCTCTTTAACGGAGCCATGGCATTGGCATCCCACCTCTGGGATCCCTGGCCAGTCAAGAAGGATGGGCAGGAATGACAATTCTGTCAAAAGGAAGAATCTCTAATGATAGGGACCCTGTATGGGTTAGAATGTGTCAACTGGCCATGGATCTTTGAGGCTGTAATAACAACAGGAATGGAGAAGAGACCTGGAAAGGTTGCCCCCCTCCCCCCAGCGCTCACCATCACCCCCCCACCCCACCCCCACCCTCGTAGTCCCTGATTTCTCACTCTTACCTGAAGGTTCTGCTGTGAAATCTAAGGCGCTGCAGTGAGGTGATTTTCCCAAAGATGGGCAGAAGAAGACAACATTTCCAACCAAACAGGCCTTGATGGAAGTGGCTGAGGGAGTCAGTAGCAGAAGTGTGATTTCTCCAATCTGGAGACAATGCACCAAGAGGATCCAGCACCTCAGCAGGCAGGAAAGGTGAATGACATAGGAATTCTGGGTGCCGAGGTCCACACTCTGACTTTCCTGGCATTCTCCCGCATAGCACTCATTTGGTCAACATGCCTTGCAGCTCCAATTATTCATCTGTCTTCAGACCACTCACATCCTCACCTGAGCAGCCAGCATTCACACTCACCCCATCCTATTGCTCTCTCACACCTATGCTTCAGAGTCACCAATGTTGTCCTTCCCTGCTACCCATGTAAGCTATTGTTTACACTTACAATTCTTGGATTTCTCTCCTCACAGGAGAAGAGAGCACAAAACCTCAGGAAAAGGCAAAGACCCAGGGGTGGTTCACGATAGCCACTGGCAATACATGCCTACTTGGTCCACTGTGAACGAAGTTTTGTTCTTGGACGCTGCCATTGCCAGCAATGACTTGTCATGTAAACTTGGGCATCCCGCAGCACATGTTGAATGAGCTGATCCTCTGTCTGTAGACTCTGTTGGTGGTATAGCCTCGTTGGAATGGATATTTGTGTTCATCTTCCCTGTCCTCTGGAGCAGCATTTGGCTAAGGAGAAGGCAGCTGTTGCTGCTGCCTGTGTTACTCCTGCTAAGATCCTTTGTCGTCTTAATTGTCAGATCAGACTGCCTGAAATTACTGGCGATATGGTTTGGAGGGGCTCGGACATACATCAAAATGGAAGGAGCCTATATCCACAGTGAAACAAAAATTGGACATATGGGAGCAATTCTCCCTCTCCATTGCAAGTAAAAACCTGGTCCATCAGGTGTTAGGTGGTGTTGTACTACGGGCTGCAGATCTAGCTCATATCACAGTCCTGTGCTTTGGTGGTCACCTGAGCCATATCCAAAGATCAAAAGTGGACCTCGTCTGCAGGTTCACGATGTAGAAACCTCTCTAGATAAAGGAGGAATAACATATCCAATGTCGGTCTCATCCTGTTAGCCGCCTTTGTGTACGGCTGTATCAAGCTGTGTGTAGACTGTCAACATGTAAACACCAAGTGTCACTACGTGCAGAACTTCTTGATAAACTTTAACCTTAAACTTAAGACAATGTCTTCCTTTAAACTATGTCTCTTATCTTGATGTCTTTACAGAAGTCCCATTCATTAAGACAGCCTCAACAATCTAGGATAATGTGTGGTCTTGATAGTGAGGGAGTCCAAGGCTTATCCCATTTCTTCCCCATTACAGCATTTTATGTTATTTCTGTATTTCTCCATTAACTTTTCTTATGAGAAAATTAAAGTGACTTCTAATTAACTACTGATAATTAATTAATTATCGTTTGATTACCAGAGTAATTGAGGTACTTCCTTCTGTTGAAATCATCTATTGCTAGTCAGTCAGTGACTGCTTCGTAATACTGTTTTGGGTTAGTTTGTTGTAAATGTTCAAAATGGCTCCTTATCTCAGTTTTTAGTACAAAATGGCATTTTGATCTTGTTAACTTATTACAATGAATATAATTTAAATTAACCTGAAAATAGTTGGGTTAAGCTAAAATCTAGTACCCAGACTTACAACTCCCTGGGTTGAGGGTGAAATATATCACCAATATATTGATTCCTCACTACTTATTTGATCTCTCTCTCTTTATTTTTGAGGCATGAGAATTTGTCTCCAATTCAAATCAGCTGTACGTGTTTGTAATCTATTGAGGATCCTCAAGTAACAAAGGATGAAAAATAATGACAACTGTGGTTATCAACTGCACTAACACAAAAAATAGTTGAAATTGTTCTGAGCCAAGGAGTTCATTTACATTAACAACTTTCTGCCACAAGGGTGCTTTCTTATCTCCTAATTCTTTAATCCTTTTTTCTTGTCTCTCATTATCCTGTTGCATTCTAACTACTTGCCTTTGTTATGTTCACATTCTCAAATGCTTCTAAATCTGACCCTTCTGCCCATGCATTCTAAACATGGTTCTTGTTCATGAAATCTTTTATTATTTTTCCACTAACTGATCATAGAATTCCTGATATTCTTGTGGACATAGGACTTTGGGAAGAGGAAAACCTTTTTAAGATCTTTACTATTATGAAACTCCCTTTTTCTGCCCTGCTGACGCAGCACATTTCCCTTCAACCAGTGTGAATGTAGGTGATATCATGGGCAGAATTTTCTGCTTGGCATGTGGGCGCACGCCCGACATGCTCGAGTGTGCAATGATGTCAGGCAAGCGTCCCAACGTCATTGTGCACTCACGCGATATTTCAGTCGGCAGGCACGCGCGAGAGTCGGCAACACGCCTGCTGACAATTAAGAGGCCTATTAAGGACACTAAAGTAGTAAGTGATGGCGATTTTTCGCTGCTCGTCCAGCGTTACGGTTGGTGGGTGGGCAAATTGGCCAGGTGGCCTTTGCCTTTTTGAGGAAACCTCATCCAAGAGCGGGATGGAGTTTCCGTGATGAATTAAAAAAGATTAAAATGTTCTGAAAAGATTTTCATTATCCGTATGTTGAAGTATCTCATTCTAACGCATGGACATTTTTTCCAAATTTTAAATTATGTTTTTATTCATTTTAAATTATTCAGCTCCCTTAGGCAGCTCTCTGCCTTCAGGGAGCATTCCTTCCGCGCTCCCCGCGCCCGCACTGACTTCAGCACTCACCCTCCTCCCGTGTGTGAAATCGCGGTCGGGGGCCGATCACGGGCGGCAGTCTGTTCCCTGGCTGCTCCCAGGCCCACCGATAGCAGCCAGCCACCAGCCCAAAAACCTTACCCCATGTCTCCAAAACCCATGCAATTACATTAAATTCTCAGCCCTTCACCTTCTTCAACCATCATTATTCTATCGACACCATCTGTAGCCCAGTCACATTTGCCACAGTACAGTAGCTGAATTGATGACCAATGAAATTGCCAAAATTGGTCTGTTCACATAGTCTCTTCGGAGGTGGCATTGATTCCGGGTCTTCCGTCCTTGTCTGTAAGATGTTGATCTTCGAGAAGTTCAGGCAAGCCGTGGCTAACAGGATATACAGTATCAGGACATACATCTGTAATGAAACAAAGTGTAGTATTTAAATGATTAATGTGGTACAATTTCCAGTCTTTACTTCTGCTTTTCACAGTGGTAACATGTTAGCCCATTGAGTGGGATAACCTGTACACAACTTTTCATTTTTGAAAGTAGTGTTTCCTCTCTCCACCACTCCAGAAGACTGCTGATGGTAATTGATGTAAAATTGGTGTGTGATTCCAAATAATTTTTACATTTGAGTGAAAATTTTTTGAGTGAAATGTGACCCTTGGTCACTTTCCAACTGCAGTGATTGTCCCCAGCTACAGATTACTTCAATCATTCAAATTCTCTTGAAAAAGTGTTTGCTAATTCTAAGCTATTTACATTTTTTTCATTCATGGGATGTGGGCTTCATTAGCTGGGCCAGCATTTATTGCCCATCCCTAGTTTCCCTTAAGAAGGTGGTAGTGAGCTGCCTTCTTAAGCTGCTGCAGTCCATGTGGTGTAGGTACACCCACAGTGCTGACAGGAAGGGAGTCCCAGGATTTTGACCCAGCAACAGTGAAGGAACGGTGATATATTTCCAAGTCAGGATGGTGGGTGACTTGGAGAGGAACTTCCAGGTGGTGGTGTTGCCCTCTATCTGCGCCCTTGTCCTTCTAGGTGGTAGTGGTCATGGGTTTGGAAGGTGCTGTCTAAGGAGCCTTGGTGAATTCCTGCAGTGCATCTTGTAAATGGTACACACTGCTGTTAATGAGCATCATTGGTGGAGGGAATGAATGTTTTTGGATGTGCTGCCAATCAAGTGGACTGCTCTGTCCTGGATGGTGTCCAGTCTCTTCAGTGTTGTAGGAGCTGCACTCATCCAGGCAAGTGGGGAGTATTCCATCACTCTCTTAACTTGTGCCTTGTCGATGGTGGACAGGCTTTGGAAAGTCAGGAGGTGAGTTACTCATCGCATGATTCCTAGCCTCTGACCTGCTCTTGTAGCCACAGTATTTACATAGAGATAAAAACAAAAAACTGCGGATGCTGGAAATCCAAAACAAAAACAGAATTACCTGGAAAAACTCAGCAGGTCTGGCAGCATCGGTGGAGAAGAAGAGTTGACGTTTCGAGTCCTCATGACCCTTCAACAGAACTGATTGAATGTTAGAAGAGGGGTGAAATATAAGCTGGTTTAAGGTGGGGGATGGGGGGAAGAGAAGTGGTGGGGGGGTGGTGTGGTTGTAGGGACAAGCAAGCAGTGATAGGAGCACATAATCAAAAGATGTCACAGATAATCAAAAGATGTCACAGACAATGGAACAAAGAAGTGTTGAAGGTGGTGATATTATCTAAACGAATGCGCCAACTAAGAATGGATGGCAGGGCACTCAAGGTACAGCTCGAGTGGGGGTCGGATGGAAAGACTAGCCCGGCATACAAGATTTAAAAATAATGGAAATAGGTGGGAAAAGAAAAATCTATTTAATTATTGGAAAAAACAAAAGGAAGGGGGAAGAAATGGAAAGTGGGTGGGGATGGAGGAGGGAGTTCCAGATCTAAAGTTGTTGAATTCAATATTCAGTCCGGAAGGCTGTAAAGTGCCTAGTTGAGGTGCTGTTCCTCCAGTTTGCGTTGGGCTTCACTGGAACAATGCAGCAAGCCAAGGACAGACATGTGGGCAAGAGAGCAGGGTGGAGTGTTAAAATGGCAAGTGACGGGGAAGTTTGGGTCTTTCTTGCGGACAGACCGCAGGTGTTCTGCAAAGCGGTCGCCCAGTTTACATTTGGTCTCTCCAATGTAGAGGAGACCGCATTGGGAGCAATGAATGCAGTAGACTAAGTTGGGGGAAATGCAAGTGAAATGCTACTTCTCTTGAAAGGAGTGTTTGGGCCCTTGGACGGTGAGGAGAGAGGAAGTGAAGGGGCAGGTGTTGCATCTTTTGCGTGGGTGTGGGGAGGTGCCATAGGTGGAATTGAGGAATAGGGGGTGATGGAGGAGTGGACCAGGGTGTCCCGGAGGGAACGATCCCTATGGAATGCTGCCGGGGGGGTGAGGGGAAGATATGTTTGGTGGTGGCATCATGCTGGAGTTGGCGGAAATGGCGGAGGATGATCCTTTGAAAGCGGAGGCTAGTGAGGTGATAAGTGAGGACAAGGGGGATCCTATCATGTTTCTGGGAGGGAGCAGAAGGCGTGAAGGCGGATGCCTGGGAGATGGGCCAAGCACGGTTGAGGGCCCTGTCAACGACCCTGGGTGCAAAACCTTGGTTAAGGAAGAAGGAGGACATGTCAGAGGAACTGATTTTGAAGGTAGCATCATCAGAACAGATGCGATGGAGGCGAAGGAACTGAGAGAATGGGATGGAGTCCTTACAGGAAGCGGGGTGTGAGGATCTGTAGTCGAGGTAGCAGTGGGAGTCAGTAGGCTTGTAATGGATATTGGTGGACAGTCTATTGTCAGAAATTGAGACAGAGAGGTCAAGGAAGGGAAGGGAAGTGTCAGAGATGGACCATGTGAAATTGATGGAGGGGTGGAATTGGAAGCAAAATTAATAAATTTTTCCAAGTCCCGACGAGAGCATAAAGCAGCACCAAAGTAATCATCGATGTACCAGAGAAAGAGCTGTGGGAGGGGGCCGGAGTAGGACTGGAACAAGGAATGTGCCACATACCCCATAAAGAGACAGGCATAGCTGGGGCCCATGCGGGTACCCATAGCCACACCTTTTATTTGGAGGAAGTAAGAGGAGTTAAAGGAGAAATTGTTCAGTGTGAGAACAAGTTCAGCCAGACGGAGGAGAGTAGTGGTGGATGGGGATTGTTCGGGCCTCTGTTCAATGAAGAAGCTAAGGGCCCTCAGACCATCCTGGTGGGGGATGGAGGTGTAGAGGGATTGGACGTCCATGGTGAAGAGGAAGCGGTTGGGGCCAGGGAACTGGAAATTGTTGATGTGACGTAAGGTGTCAGAGGAATCACTGATGTAGGTGGGAAGGGACTGGACAAGGGGAGAGAGAAGGGAGTCAAGATAACGAGAAATGAGTTCCGTGGGGCAGAAGCAAGCTGACAGGATCAGTCTACTGGGAGAGTTCTGTTTGTGGATTTTGGGTAGGAGGTAGAAGCAGGCCATCCGAGGTTGGGCGACTATCAGGTTGGAAGCTGTGGGAGGAAGATCTCCAGAGGAGATGAGGTCAGTGACAGTCCTGGAAACAATGGCTTGATGTTCAGTGGTGGGGTCATGGTCCAGGGAGAGGTAGGAGGAAGTGTCTGCGGGTTGACACTCAGCCTCCGCGAGGTAGTGGTCAGTGTGCCAGACAACAACAGCATCACCCTTGTCAGCGGATTTGATGACAATGTTGGGGTTGGACCTGAAAGAACGGAGTGCAGTAAGTTCAGAGAGACACAGATTAGAATGGGTGAGAGGAGCAGAGAAATTGAGACGACTAATGTCACGCTGACAGTTCTCAATGAAAAGATCAAGAGAAGGTAAGAATCCAGAGGGAGGGGTCCAGGTGGAGGGAGAATATTGGAGGTGGGTAAAATGATCCGTTGAACGGGGAGAGGACTCCTGCCCAAAGAAGTTAGCACGGAGACGAAGACGGCAGAAGAAGAGTTCAGCGTCATGCTGAGCTCGATATTCATTGAGATGACGGCGTAAGGGTATGAAACTAAGTCCTTTGCTGAGCATTGAACGCTAGGCGTCGGAGAGGGGAAGGTCAGGGGGTATAGTGAATACATGGCCGGGGCTGGGATTGGAAGATGGGGTGGGGACGGAGGTACAGGAAGGGGTGGAGGGTCCTAGATGGGTGTTGCTGTCGATGAGTTGTTGGAGCTTGTGTTCTTTAGCACTTGAGAGAAAGAGAAAAAGTTCCTTGTTGAGGCATCAGATGAGACGAAGCCTCAACAAGAAACTTTTTCTCTTTCTCTCAAGTACTAAGGAACACAAGCTCCAACAACTCATCGACACCAACACCCATCTCGGACCCTCCACTCCTGCCTGTCCCTCTGTCCCCACCCCATCTTCCAATCCCAGCCCCGGCCGTGTATTCACTATACCCCTGACCTTCCCCTCTTCGACGCTGAATGTTCAGTGCTCAGCAAAGGACTTAGTTTCATACCCTTACACCCTCATCTCAATGAATATCGAGCTCAGCACGATGCTGAACTCTTCTTGCGCCGTCTTCATCTCTGTGCTCACTTCTTTGGGCAGGAGTCCTCTCCCCGTTCAACGGATCCTTTTACCCACCTGCAATATTCTCCCTGCACCTGGACCCCTCCCTCTGGATTCTTACCTTCTCTTGATCTTTTCATTGAGAACTATCGGCGTGACATTAGTCGTCTCAATTTCTCTGCTCCTCTCACCCATTCTAATCTGTCTCTCTCTAAACTTACTGCACTCCGTTCTCTCAGGTTCAACCCCAACATTGTCATCAAACCCGCTGACAAGGATGGTGCTGTTGTTGTCTGGCACACTGACCTCTACCTCGCGGAGGCTGAGTGTCAACCCGCAGACACTTCCTCCTACCTCTCCCTGGACCATGACCCCATCACTGAACATCAAGCCATTGTTTCCAGGACTGTCACTGACCTCATCTCCTCTGGAGATCTTCCTCCCACAGCTTCCAACCTGATAGTCGCCCAACCTCGGACGGCCCGCTTCTACCTCCTACCCAAAATCCACAAACAGAACTGTCCCAGTAGACCAATCCTGTCAGCTTGTTCCTGCCGCATGGAACTCATTTCTTGTTATCTTGACTCCCTTCTCTCTCCCCTTGTCCAGTCCCTTCTCACCTACATCAGTGATTCCTCTGACACTTTACGTCACATCAACAACTTCCAGTTCCCTGACTCCAAACGCTTCCTCTTCACCATGGACGTCCAATCCCTCTACACCTCCATTCCCGCACCAGGATGGTCTGAGGGCCCTTAGCTTCTTCCTTGAACAGAGGCCCGAACAATCCCCATCCACCACTACTCTCCTCCGTCTGGCTGAACTTGTTCTCAGACTGTACAATTTCTCCTTTAACTCCTCTCACTTCCTCCAAATAAAAGGTGTGGCTATGGGTACCCGCATGGGCCCCAGCTATGCCTGTCTCTTTATGGGGTATGTGGAACATTCCTTGTTCCAGACCTACTCTGGCCCCCTCCCACAACTCTTTCTCTGGTACATCGATGATTACTTTGGTGCTGTTTAATGCTCTCATCGGGACTTGGAAAAATTTATTAATTTTGCTTCCAATCTCAATCCCTCCATCATTTTCACATGGTCCATCTCTGACACTTCCCTTCCCTTCCTTGACCTCTCTGTCTCAATTTTTGGCGATAGACTGTCCACCAATATCCATTACAAGCCTACCGACTCCCACAGCTACCACTACTACAGCTTCTCACACCCCGCTTCCTGTAAGGACTCCATCCCATTCTCTCAGTTCCTTCGCCTCCGTCGCATCTGTTCTGATGATGCTACCTTCAAAAACAGTTCCTCTGACATGTCCTCCTTCTTCCTTAACCGAGGTTTTCCACCCATGGTCGTTGACAGGGCCCTCAACCGTGCCCGGCCCACCTCCCGCGCATCCGCCCTCATGCCTTCTCCTCCCTCCCAGAAACATGATAGGGTCCCCCTTCTCCTCACTTATCAACTCACCAGCCTCCGCATTCAAAGGATCATCCTCCGCCATTTCCGCCAAATCCAGCATGATGCCACCACCAAACACATCTTCCCCTCATGGGATCCCTATGGCGGCATTCCATAGGGATCGTTCCCTCCAGGACACCCTGGTCCACTCCTCCATCACCCCCTATTCCTCAATGCCTACCTATGTCACCTCCCCATGCCCATGCAAAAGATGCAACACCTGCCCCTTCACTTCCTCTCTCCTCACCGTCCAAGGGCCCAAACACTCCTTTCAAGTGAAGCAGCATTTCACTTGCATTTCCCCCAACTTAGTCTACTGCATTCGTTGCTCCCAATGCGGTCTCCTCTACATTGGAGAACACCTGCGGTCTGTCCGCAAGAAAGACCCAAACCTCCCCGTCGCTTGCCATTTTAACACTCCACCCTGCTCCCTTGCCCACATGTCTGTCCTTGGCTTGCTGCATTGTTCCAGTGAAGCCCAACGCAAACTGGAGGAACAGCACCTCATCTTCCAACTAGGCACTTTACAGCCTTCCGGATTGAATATTGAATTCAACAACTTCAGATCTTGAACTCCCTCCTCCATCCCCACCCCCTTGCCATTTCTTCCCCCTTCCTTTTGTTTTTTCCAATAATTAAATAAATTTTTCTTTTGCCACCTATTTCCATTATTTTTAAATCTTGTATGCCGGGCTAGTCTTTCCACCCGACCCCCACTCAAGCTGTACCTTGAGTGCCCTGCCATCCATTCTTAATTAGCACATTCGTTTAGATAATATCACCACCTTGAACACTTCTTTGTTCCATTGTCTGTGACATCTTTTGATTACCTGCTCCTATCACTGCTTGCTTGTCCCTACAACCACACCACCCACTACCCCCCCCACTTCTCTTCCCCCCCACCCCACCTTAAACCAGCTTATAATTCACCCCTCTTCTAACATTCAATCAGTTCTGTTGAAGGGTCATGAGGACTCGAAACGTCAACTCTTTTCTTCTCCGCCGATGCTGCCAGACCTGCTGAGCTTTTCCGGGTAATTCTGTTTTTGTACAATATTTACATAGCTATTCCAGTTCAGTTTCTGGTCAATGTTAACCCCCAGGATATTGATAGTGGGGGTTTAAGTGATGGTAATGCCAATGAACTTAATTACATATAAGTATTCATGTTTTAACTATCAAATCAAATGGATTTAAAAGATCGTCCAGCTTTCTCCCTCATTAAAACTGTATCCAGTTTGTGGATATTTCTTACCACGTATCATTACTCCCTAGTTTTTATTTGTCCCAATCCAAAATTCCTTTTACTTTAATTTGACTCCCTTTGACCTTTACCATCCTAATTACCTTAAAGTCAGTTTCTCTATGGAGTATGTGTTGGTGCCTTGATGATTTAAGGATGTTGTCTCGCTCTTGGGGCCATAATAACCATCTCATGCTGTTTGTCAAGTAGTTGCAAATGACTGAGACCTGTCCTTCAGTGCATTTCAATGAGTATCTCCTGTACTTTGAACCAGCCATTTTTGAACTGATTTTCTGTATTTTCTGTCGGTTACTTCACACGTAATACATCTGCACGCGTATGCAGTCTCTCAATATCATGCCACACATTCTTGACTCTCAGGTGATCTCATCAAAAGATCTTGAATCTTTGTTTATCTCTCCATGTATGGTCCCAAAACCTCGGGTAGTGGCCGGACTGTCAAATTCGGTTCTCTTAAAAAAAAAAGTCCCTCGGCAAGGGCACAATATCTCCAAAAGGAATCTGTCACTTTACAAGTCTCATCTGCATTTTCCCTTCACTAGAATGTACCTTAACACCAGGTTGATATATTCCATTGAATTCCACTCAAGATAGGTAATTTCAATTCCCATTTGGCGTTATGTCCTTTTCCCCTAACTCTATCTCCTCAAACTATTTTACACATGCAGTAGTTACCATTGTACCTTATTCATGAGCCCTGGAGAAACTTAATAGTTCAATAAAATATCCTCATAATACTTTTAAAACAGAAATCGGATATTTCTTTCTGATTCTAGGCATTGGCATGATTTGTTTGTTCATTATTTTAGATGATATTTCCATTTCTCAAAAGCAACTTACTAAATTACACTAGACATTTTTACATTCAACATTATTCTAAATTCAAATGACAATTTTGTGGGCTAATAGTTTTCATGTTTCTTTTAATTTATTTTTCTTCTAAAGAAACTTCATTTTGAAAAATATAACAATGGGAAGCACTCTTAGAAATGGTGTGTGCACCTTTTTATTGTTCTTGCTTAAATTAAATAACTTGCATATGTGCATCCCTTGTTCTTTACATCGAACTGGATCCATTGGTATCTGTAGCAAAAAAAGGAAAAATCTATTGTGGCTCTGGTCAGGAGCCCAGTGAGTTAACATGTATACAATTATACCTGTCAAAAAACTTCTTACAGATTAATAATATTCAAAATATAAGAAGTTACGCTCGAAAATACAAAAGCTGTGTGGAGATTTTTTTTTAAATCAGCTGTCTGCTGAAAGGGTTAATTTCTCTGCAGAGCTTAAAGGGGCAAAACAAAACATTCTTGGAAGCATGCAGTTGCGTAACCTTACATGATTTTTTTTCAAGCAAAGGAGATCTAAACACCATTTTTAAACTCTGCTTTCTCAAATTTTATACTTTCCTCTCCCATTCCAGTTCCACAAAATTTTTCCTAAGGAACTAAACACAACAAAAAGAATCCTTATCTAGCATTAACTCTAAAAGAAAACATTTTGCATTTTAGATGAAACCTTACTTTATTCCAAAGCTTTTTTATTTCCCCGTGTAATAGCTCTTCCCAAAATTTACTTCTTCTGGTGCAACCATTAACCAGAGCCAATTTCTAATTCACATAATTGAACATTTAAAATTGAAAACTGCCAAGCATATTTGTGTGTCTTTTTATCCAGAATTAAAGACTCCCACATACATCTCGACGTTATAACTGAAAGTTTCACTGTGGCCAGCAGTGAGGCTTTTAGGTGATGACTTGAACAGGTTCATTAATCTGAAAACTCCAAATTTAATTTGAAATTTCACACGTTCCAAATTAAATAAAATGGTTTTTAACAGTTCCAGTTGAGGTTCTGCCTCTACCAGGCAGACAAACTCAATCTCCTTAAAGGGCAATGCTGTCATTAAACTAAAAATGTTGGTGTAACTCATTTGCTATGTTTTAACTTTAACTCAACAATCATCATACACAAATGCAACAGGTTCTTCCTCAGCTTAACCATTATCTCTACAAGTCTTTTTTGAGTCAATGTCCTCCAATTCTGATCGAGCCCACCTGATGTATCCCCAGCTCCTATTCACTTCAAGCGGGTGATTGTCTTTAACTGGTCCTAACTCCCTAATACAATTTTGCCCATCGGCTTGAGAAAGAGGAACACTTTGTGCTTTCTCACTTATTATATCACGGGCATTTCCATAAACTATGGAGTTGGGAACTGTTGTTTTCTCAGACGGAAGTGAGAAATACATGGCTGAAGGGGAGCCAAAGAGACTATCCAAGTCGGCTCAGAGCTGGGTTCTATTTCTGCTTTTGGGGGCAGACCGAGGACAGGTTCTCCCTTCGTAATGCAGCAATTGCCTGTTTATAATCATTAAACTGTGTGGGTGTCATTGTTAACAGTTTAAAATTATAATTTTAATTCATTGGATGTGGCATCACTGGCTAGGCCAGCATTTATTACCCATCCCTATTTGCCCTTGGTTCAGAGGGCATTTAAGTGTCAACCACATTGCTGTGGGTCTAGAGTCACATGTAGGCCAGGTAAGGACAACAGATTTCCTTCCCTAAAGGACAATAGTGAACCAGGTGAGTTTTTACAACAATCATTGTCATCATTAGACTTTTAATTCCAGATTTTTATTGAATTCAAATTCCACCATCTGCTGTAGCAGGATTTGAACCTGGGTCCCCAGAGCATTACTATATGTCCCTAGATTACTAGTCCAGTGACAATTACGCCATCACCTCCCCTTTAAAAAGGGGCGTTTTGCTCATGCAACTACAGATCTACGATCTAGAAAATGTATCAGTCTGTTGTTTTCAAAGAAATTATTCATTTTCTTTCAACAACTGTTTCAGTTGAAGGATTTCACAATCCATAATCTGGATGGCTCTGTCAGACCATTGTGCACAAAGGAATGCTCCATACTCCCAAAGATTTTTAACTATCTCTAGATTACGAAGTCGACGCTTCATTTTCTCAGTGATAAATTCACCAACGTTCAAAAAGATGATATAGGTTTCTTTCACACACTCAGCATTTAATGCTTCAAACTCATCACTAAGTCAGAACGGTACAAATGCAAGATCCATGATTATCCTTGCTCTACCTTATAAGTCTGATATTTTCACAACTCAGGTGTCTAGATTTTTTATCTCTATCCCATCTGGGGTGCCATTGTTACAAGTATAAAAAGGAAAGGTCTTTGTTATTTCAAATTATTCCAGTTTAGCTGTGCACTGCCTAATACTGGGAGCCAAATTGCCCTTTTACACTGTTTGAATTCAACAGAAATATAACCATCAGGCAAAGACACCACATCAGTGAATAGTATCGAAGTTTATTGATTATAAGCAAGTTTTAGAAACTTATCAACTAACTAACAGAAGCAGAATATAGGTAAAGTGTACTTATCAATGAAACTCTACCAACATCACACTTTCAAATGGGTGACCAATCCAAGAGAAGTGTTCAACAACTTGAACTCCTCACACCAACAGAGAAACAGTCATTGCCTCCAGAAGCACGACACCTTCCTGATATTTCTACTAGCAAGGAATCAATCACTGAACCAGTCCCATTACTGACTACTCATTTGCCCTGAATTTCATTGGAAACAACCTTCACACTGATAGGGTACTCAACTATCCCCGAAGATCTAAACCGGTCCTTCTTGTGAACTTGATGTAACACAAAGATGGTTCTCTGAACCCTTTTTTTTAATACACAAAAGATGTTGTAGGCCCACCTTAGTCAAGTTATTGCAAAAGGCTAATTGGTCTATAAATTGTCAATAATGTGATAAGAGTTAACTCCATTGGTCCTAGTTAATTATGCACTTAAGACAATGTCTTCCTTTAAGCTATGTTTCTTATCTTGATGTCTTTACAGGAGTCCCATTCATTAAGGCAGACTCAACAATTAAGGGTAGTAAAAAAAACAAAAAACTGCAGATGCTGGAAATCCAAAACAAAAACAGAATTACCTGGAAAATCTCAGCAGGTCTGACAGCATCCACAGAAAGGAATACAGTTAACGTTTCGAGTCCATATGACTCTTCATCAGAACTAAGGAAAAATAGAAATGAGATGAAACATAAGCTGGTTGAGGGGGGGTGGAACAGGTAGAGCTGGATAAAGGGCTGGTGATAGGTGGAGGCAAAGAAGAGATTGCCAAAGATGTCATAGACAAAAGGACAAAAGGGTGTTGACAATGGTGATATTAGCTATAGAATATGCTAATGGTGACATTAGGGGTAGAAAGCAGGACGAGCAGGTGACAGATAGCCCTAAGGGGGTGGGGTAGGGGGAAAGGATTGAAATGGGCTAAAAAGTGGAGACAAAACAATGAATGGAAATACATTTAAAAATAATAGAAATAGGTGGGAAAAGAAAAATATATATAAAAAATATATTTTTAAAAATATTATATTAAAAAAATATAAATTATTGGAAAAGGGGGGATCGGAAATGGGGTGGGGATGGAGGAGAGAGTTCATAGTCTGAAGTTGTTGAACTCAATTTTTCTTTTCCCACCTATTTCTATTATTTTTAAATGTATTTCCACTCATTGTTTTACCTTCACCTTTTAGCCCATTTCGATCCCTTCCCCTATCCCACCCCCACTAGGGCTTTCTGTCACTTGCTCGTCCTGCTTTCTTAATGTCACCATTAGCACATTCCATAGCTAATATCACCACCGTCAACACCTCTTTGTCCTTTTGTCTATGACATATTTGGTAATCTCTTCTTTGCACCCCACTATCACTGGCCCTCTATCCAACTCTACCTGTCCCACCCCCCTCAACCAGCTTATATTTCATCTCATTTCTATTTTTCCTTAGTAATGATGAAGAGTCATATGGACTCAAAACGTTAACTGTATTCCTCTCCGTAGATGCTGTCAGACCTGCTGAATTTTTCCAGCTATTTTTGTTTTTGCTAACAGTTTTGCTATCTGGTTGTGCTGCCGGGACATCCTCTCTCTCTGTTCTAATAAGCCATCATGAGCTTCTGTCTCGATGGGAATAGATGGGATGGGAGAGTCATATGGACTTGCTTTGCAAACATCAAATTAGCAGGTGAGGGTAGACCTTCTCCCTGTGGTGTGGCACTAAGATTGAGCATGGCAATTTGGAAATCTTGCTTGCTTGCCTTACACTTTAGAAGTGTTGCATTGATCATCTTGATGGTCCATTCTGCTAACCCGTTGGACTGAGGGTAGTGGGGGGAAGATGTGCTGTGTTTTATACCCTGCTTTTTGCATATGGCTTAGAACGGTTGCCCTGTATATTGAGGACCATTGTCTGAGACGATGGTTTCAGGCTCACCAAATATTCTGAAAATCACGGTGTGTTTGTCAGCAACCGTAAGGCTGGTTGTGTCCTTGCGCTGGTGAACAAAAGGGAATTTGGTAAAATATTCTGTTACCAAGATGTAACCTTCACCCTCTAGATGGAATAAATCAATGGCTATTTTTGACCATGGAACAGTGGGGGGTTTATGTGGTAACAATGGTTCTCTGCTCTGTTGTGGTGGGTGCACCTGACAGGTATAGCATGTTTTTGTCAATCTGCCAACAGGCTGATTATCTGACAAGGCTTCTTGTTCATTCTGCGCCCATGTGTCCGACGTGTAGGTGACTTAACATGGTTTGACATATTGCTTGAGGTATGAGGACTTGCTTACCTTTGAATATGATGCCCAGCTCATCTCTGTAATACTAGAATGACTGGATACTTTCCTTGATATGATTGGGCCAACCAGCGATAACGAATTGCTTCAGTTGTTGTAGCTGTGGGTCTTCTTGCGTGGCCTGTTGTATCATTTCAGCTTGACTTTGTCTGAAGTGGATCAAGTCCACCTGCCTTCCACCTCATATTCAATATTGTCCACATGGAAATCTAAAGGCATATTTTTGTTGTTGACCAGGTTGGGTAACTATCTCAGAGTGTCAGAGATCACCATTTTAGAGCCTGGTTTATATTGGACATCACGGTCATAGCCCTGAATCTTCACAAGTAGACTCTGGGGCCATGGTGGTGCACTGGTGAGGGGTTTTCAGCAGAACATCTCCAATGGCTTGTCTGTTTGGACTGTGAAGAGTTTTCTAAACAGATACGTGTGGAAACATTGGATGCCTAGTACTAACACAAGAGTTTTGCATTCAATGTTAGATTAATTGGCATGTGCAGTGGTGAGAGCCTTTGAGCCAAAAGCAACAGGCTTGTTGTTCTGTAGTAAACATGGACCAATCTTAAGCACAATGGATTTGGAGGGGTCATAGTATTGCAAAACACATGAGCTCAAAGACAGGGCGTTCTTCAAACCCTGAAAAATGTGCTGGTGGTCTTCTTGCCATACGTATGGCGTGTCCTTCTTAAGGAGGTCCCTGAGTGGGGAAACTTTGGCTGCAAAGCCCGCAATGTACAGAGATGGAAAGTTGAAAAACCCAAGACACCTTTGCATGTCATCTTTGTGTTGTGGTGTAGATATCTTTTGTATATCTTCTATTTTTACTGGATCCAGCTGAATGCCTTGAAAGGAGAAGATGGGGCTGAGAAAGTTGATCTGGTTCGCATTGATTTGGCATTTGGCACCATTGAAAACAAGGCCATACTTTATGGCTGCCTCTATGAGCATGGATAGGTTGTTGTCATGTTTTGCTTTAATCTTACCAATGACTGCTATGTTGTCCGTGATGCACAGTCAGCTGGGCACGTCTCTATGATGTGGTCTATGCGATGCTGAAACATGCCTTGGCTCACTGAAAGCCCAAACAGCAATCACAAGAAGCAATACCGTCAAAAAGGGGTGCGAGAAATGGTGAGCTCGTGTGATGCTGGTGCCAGTAGTCATTCTTCCCGTCCAACTTTGAGAAGTACCTTGCTCTTGCAAACTTGGGATTCAGTTCCGCAAGCATGGGGATTTTGCGAGGACATCGCTTTAGTGCTTTAATGCCATGTTTAATCATCTCGTATCCAGGCAAAAATGCAGGTGACGGAATTACACCAGTTGGTATGGTGCTTGACTTTACAAATGATTTTATTGTGTGCCATTATATCCAACTCTGCTTTCAACTTTTCTTGGACATGGATGTTACACTTTCTAGGTAGGTCGACGCTAGGCTGAGCATCATCCTTCAGGTGCTGCACTGCATCACCCCTGAAATCTCCAATAGCATCAACGCGATCTGGGTGCACGTCTGTAAGGTTTCTGATGGAGTAAGTTTTTTCTTTGGTGCTTTCCTGTGCCACAAAAGTGGTCTCTGCTACTTAATGGATGGTAGCCATGTGCATGTCACTGCAAGCAGATAAATGACTGGCGGGCCACTAGTTTCCACATCATAAAAAATCTCCAGTGTTCACCTGGATCTTCCATATTAGCATTGCATTGTGTTGGGATGGGATGTCAGATCCGTTGTAGGCGATAAGCCTGTCAGATGTTGACTGGACTATGCCGTACCATTCTCCCGTGTATATGGTGTTGAGAATGTGTAATTGTAAGATGTTTGCATTTGCACTGGTATTGATCTTTGCACATATGGTGTACTGTCCATAGTTTTCTGGATACTTCATGTTTACAGTGGTAAATGCTTCAGCTCTTCTGACTTCATTCATGTGATGAGTGAAGTTGGCAACATGTGCAGTTTGGCTTGGATCTATACACTGTGGTGTATTGGGGGTGCCTTTCACTTCATTGGTATGTTTACATTTTGTGGGATGAGCCTTGGGACTGCCGTTTATATCGTATTTCTGTGGAATCCTTTTTGTCGTGAGCTTTGTACTCTAGCCTTGTCTGGTTTGCGACATATTTTTGCCCGATGTTCTTTGGTGGAACATTGTTTGCATGTGTTGAAATATGCTGGAGGCTGTCTGGGTAAGTGTGTAAAACTGCACCATATGCAGGTTTTGGGTGTCTTGATGTTTTGGTTAACGTGGCAATGGTGGATTTGTAGCTCTTTGAAAGTGAATCTTCACCCGTTGCCTGTCCTTGTCCCTGTGCTTTGTAGAACAAATGCTGCAACAAAGTTTTACTGTTGGCTTATAACAGTAGTGTTGCTAAGGCGAAGCTTGCCTCTTGTTTTGCTGCATTGTATATTTTAAAAGTAGCACTTTAGATGCTTGGCTTCTTTTGATCTGGTTTGACATAAGGAGAAAGAATTTTGAGTTGCAGATTTTTAGATTGCAGAAATTATTGCTTTACCTGCTGTTTCTGTTGCAATATTGAAACTGCAGTTTTCTTCTACTGGGTCGCTACCATGCCTTGATTGATGGGGTGGGCAAGTTGGTTTTGGAACCTAAACTGAAAAACAAAATGACGGAACCAACTGATAGTCATGCTGAGCTCAGTCGAGAGCTGTTGAAAATAGCCCCTCCTGGCCCTCTCAGCCTGGGGTCCCTTTTTCTTAAAACAAATTTGATGTTCTAGCCTGCACTGTTAGGCTGGATGGATTATAAATAGCTGATCTTGATGTTCAGATAAAACAAAACCTTCTGCCCAAATCACTGAGCGTGGAGTGAGGTCTTCTGAACTTGGATGTCTTTGGAACTAGTCTCTGTGCTTAATTTTGGATTCCAAGTCCTTGCAGTTGAAGAACTAGACTGTGAAGCAGACCAGGAGGAGTGTGAAACATGTTGGGATTAGTGTGCAGCAGACCAGGAGGAGTGTGAAACAGGTCAGGATCACTGTGAAGCATATTAGGAGTGTGAAATGGATCAGGGATCACTGAGAATCAGACCAGGAGGAGTGTGAAACAAGTCAGGAGCACTGTGAAGCAGATCGGGAGGAGAGTGAAGCAGGTCAAGATCACTGTGAAGCAGACCTGGAGGAACGTGCAGCAGGTCAGAGTCACTGTGAAGTGGACCAGAAGAAGTTTGAAACAGGTCAAGAATCATTGAGAAGCAGAACAGGAGGAGTGTGAAACAGGTCAGGAATCATGGAGAAGCAGAACAGGAGGAGAGTGAAGCAGGTCAGGAAACACTGAAGCAGACCAGCAGGAGTTTGAAACAGGTTGGGATCATTGTGAAGCAGACCGGGAGGAGTGTGAAACAGGTCTGAATCTATTGTGAAGGAGACCAGGAAAAGTGTGAAGTAGGGCAGCATCATTGTGAAGCAGATCAGGAGGAGAGTGAAGCAGGTCAGGATCACTGTGAAGCAGACTGGGAGGAGTGTGAAACAGGTTGGGATCATTGTGAAGCAGACTGGGAGGAGTGTGAAGTAGGTGCGACCAGGAGGAGTTTCAAAGAAGTCAGGATCATTGTGAAGTGGATTGGGAGGAGTGTGAAGTGGATGCAGAATGGGAGGAGTTTGAAGGAGGTCGGGATCATTGTGAAGCAGACCGGGAGGAGTGTGAAGTATGTCAGGATCATTGTGAAGCAGACTGGGAAGAATTTGTAACAGGCCTGGACCACTGCGAAACACATTAGAAGGAGAGTGAAGTAGATCAGATTCATGGTGAAGCAGACTGGGAAGAGTTTGTAATAGGTCTGGACCACTGCAAAACACATTAGAAGGAGAGTGAAGTAGGTCAGGATCATGGTGAAGCAGATTGGGAGGAGTGTAAAACAAGTTGGGGTTACTGAAGTGAGAGGAAAAGAAATCAAACTGTGACATCACAGGAAGGCAGTGAGTTGATTGGTTGGTGAGTATTGTATCTTCATTTTCCTTTCTCCAAAGTTAGGAAGTAGGTCTAAGGAGGTGGAAAATTAAAAGGTTCATTTTTTTTATATTAAGGTTACGTAAAAAATTTGAATTAACTTCCCTATAATTAAGTGAAAACAGAAGAGAAGTGAATAGCTGACGAGTCTTTTTTTTTGAGTAGTAAGTTTTATTATCCAATAAAGAAATGTCAGGGCAGCTCCAACCCCTGGAGTGCACATCTTGTTCCAGGCAGAAACTGCTGAACATTTCCTGTGAATGGCTAACCATATGTGCAGGAACTGATGAGCAGCAGTCTGCATCAGTGCAGCACATCTGCAAGAATTAGATCTTTGTGCATGGCACATTTACAGATGTGGTCACCTTGTAGCTTAAGAGTATGCAGTGAGAGACGGAACAGGTGACTGCCAAGTGGTCAAGTAAAAATAGATAGGTAGTGCAGGAGTTCCTGAGTATATCTCACTCCAGCTAGTATTCAGTTCTGACTGTTTTTAAAGGCGATGGTTCATCTGGCGAGTGTAACCAGAACCAAGTCCATGGTACCACAGCTGGCTCAGCTGTACAGGGGGTTACAACAAAGACTGGAAGAGCAAAGTGGGAGGAGATTTAAAAGTTAGCCAAATAGATGGTTGTTTCTGCGTGAATCCTGTGTGGTAAGTTGCCTCCTGGATGCCAGGATCAAGCGTGTCACAGAACGCCTGCAGAGCCCCCTGAGGGGGGAGGGTGAACAGCTCACAGTTGTGGTTGTGGTCCATATTGATACCAATGACATAGGTAGAAAGAGGGATACGGTTCTGCAGTCAGAACTTAGAGAATAAGATAGGAAATTAGCTCAAAAGTAGTAATTTTGGGATTGCTCTCAGTACTATGTGCATACAGTATAGAAATACGAGGACCGATCAGATAAATGCATGGCTGGAGAGATGGTGTAAGAGGGAGGGCTTTAGATTCTTGGAATATTGGGACTGGCTCTGGGGGAGATGTGGCAAGTATAGGACAGCCAGAGCCAGGACCGATTTCCTACTGGAGCAAAAGATAAGGCTGAAGCATTCACAAGAATCTTCAGCCAGAAGTGCCAAATGGATGACTCACCTCGGCCTCCTCCTGATGTTCCCAGTAGCATGGAAGCCAGCCTTCAGTTAATTCGTTTCACTTCATGTGACATGAAGAAACTGCTGAAGACACTGGACACAGCACAGGCTAAGGGCCCTGACAATATTCCAGCAATAGTACTGAAGACTTGTGTTCCAGAACTTGCCGCACCCCTAGCCAAGCTGTTCCAGTACAACTACAACACTGGTATCTACCCGGCTATGTGGAAAATTTCTCAGGCGTGTCCTGTCCACAAGATGCAAGACAAATCCAACCCGGCCCTTTACCGCCCCATCAGTCTACTCTCGATCATCAATAAAGTGATGAAAAGAGTAATCAACAGTGTTATCAAGCAGCACATGCTTAAAAATAGCCTGCTCACTGACGCTCAGTCTGGGATCTGCCAGGATCACCCAGCTTCTGACCTCATTACAGCCTTGGTTCAAACATGGACAAAAGAGTTGAACTCCAGAGGTGAGGCGAGAGTGACTGCCCTTGACACCAAGGCAGCATTTGACCGAGTATGGCAACAAGGAGCAAAAACTGGAGTCAATGGGAATCAGGGGGAAAACTCTTTGCTGGTTGGAGTCATACCTAGCACAAAGGAAGATGGCTGTGCATGTTGGAGGTCAATCATCTCAGTTCCAGGACATCACCGCAGGAGTTCCTTAGGGAAGTGTCCTAGGCCCAACCATCTTCAGCTGCTTCATCAATGACCTTCCTTCCATCATAAGGTCAGAAGTGGGGATGTTCACTGACGATTGCACAATGTTCAGCACCATTCACAACTCCTCAGATACAGAAGCTGTCCATCACCAAATGCAACAAGACCTGGACAATATCCAGGCTTGGGGTGACAATTGTATCATTCTCGCCACACATGTGCCAGGCAATTATCATCACCCCATTGATATTCAATGGCATTACTATCTCTGAATCCCCCACTATCAACATCCTAGGGTTTATTAAACTGAACTGGACTAGCCATATAAATACTGTGGCTAAAAGAGCAGGTCAGAGGCTAAGAATATACTGGCAAATTAACTGACTTCCTTACTCCCCAAAGCTTGTCCACCATCTACAAGGCAAAAGTCAGAAATGTGATGGAATGCTCCCCACTTGCCTAGATGAGTGCAGCTCCTACAACACTGAGGAAGCTTGACACCATCCAGGACAAAGCAGCCCGCTTGATTGGCACCCCATCTACAAACATCCAATCCCTCTGCCACCGACGAACAGTTATAGCAGTGTGTACCATCTACAAGATACACTGCAGGAACTCACCAAGGTTCCTTACACAGCACCTTCCAAACCCACAACTGCTACCATCTAGAAGGACAGGGGCAGCAGATAGATGGCAACACCACCACCTGTAAGTTCCTCTCCAAGCCACATACTAAAATGACTTGGAAATATATCACCATTCCTTCACTGTCGCTGGGTCAAAATCCTGAAACCACCTCCCTAACAGCACTTTGGGTGTACCTGCATACATGGACTGCAGCAGTTCCAGAAGGCAGCTCAGCACCACCTTCTCAAGGGCAATTAGCGATGGGCAATGAAAGCTGATAGCCAACAACGCCCACATCCCATGAATGAATAAAAAAAAATCTGCTAGAGCAATTGGGCAGGGTTTAAACTAACTTAGCAAGAATGAATGAGCTAGGAGGTAAAAACAAAAAAACTGCGGATGCTGGAAATCCAAAACAAAAACAGAATTACCTGGAAAAACTCAGCAGGTCTGGCAGCATCGGCGGAGAAGAAAAGAGTTGACGTTTCGAGTCCTCATGACCCTTCGACAGAACTTGAGCTAGGAGGTATGCTAGAGGGGATGTCAAGATGCAAAGAATATTGAGACAGGCTGATAGTACTAGATTAGAAAATAGTAAACTGTTAGGTGGGCTCAGCATAAGAGGGAAAGTAATTAAGTCTAAATTCTGGTTGCTGTGCATGGATGTGAATGTATCATGTGTGTTAAGATTGACGAGATGCAGATGTAGATAGTCGCATGGAAATATGATATTGTGGCAATAACAGAAATCTGACTCAAAGGAGGGCAGAATCGGATATTAAATATTCCTAGATACAAGATGTTCAGGAAAGATAGAAAAGGAGGAAGCACGGTAGTATTGATTGAGAAGAACATTGTGGTGCTGGAGAGACAGGATGTCCCAGAGGGGTCAAGGGTAGAACCTATTTGGCTAGAGTTACAAATAAAAAAGGTGCAATTACATTTCTTGATGTTACCTATAGGCCATCGACTATTAGGAAAGGTGGAGAGGAACAAATTTGCAAGGAAACTGCAGAGTGGTGCAAGAATTAAAGAGTAGTTATAACGGGGGACTTTAATTATCTGAATATAGATTGGGATTGTAGTCATGTAAAGAGCAGGGAGGGGCAAGAGTTCCTAGAGTGTGTTCAGGAAAATTTTCTTCAGCAGTATGTTTCCAGTTCAATGGGAAAGGAGACATTGCTGGGCCTGATTCTTGGGATGTGAGGCGGGCCAAGTGGGTCAAGTGTTAGAAAGGGAACATTTAAGGGACAGTGATCATAATATCATAAGGTTTGGGCTGACTATGGCAAAGGGCAAGGAACAATCCAGAGGAAGAGTAATTAACTGGGGGGAAAGTGAACTTCAATGATAATAAAAATGGATCTGGCCCAGATAAATTGGAGTCAAAGATTAGCAGGCCAAATTGTAATTGAATGATGGGCTGCCATTAAAAAAGAGCTATTCAAGTACAGTTAAGGTATATTCCTACAAAGATGACAGGCAGGGCAAACAAATTCAGAGCTCCCTGGATGATAAAAGAGATAGAGATTAAGATGAAGCTAGAAAAGTGTGCTTATGACAGAAGTCAGGTGGATAATATAATTGAGAACCAGGCTGAATATAGAATATTCAGAGGTGAATTGAGAAAGCAAATAAGTGAAGCAACGGGAAAGTATGAGACATGACCTGCAGCTAATATAAAACGGAATCCAAAAGTCTTTAGAGGCATATGAATAGTAAAAGGGTTGTAAGAGGAGGAGTGGGGCTGATTAGGGACTAAAAAGGGGACTAACACATGGAGGTAGGGGGAATAGCTGAGATATCAAATGAATACTTTGCATCTCTCTTTGACAAGGAATAAGGTGCTGCTCAGGTCATGGTGAAAGAGGAGATAATTCATACACTTAAAGGGTTTAAATTGATAAGGGGGAGGTATTGGATAGGCTATCTGTACTTAAAGTTCATAAGGAACAAGGACCCAATAAGAAGCATCCAAGACTCTAAAGGAATCAAGATGGTATGGGGAGCTAACGGGAATATGGCGTTGAGATAGAGGATCTGCCATGATCATGTTGAATGGAGGAGGAGGCTCGAAAGGCCGAATTACCTACACCTGCTTCTATTTTTCTACGTTTCTATGTTCTAGAATACTGCAAGGAGTGATGGTGGAAAATGTGAAGGCATTGGCCATAATTTTTCAATCTTCCTTAGACTCAGGGACGCTGCCAGAGGACTGGAAAATTGTTCAAAAAAAGGGTGTAAAGATAAATCCGTTAACTACAGGCTAGTGCAGTTTAATGTCAGTGGTGAAGCTTTTAGAAATGATAATGACAGACGGAATTAATAGTCACTTGGGCAAATATGGATTAATTAAAGAAAGCCAACATGGATTTGTTAAGGGCAAAATGTATTTAATTAACTTGCTTGAGTTTTTTGATGTGGTAACAGAGAGCGTGTGTTGTACGTGAACTTTCAAAAGGCAATTGATAAAGTGCCACACAATAGACTTGTGAGATAACTAATAGCTCACAAATCAAAGGAGCAGTAGCAAGATGGATATGAAATTGCTGAGTGACAGGAAACAAAGACTAGTGGTGAACAGTTGTTTCTTGGATTGAAGAACGGCTTATCGTGGAGCTCCACCCTTGCTCTTCCTGATATATCTTAATGAACTAGAACTTAGTGTACAGGGCACAATTTCAAAATGTGTGGATGACACAAAATTTGAGAGTATTGTGAACCATGAGATGGATAGTGTAGAACTTCAAAGGGACATAGACAGGTTGGTGGAATGGGTGGACAAGTGGCAAATTAAATTTAACAAAGAGAATTGTGTAGTGCTTCATTTTGGTGGAACAAACAATACAAAATCAAAGGTAAAATTCTAGATGGGGTGCAGGAGCAGAGGAACCTGGGTGTATATGTGCATAAATAATTGACGGTGGCAGAATAGGTTGAGAGTGGGATTAAGATAGCATATGGCATCCTGGGGCATAGAGTACAAAAGCAGAGGTTACGTTAAACCTGTATAAACTACTGGTTCAGCCTCAACTGGAGTAATGCAGCTCCCATAACACTCAAGAAGCTTGACATTGTATAGGACAAAGCAGCCCGCAAGATTGGCACCACATCCACGAACATCCGCTCCCTCCACCACCAACGCACAGTAGCAGCAGTATATACCATCTACAAAATGCACTGCAGGAATTCACCAGGGCTCCTTAGATAGCACCTTCCAAACCCACGATCACTACCATCTTTAAGGATAAGAGCAGCAGATAGATTGGCTCAACACCACCTGGAAGTTCCCCTCCAAGTCACCCACCATCCTGACTTGGAAATATATCAACGTTGTTTCATTGTCGTTGGGTCAAAATCCTGGAACTCCCTTCCTAACAGTACTGTGGGTGTACCCACACCACATGGACTGCAGAGGTTCAAGAAGGCAGCTCACCACCACCTTCTCAAGGGCAATTAGGGATGGGCAATAAATGCTGGCCCAGCCAACGAAGCCCACATCCCGTGAATGAATACAAAAAAAAGATCCAGTTCTGGGCGCCACACTTTAGGAAGAATGCGTTAGAGATGGTGCAGAAAAGATTTACGAGAAAGGTTCCAGATGAAGGATCCTGCTTCAGACACCATGAAGTAGGCTTCCAGTTTGGAGTATGTTAATACAAGTCTTTATTAACAACTCATAACTATGCACATATTTACAGTAGAAGGTACAGGTATGGAACTAACCCCATTCTAGGTCTTAACCCAGCTATGTCCATCTCCAGAATGGCCCTGGCTCTGGGTCAGGTATCCTCTAACGCCACTGTGTGGGCAGTACTGTGCTCAGTCCCACATTAACCCTTTATGCACCAGACCCATTTGCCACTACACCTCCCACCAAGTCTTTATCCTATGGGTATTGAGTTACTTTCGCTTACTTCCAAGTCTTATATTGCTAAAAGTCTTGTGTATTAACCTTATTGTTACAACTTTGATGCTATTGTAACATTATTGCTATTACAGTATTAACATTAATAACATTCTCACTACCCCAACTCCCTTCTTCAAGTCCTTGAAGTTAGGGGCTCAGACAGTCTGGAGGCACCATAACTCTTCCCCATCTTGTTTACCATTCTGTTGGGAGAATAGTATGCTCTGGTGTCGCTTGTTCTTGTTGTTGGCTTTGAGGCTGGATTGGTGTTTGGGTATGGGTTTCATCCGTTTTTTCCATTGCTTGAGGTTAAACCACGCCTAGTTGGTCTGGCTGGTTTGGTGGTGCATGGTTGTTGTTACTCTTGACCGTTTCTTGCGTGGTGGATGAAAATGCTATTTGTCTCCTTGGCAGTGTTTTATCCTCTTCCTTCTCCATTTAGGCTGGCTGGAAACTCACTGAGGCTGAGGAAGAGTGTTCCTGTGGCAAGAAGAAGATTGAGTAGTATGCGTAACTGCTACCAACCTCCAGAATCCCGTGTGGTTTTGGCATGCTAGTTGGAAGTTGCTGTGTGTGCACAGCAGTTGGTGTGTTTGCCAATTGTACATCATTGTAATTGGAGGTAGAGGCTGCTCAGAGTATTGATTGTCCTCTGGTACCACTGCCACTGGAGTTGCAATGGTAATCTCATGTGCAGTAGGCTGGTCTGAGCACTGGGGACTTTCCAGGACCTGGAATGATTATTGTTAAACCTGCTCCACAAAAAGAAAAGAAATATCATAGGTGAAATCAGAATCTGAATACTCTTTGGTGTTTGAGGACTCAGGACCATGCTGTTCTGGCCGGCTAATGACTGTGGTAGTCTTGACATCTTCTGCCGACTGAAAAAGATCAAAGACTAAACAGGCATCTCTGACCAGAAGAGAGAAAGGCTGATTGTGGATGACATACATCAGTTGAAAGCTTTGTTTGTCACCATACCTCAGTGGTTCATGGATCATGCTGAGGACCGTAAGTCAGACTCCCCCTGCTCCATATACAATGGAATGGGTGTTATTAGAATCCAATGACCTTGGAGCCATGGTTCCTCATCTGACAGGTTGTCACACTGGCACCTGAATCTAATTTAAAATTGATATCAGCATTCCAAAAAGAACCGTATTCTCTGATGTCCCCCAAAAAGCATAGCTCTGCATCTTCTGGGTCTTCGGCCTCGATCTTATACACTATGTTTGGGATTCTGTGTGGTCCTGGGGTTTTGACTTGCACAGTTTACCAGTGTCCCTGTCTGTTGCAGTGGAATCATTGGGCAGTGCTCTCAGGACACTGATCTTTCCTGTGAGGACACTTTGCATCCCAGTGCTGGCAAGGTCACTCTGCTGGACGGTTCAGGGGTTGTGTTCCCTGGCTTGGATGGTCCCTGTGTTTTGGGGGTACTGAGAGTTGGTTTCTGCCCCATGGAGTGTTCTCCCCCCTGAGGATGGTCCTGTTTTGTTTATGTAGCTCAGATGGTCTAGCCAGCTGGATAGCCTTGTCAAGGGGAAAATCATCTTTAACTTGTTGGATGTCAGAGGGCGGAATTTTCCATTTATGAAGCTAATTGCAGTGGTGAGCGGTTTTGGCGGCGCCCACTCTGCAAACCAGAATGGCCGGAACTCGCACCCGATTCCGCACTTGGAAGTTCATTAATTATGCACAGGCAAGTATTGGGCTGACTCATCTGATGGGTTTGGAATTGATTCATCCACCTGCCATCAGCTGGCAGAGTCAAAGGTCCGGGTGCCACATTTAAACACCAGTCCAACAAATAATCTCACTCTCTCCAGCCCACTTGTCTTGCGGACAAGTGCAGAGATGTTTTGCAGCCAGAAGAAGAAGGCCGAAAGCCTCTAGAAGAAGGCAGCACCCCACTTCACACACCTGGCCCTCCAAACCTTGATCAGAGGAGTGCAGGCACACAAGAGTGTCCTGTATCCCAGGGTTGGCAGCAGGAAGCACACCAGCCTCATGTCTATGGCCTAGGATGCTGTCGCAGAGCAGGTCAGTGCTGCTGACAAACAAGCCTGAAATACCACCCAGTGCAGGAAGAGGTTGAATGATCTCATCTGCTCTGCCAGGGTAAATCATCCTTCAACTCCCTCCAATATCAAACTTTCATCATGACATCATGCACTCAAATGGCTACTCTCTTCAGGGATCTCACACAACCATTAGTGGGGGACACATATAAACACTCATTCTCTCGAGACTTTCACATCACCACCTTCCCATCTATCATGTTGCTCACACTCCATCCTCTGGCCCTTCTGGGGGACATGAATCTCACCCAACCTCTGCTCCATCCCTTCTCATCACATGTCTTTCTTTCTTTCTTCATACAGGCCAAGCTGGCACACAACAGACATGTAAGATCGCAGGTCGAGGGAGGGATGGCCAACAAGATTGCCCTCACTGAGTTTTAGGAGGCTGCAGCTGAGCTGGCTGGGGAGGACATGGATCGCTCCTGTGGGGAAGGGGAGATCGGCCTCTCCCAGCAACCTAGTACAGATCAGAGCTTCATCACTTCATCAAATCCTGACACTCACAATGAGTCACATGCAGTCTTATCCAGCTCATGGTCATTAACTGAAACATTTTTTTCTATTTTCAAGGCACCAGCAGATCGAGGCCCACAAGGCAGCTGATCACCAATCCGAGCTCTCAGACACATCCGAAGAGGAAGCTCTGGAAGAACCGCCACACGCACCCTCCACCAGCTCGGAGACACATGTCGGCAGGGCACAGCTGTAGATTAGGATTGGGTTCACTTTCTGGGGAACACCTTACTGACACGTCCCCGCATTAGTTGGAAGCAGGGACAGCCCAGGTCTCCGGCACTCGGAGAGCTTCTGGAGAGCAGCCACCCACTCAGTCCGAGTCAGATGATGAGCATCTGGGAGCAGCCACCAATTCAATGCTGGAGGTGCAATGACAGGTGACTGAACATCAGACAGTCACTCAGCAGACTAGAGCAAATGATGGAGGAGTCCATTCTGTCTGATATCATGGCTCTGACATGCGAGCACCTCGAGGGCACCATGGGAAGGCTGGTGACCATCATGGAGACCTTGGTCCAGCAGGTCTTGCCAGATTTGCACTTGGCCCTGCACTCCATGGCCATACACACTGGTGGGCCCCATCAATATGCAATATGTAGGCGACACAGAGATGAGGTACATTGACCTCCCTCTAAGTGCACCATCTCCAGCAGGAGTCAGGATGAGGGTGGCCTCCTCTCAGGACATTCAAAGGGTGTGCAGCCAATCACAGCCTCCTATGCCTGTGACCCCATCCACTCCAGCTTCTCAGGCCGCCATGGTGCTTCTGCCCCTGAGCAGGAGTCCCTTATCAGGCTGGGGCCCTCCAGGCCTCAAGCCTCCAGAGGACTTCTGCCAAGGTCCTCGCAGACAACAGGATGTAGCAATCAACGGGCTGCATCCACCTTTGCTGCAGATGTCTGGGCTGCACTCAGGTGTAGTGGTAAAAAATTTTGATGCCAGATTTGGTCATGGGTGTGCTGTAACTGTAAAGAAATTGCACTTTTGTGAATACATTTGATGGTTATGTGAATGATTTGGTCAACTGAAGGCATTGTAAATTTTTCCATTGGAATCCTCTTGTGTTAAGCCATCTTCCCACTCAGTGATTGTGTTCCATGTGATGTGATGTCAACTTCAGTTGAACTAATCTCCGCACCCTTGTGTGATGTCAGGACGGTGTGCTTAAATCTTTATTTGAAGTGTGTTACATAAGCGTAACTAACTCTTTTTCTCAAGCTACACACTGACTGAAGGCAGCTCATCAGCACTGATATTCTAGCGGCATTCGTGTCTCCCCAGTGGAATTGGCAGAAGGCAAGACATGCATGGGAGGAGGCGATCCCTAGGCATGTCCACATCTCAGTCACAGCAGCATTTGCATCACCAGACTACGGCAAAGGCTTCAAGTCTTTTCTCGCATCGCTCTTGTTCCTAAGTGGACTCTCAATTCCTAGAGTGAGCTCACTCACAGGCCCCACGGACCAAAGCAAAGATCATGGCCTGGCATTTCATGAGGTCAGAATGTACAAATGTCAATGCGGGACTCATCCTCGCTGCAAGTGGGTGGACATCCCCTGAGTTGAAAGAAAATGACATTGAGGACTAGGAGAGATGTGGCCATATTCCCTCACTTAACTTCACTCTTCCTGGAATCTGTCAGCAATTAACGTATCATGGACATGTCTCCCACGTCTTCCTTCCTCCATGGCATGATCACCCTCATACTGACCCGCAGCAGCCTCCTGAGGTTCCTGGGCCTCCGGATCTTCATCCAACAAGGAGCTCTCATCCTCCTCCAGTTTACCCTCTGGCAGGGATTCACCTCTTTGCATTGCCAGATTGTGAAGGGCGCATAACACTGCGATGATATGGGAAACCCTGCCAGGAGTGTATTGTAGTGAGCCACCTGAGTGGTCCAAGCGTCTAAAGTGCATCTTCAGAAGCCCTATGGTCTGCTCTATAAGGGAGCGTGTGGAGCTGTGAGCAGCATCGTACCTGTCCTCAAAACAACTCTGAGGGGTGATGTACCAGTGTCATCAGCCAGTGTTTCAGTGGGTACCCCTTCTCCCCAAGCAGCCAACCCTGCAAATATAATGGCCACTCGAAAATCTCAGGCACCTGGGAGTGACTTAGGATGTTGGAGCCATGGCAACTCCCGGGGTACCATGCACAAACGGTAGCAGTATTTGCTTCCGGCTATCACACACCAGTTGTATATTGATGGAATGATAGCCCTTATGATTTAGAAACATTAGGGCCTGCTGCCATGGAGCCTGTATAGCCACATGGATACAATCTATTGCACCCTGCATTCCTGGGAAGCCTGAGATGGCAGCTAAGCCAGTGAATCTCGCAGCCTGGCTATCTTCGTTCAGAACAAACCTGACATAATGATGGGCCTTCCTGTAAAGGGCATCTGTGACCTCCTTCTTGAATTGATGTGATGCGGACTGTGAGATGCTGCATAGGTCCCCTGCTGATCTTTGGAAAGAACCAGAGGCAAAGAAATTTAGCGCTATGTTCACTTTTAAAGCCACTGGCAGGGGATACCCTCCAACTCCACATGGTATCAAATCTTCATGAAGAATTTGGCATATGTGATGTACGAGAGCTCGGGATAAGCACAGGCATGCACAGCATTGCCTCTCATTCATTTGTAAATAGGACACTCTTCTATGATAAACCCTAGACCTGGCAAATCACATCCATTGTCTGGGTCTCTCCTCCTGATCCTCCTATTTATGCTCTGGCTCCGCTTGACTATGTCCCTCCTGCTGGAGCTGTGCGCAGAGTCACCTCTCCCTCCTTCACCTCCTCCATTGCATTAGGACCTTGACAAAGGCAGCATTGAGCGCTGGATCTATATCTGCTTTTGCCTTCTCTCTGAAAGAAAACATTGAAGACATTAATGATTCAAGGGGCAAGAAAGTGAAGCTCAGAAGATGACATGTTTGGAGACTGTAAGGGTCTATAGTTTTTCCTTCTGTACTTGCATGGTGGCCGATGCCACCTTGTCCCTGAGACACTAGCACATACATCGAAGTGACCAAGATGGCATCGCAGATATGTCACATCTTGAGCCATGTGTAGGATGTTAAAGTTTCAGTGAAATTAGTTACCCAACCTCGCTCTGTGCTCTAATCTCTGATGTGCCATATTAATGACCAATCAGTTGCTCATGGTCAATTAGTGGATGCCCTTTGGCCCATTAGGATGATAGTTGTGGTGAACAGGTGACAGGCCTTCATTAATGGAATGCCATATATGATGCAGCTGTGCCTCCTTCACTATTGTTGCATTCCCAAATTCTACATTCCTATGTGTTATTCTTGGAATGCAGTCACTGTGATGTGAAGCCACTGAGTTCTGAGTAGTCCTTTAATATTGCTAATGAAGCCATTGGCTTTCAGTGGCTTCCCCCGCAAGGAGGTCTTCTTCCTTTTTTTCTAAGCAGACTCCTGCTGACTCCTGCAGCAATAGGAGATTCGAGGGCGACCCCAGAAAGATTCCCATCATGTTTGCCCTTCCCCCAACTGCCATTACATAGTCTTCCCACCCCATTACCCCACTCACGTTCATCAATCCCACCTTTGCCTCACAGCCCACCCCTGGATGAAGTGCTAGTTTCAGAAAGTGGAGGCCTGCATGAGCACCACAGCACAGTGGTGTCCCTCGGGACAATGTAGGCAAAGAGCAAGAGCAGACCAACCCTACAGCCCCAACAGAGTGGCATTCATTTCAACAAGACTGGGGTAGCGCTATGGCAGGTAGGCTATGTATGTTGCACTCTCTTTGAAATTACCAGCAAACTGAGGTCTGACTTGTGCACGCCTTTTCAAATGGGTTTGAGGATGACATAATTTCCTGCTCACGTGATGCAAGATTGGAGGACTTGGCAAGATTCTGGCAAGCAGCTGTTTTAGTGAGCATTCATGAGATATTAATGAATGCAAATGGTGTTCATGCGACTGGTCAATGGGATAACCGACCTGCCATTAAGTTGCCATCCAGAGAATTGCAAGCTATTTTTGTGCCAGCAGATTTCCAACTTTTTGCCTGCTGTTGGGTTCTCTGCTCTTGTCTGCCATGAAACCTGCTGCTGGCCGGATGGGAAATGCTGCCTGGAGAGTGAATCATCTACGACGCCCACCTTGATTCTGTTTCGGATGTGCTCAGACTTTAAGTCACCAAATTCACATCCTTCTGCCATTCTAAAGAGATCAGTAATGAAGGAATTGACAAGTTCCCCAGGGAACGGGACTCTTCTGTTAAATTTAGCTCTCTCCAGTATTTCATTGGATCTCAAGTTAAAATAGATGTCGAAAGTTCTCAAAACATTATCAAATTTGGCAGATGATTCATCAATAGCTTGCCATGCAATGATGTTGTCTGCTATTGGCCCAACTGAGTAAAGAAGTGTACTAACTTTTTCTTCCACTGATTTTTTATTGAGAACTGCAGCAATGCTGTATCTTAAAAATCTTCTACTCCAAAGATGCCAGTTATGTGACTGGTCTGGGCCATGACTGAATCCTAGGAGAGCTGCAAGAGTGGAATTGCAATCCATTTTTGGAGATTTTAAAAAGTGTAGGTACAGCATTAAGAGGTTACAGGCTTCTAAGACGGCATCGCCAGTTACTGCTGAACAAAGGATCTCCCCGCACTTGCTGGATTTCGGACTTTTTAAAATGGCAGCGGCGCGCTTCTGCCTGAAGAAGAAGGGGCTGCAATGGTGGCATTGGTCAGCTGGCTGCCGACTTAATTTGGCGGTATTGTATTGTATCTTGGAAAAGGGCCACAGGCTTGCTGTTTCTGAACCTGGAAAGCTGCGAGGTACCTGGAATGGATGAAATAAATTATTAATGATTTTTTTTCTCTTGCTGGACCCGGGAGCCACACGCTGAGACTCAGAGTCTGTAATTGGGTGCAGGAATGAATTGCTTTCAAATGGCGCTTCTGACAGAGCGGCTTAAAAGGCCCAGAATTTCAAATAATTTTATCTCATCCTTACAGAGCGCTGCCTGCTGAAACTGGACTTCCAAAGGGGGTGCAGTGGAGTCTTATGTTTGAGTAAAACTTCTCCCCTTTTCTTGTCTGCTTCCAGGCTCTTGTGTCTTTGGATCTTTCTCTTTCTCTGAATTTTCTCAGTGTTGTAACTTCAGTTTGAGTTAGGTTCCGTGCAAAATCTGTTGGAAGGTGTTTTTTTTCTTAGTTTCTCATTGTTGTTGTGAGGATTGGTGTTTTAATCCTGAGGCTGCCTTGAAGAATCCTATTTCGGGCACCATGAAGTAGGCTTCCAGTCTGGGGTATGTTAACAGCAAGTCTTTATTAACAACTCATAACAATGTTCATACTTACAGTAGAAGGTAAAGGTATGGACCTGACCCCATTCTAGATCTTACCCAAGTGTGTCCATCTCCAGATTGACCCTGGCTCTGTGTCAGGTATCTTCTTACATCACTGTGTGGGTGGTACTGTACTCAGTCCCACTTTAACCCTTTATTTACCAGGCCCTTTTACTACACCAGGGATGAGAAATTTCAGTTACGTAGAAATATTGGAGAAGTTAGGACTGCTTTCTTTGGAGAAAGTTGGGAGGTGATTTGATAGAGGTATTTAAAATTATGAAGAAAAAGGACAAAATAGATAGCACAAAATTGCAGGGCTACAGGGACAAGGCAGGGGAGTGGTACTAAGTGAATTGCTCCTTCAGAGGCCCAGCACAGACACAATGGGCCAAGTGGCCTATTCTGTGTTGTAAACCTTCTATGATTCTATTCAGATTATCCAATTCTCTTTTAAAAGCCATGATGTAAGTCTGCTGTCACAGCACTCTCAGGTAGTGCATTCCAGATCCTAACTACTCACTGCGTAAAATAACTTACCCCCATGTTGCCTTTGCTTCTTTTGCCATTCATCTTAAATTGCTGTCCTCTGCTTTTCATCCTTCCACCAATGGGAATCGTTTTTCCCCTTCTACCCTGTCCAGGCCCCTCAAGATTTGAACATCTTTATATTAAATCTCCTCTCATCCTTCTCTTGTTATTCCTGCTTGCAAAGAGGTAGTACCTTGGAGTGTGGGCTCGACGGCTGGAGTGGTCTGTGAGGTAGCTTTCTTGCAGGGTGAATGTCTCCACATTCCAATCAGAGAGTTCATTTGTGAGCTCACATTTTGCCCAAGATAGACATCAACATTGAGCTGGAATATAGTCCAGTATATTCTTGTTGCTGCTCCTGCTTGTTGGCTTTGTTGTCCCTGAGAGAATCCATTTTCCAGTGGGTATTTTTGGTTTAGACTGGGACCCTGTTGGCTGGGGTTCAGTTGTTTTCTTGACAGCATTAATTCACAGGTTTTCAGTTGGAAAATCTATTTTAGCAAGAGGATCATGTGAAGATTGCTGTCTCCCTCCCAACTCAGCCTGATAACTGACCCGAATGGTGAACTCCCAGATACCAACCTTCCATAGGAAATCTAGACAACCCTCAGCCGCTTGAGGATGGGCCAGGGAAGATGTGGCTGCTTGATCCAGAAGTGGGACATGAGGAACCGCTCAAATTGTGACTGTTGCCATCCAAGTCAGACCATCACCCTTATCCATAATTCCTGAATAATCCATTCCTGATGGCATCACAACCATTCACACTGGGTCATCTGAATCGGTTGAATGGATCTTGACATCAAACTATAAAAAAACCTTCTCTTCTCTAAAGTGAACAGCCCTAACTCCCCGAATCTATCCACATAGCTGAAGTCCCTCTTCCACAAAACCATTGTAATGGATCTTTTCTTCATCTTCTCTTACATCATCACATTCTTCCTAAATTGTGGCGCCCAGAATTTGACAAAATACTCCAGTTCTGGCCAAAGCAGTCTTCTATAAAGGTTCACCATAACTTGCTTGCTTTTGTACTCTCTACCTCTGTAAAGCCTAGTATTACATATTCCTTATTAACCATGTTCTGAGCCTGCTCTGTCACCTTCAATGATTTGCACACATGCTGCTACACCCTCTGTAGAATTGTATACTTTATTTTATATTGCTTTTCCTCATTCTTCCTATCAAAATATATCACTCCACATTTCTCTGCATTAAATTTCATCTGTAAAATGTCTGCCCATTCCACCAGCCTATTTACGTTTTCTTGAGTTCTATTGCTATTCTCCTCACAATTCACAATACCTCCAATAATTAGAAAATAAGTATAAGAGCACTATAACAATAATGTACTGTAATCAAAGAGTTCAGGTGATGCCATAACCTGTGAGAGTAACACAAGAACAGTTTTTAACCATTACTATTGCTTTGAAATGTTTTCCTTATATTGTACATATATAAAATATATATATTTAGATATATTTGATTCTATGTGGGAAATGCAATTTTTTCTGCTGGCAATAGCTTTCAGTGCTGACATTCTTAACATGCCCCACATCCCTGATTCATGGCATCAATCAGACCAGAGGACTACCTAAAGTAATCCCACCACCTGAAGTTTTCAAGAAATAACAATTGCCCAGAAATCCTTTTAGAAATAAACAATCAAGCATATAGTAATGGGTAAAATGTGGAAGCCTGTCTGGAATGTGTGACTCTCACCCAAAGCATTCCCAGTCCCTGTGCCTTCTGGTTACAACAAACAACTATCCCAGATTTGCCTTCAACATCTCCAACCTGTCATCAATCACTGTCTATAACAGAGGCCTGCAGTCCCTCCTGGCTGGGACAGGCCAATTTTTCAGGGGAAAACTGCAATAGAGATAAGTGCATACTCTCAACTAATAGACTTCAATTTGTAGTCAGCTGTAAGGCACAAAGATGCTTTCTGCAGTTGACGAATCATACACCTTTGTAGTTGGCAGAAGCTGTGTAGTGTAATAACATCTGCTTCTGCTATTAACCAACTGATGGCAACCTGACAGAAGGAGAAAACTTCCGCTTTCCGCCAACATTTTGCTGTAGGGCTGTCAGGTGTCTGATAGGCATGATTTGTCATGTTATTCTGAGCCTGGGAAGGCCACACAAAAAAACAAAATTACCAGTTACTTTTGCTGAAGCTATTTAGTAATTAAGATTATAGTTGTGGAAATTACTTCTTTTGTTTGAGCTCACAAAACCTGTAAAAGCAGAATAATCAGAATTGTTTGGCTCTGCTGGCAGGAATGCTGAACTAAATATGTAATCTAAAATTCACTTGGATACCGTTGTTCACATCATTTAGAGTTTTTAACCCTTAAAGGCAGGATTTGCTGTTCATAATAGAAATCACATATAAGCAAGAGTCATATTTAAAGTTATTTGAATGGTAAAAATAAAATCTAGCTAACCTTTGAAGATCTATAAACTATCACTACCACCAACAACCATTTATTTTCTGGAAAAACTCAGCAGGTCTGACAGCATCTGAGGAGAGGAAGACAGAGTTAATGTTTTGAGTCCGTGTGACTCTTCATCAGAACTCTGAGTTCTGATGAAGAGTCATATGGACTTGAAATGTTAACTCTGTCTTTCTCTCCACAGATGCTGTCAGAACTGCTGAGTTTTTCCAGCAATTTTTGTTTTTGTTTCAGATTTCCAGCATCCGCAGTATTTTGCTTTTACCATTTATTTTCTTCTGCTATTGTTCATGTAAAGATCTCTCAGTGTCCTTTCTGGGGTCTTGGACATAAATGGGCACCATGTAGCAGAATGGAATAAATGTTTGAGAGGTGGGTGGGAATTATGAACAGAGGAAGGCAGCAGTGCAGAGACGTTAATGAAGGGTTGTGTAGTGGCTGAAGGAACAACTGGGATGTGGGAACAATGGAGAGACATTTGTCAGACAAGCAAAGGCTGATTACAGTGTGTGGAGGCAGTGGATACTGCAGTGGAATCATTATGCGGAGTGGAGGGAAGGAGAAACTGAGCCACAGATCAGATGTGGGAAAGGTAACTGAGCTCAGAATTAAGCAATACACCTAGATTAGCTACTAGGCTTCAGCCGAGGTGGTTGATGAAGTAGACTCACATCGCTTTAGTAGTATGAGGTCACGGTATGTATCAGTAATGACTATTTTGTAATTTATCCCTGGCTTAGCCACATTTGCCTAATGCCTCTTGCTTGCTGACCTACGTTAGCTCCCTGTCTCCAGAGCATTGAATTTAGAGTCCTCACCCTCATCTTCACATCCCTTCAGCCTCACTCTACCCAATTTTTGAAAATCACTTCAACTCCCATGAACTTTGATCCTCCAACACCAGCTTTCTGTTGGTAAAGGCTGAGTTGTTTAAATCACAGATGAAAACTTGAACAACTGTCATAACCAATATTTTCAAATGGTATGTTGGAGATGCAGCTTTGAGTTCAGGAATAAAACTACTAAGCCTCAAGAGGTTTTCTAATATAAAGCTAAATTAAACATTTATTAATTTAACAACAAAGCAAACACATACACATGTCTACAGATTATTATCATAATACCTTTTAAACAAATCCCCAAATTAATTATTCCCAGGTAAATCTTCATCAAAGCAACAATAATCCATAGACTTTAAACAGACACCAGGCAAAGCACATTTGACCTTATGAGTTCAAAATGAGGTCCCTTGCAATTTGTTTCCTTTGGAGACAGTTGGAGGCTTACAGGCTGGTTAGATCTTAAATGCCTCTGCATCACACACAAACTCATTTCAGTTTATACCTACCTTTCCCTTTGAATCTAAGTTTTCCATTGTCTTACTAGGCTTTTTAATTTTACCTCTCCTAACAATAATCCTTTCATTCCACCAATTTTATTAGTAATATAAACACATTGTTTGGCGTCTCCCAGCTAGGTGCAAGATTTTACCCATTCTTTTGAATGGTTCATTCAACAAATGCAAATTGCACTTTACCTTTTAACTAATGTACATTCATCTAATTAACATCTCAAAACTACTGTACATCAAAGCACCCAGACTAGCTGGCTTTAATCCAATTAAGATACACACAACAAACACAGAGACACAGACTCTACTACAATTCCAACTGAAAAATAATTTCCAATACCATTTACATATTAATATCTCTTCATAACAGATGTAAATAAAGCACTAATCACAATTTCAAAGTTCAAAGGGTGGTGTGTGCATCATGCATACGCTGCCTGCTTGTACAGGGTTGTGAATGGCCTAAGTAGCCCCATTTTTTGTTGGCTCCAGGGAACCCACAAATAAAATCTGACCCCTCCCAAGATTTCCTCAATGCCTTTCCAGGTTTTCCTTCCTCCCACAGCCAATCAGTTGCAACGGGGTGCCTATTTGGCATTTGTTGCATGGCAATGGAATGTAAAATAATGACCTGGGTCTTAGCCCAGCAAGAATGGGTGAATGATGGGTGTGTTCTGCCCACTATCCACCCTGCTTGTTGTTTTAAATAGTCCCTTATGAATTCACCACTTTGTAGTTCAGGAAAGGATTTGCTGGTGTGACATTCTTTGAGTTCTGCGTTGGTTTTAAGAAGTTTAATGAAATTGGACCACTTATTAATCTGGCTATGAAGGATATAAAACTGAAATCCAGTCTAGCTGTTGGAATGCTTGCAAATACTAGACTAATTAAAATAAACAGAATCTGCTGTTACTGGCCAAACACATCTTTTGAGTATGAGCAAGCAGATTGTCATACAAATGCGTTAAGCCTTCCTCCAGTGATATTACTAATAGTAATATCCAGGATGTTGTAGAATGCAGAAAAAAGTGAGAAAATACTTTTCATTAAAAATGTATGTAAATCAGCCTAAATTGTTAGAAGGCTGGGGTTTTGCTGATCAAACGTAGCTATTTTTATTTACGAAGAACTTCAAGGAAAACTTTTAGAAATTGTTAATGAAAACCTCTTTTTATTACCAGCAGCTATCTCCAATACACTTTGTTAATTAAATAAAGTTTAGTGTGTATAAAGAATTTTATTGGTATCAGAAAATCAAAATAACACAAAAAGAATCTTTTTTCAGTGATTCATATTGATCAATATTAGTACTATTGATGAAAATAAAGATATCATCTATGATTAAATCCCACTTACAATCAGTAATTCTCTGGGAAATGACAACGGATTTGAGATGGCTTCATTATTAATAAATAATACACATATTTTCAGCAGCTGATACATGTTGGATATCAACGGGATGAAGCACATTGGCTAGTTGCATTGCTAGGCTTGAATTAGGTAGGGAAAGTACATCTAGACTAAATAAGAAAAGAACATAAGAATATAAAACTTAGGAAATAGGAGCAGGAGTAGGTCATTTTGCCCCTCGAGCCTGCTCCACCATTCAGTAATATCAAAGCTGATCTGATTGTGATCTTAATTCCACTTTCCTGCCTGCCCCCCATAACTTTTGACTCCCTTGTAGATCAGAAATCTGTCTAACTCAGCTTTGAATATATTCATTGTCCCAGTCTCCACCGCTGTCTAGGGTAGAGAATTCCAAAGATTAATGAAACTATTCTTTACCTCCGTCTTAAATAGTAGACCCCTTATTTTGAAACTGTGCCCCACCGTTCTAGGTTCTGCCACCAGGGAAAACGTTGGGCTGGATTCAACAATCTCCCAGCAGTGGGTTTGAAGGCGGGAGGCATGTTAAATCAAGCGGACAACTTTCCTGCCACATACCCACCTGCCCCCACTGCAACTTTACCAGTGGCAAGGGTGGCATCAGGGGTGCCCAGGAGTGCCAGTGGGTCATTTGAGGTCCTTCATTGCAGAAATAATGCCCATATAAGGGCTTCATTCCACAGCTGTCAGGATTAAACCATCAGCAGGAGCGACCCAAGGCAAGAGGCCAGCCCAATAGATTTTCCTATGCAGGCTGGTGGTGTACGGGGTGGGGTCCCTCCAGCCTATTAACAGATAGGGCAGCAGGGAAGCTGTTCTTCCATTGGGCAATCTCCCCCTGACCACAACGCCTCATACAATTCAGATATCCTCTTAGCATCTACCATCTTAAGCCCCCTCAGAATCTTACATGTTTCAATAAGATAACATCTTATTATTCTAAATTCCAATTAATATAAAACAACCTGCTCAACCTTTCCTCATAAGACAAACCTCTTCATCCCAGGAATCAATCTAGTGAACCTCTTCTGAACTGCCTTCAATGCAAGAATATCCTTTCTTAAATAAGGAGACCAAAGCTGTACACAGTACTCTAGGTGCAGTCTCACCAAAGCCCTGTACAGTTGTTACAAAACTTCCCTACTTTTCTACTTCATCCCCTTTGCAATAAGGGCCAACATTCCATTTGCCTTCCTAATTATTTGTTGTACCTGCATGCTAACATTTTGCGATTCATACACAAGGACATCCAGATCCCTCTGTGCCTTCAGCAGTCTCTCTCCATTTAAATAATATCCTGCTTTTCTATTCTTTGGCCCAAAGCGGACAACCTCACATTTTCCCACATTATACTCCATCTGCCATTTCTTTCCCCACTGATTTAACCTATCTATATCCCTTTGCAGAATTTTTGTGTCCTCCTCAACTTGCTTTCCTTCCTATCTTTGCATCATCAGCAAATTTGGTTACAGTGCACTATGTTCTTTCATCCAAGTCATTAATGTAGATTGTAAAGTGTTGAGCACTGATCTGTGTGGCACATCACCAGTTACAGTTTGCCAATCTGAAAAATGACCCGTTTATCGCGACTCTCTGTTTCCTGTCAGTTAGCTAATCATTTATCAATGCTAATATTTTACCCCCAATACATTCAAGGTATTGGAGGTGTTAGCAGGCTTAAAAGTGGACAAATCTCCAGGTCCAGATGATTTGTGTCCCAGACTACTGAGGGAGGCAAGGGGGAAGATCACAGGGGCTCTGACCCAAATTTTTAATTCCTCTCTGGCCATGGGGGAGGTGCCATAGAACTGGGGAACAGCTAATGTGGTTCCGCTATTTAAGAGGAGTTATGGAGATAAGCCAGGGAACTACAGGCCAGTGAGTCTCATGTCAGTGGTAGGGAAACTATTGGAGAAAATTCTGAAGGAGAGTAGCTATCTCCACTTGGAGAAGCAAGGTTTGATCAGGGATAGTCAGCATGGCTTTGTCAGAGGGAGGTCATGCCTAACAAATTTGATTGAATTTTTTGAGGAGGTGACCAGATGTGTAGATGAGGGTAGTGCAGTTGATGTAGTTTATAATGATTTCAGCAAAGCCTTTGACAAGGTCCCACATGGGAGACTTATAATGAAGGCAAATGCATATGGGACACAGAGTATTTTGATAAGGTGGATTCAAAATTGGCTTAGTTGTAGGAGGCAGAGGGTGATAACAGAAGGATGCTTTAGTGACTGGAAGCCAGTGTCCAGTGGTGTACCACAGGGATCTGTGCTGGGTCCCCTATTATTTGTCATTTATATAAATGACATAGATGACTATGGGGGGGCTAGGATTAAGGTAAGTTTGCAGATGACACAAAGATTGGTCGGGTGGTTAACAGTGAGGTTGAGTGTCTTGGGCTACAGGAAGATATAGACGGGATGGTCAAACAGGCATATAAGTGGCAGATGGAATTTAACCCTGAAAAGTGTGAGGTGATACACTTTGGAAGGAGTAATTTGGCAAGGAAGTATTCAATGAACGGCATGACACTAGGAAGTTCTGAGGAACAAAGGGACATTGGAGTGTGTGTCCATAGACCTATGAAGGCAGAGGGGCATGTTAGTGGGGTGGTGAAAAAGGCATATGGGACACTTGCTTTTATCAATCGAGGCATAGATTACAAAAGTAGGGAGGTCATGTTGGAATTGTATAGAACCTCGCTGAGGTCACAACTGGAGTACTGTGTGCAGTTCTGGTCGCCACATTATAGGAAGGATGTGATTGCATTGGAGGGGCTGCAAAGGAGATTCACCAAGATGTTGCCTGGGATAAAACATTTAAGTTATGAAGAGAGGTTGGATAGACTTGGGTTGTTTTTGTTGGAGCAGAGAAGACTGAGGGGCGATCTGATCGAGGTGTACAAGATTATGAGGGGCATGGATAGGGTGGATAGGGAGCAGCTGTTCCCCTTAGTTGAAGGGTCAGTCACAAGGGGGCATAAGTTCAAAGTGAGGGGCTGGAGGTTTAGGGGGGATGTGAGGAAAAACTTTTTTATCCAGAGGGTGGTGATGGTCTGGATGCACTGCTTAGGAGGGTGGTGGAGGCGGGTTGCCTCACATCCTTTAAAAAGTACCTGGATGAGCACTTGGCATGTCATAACATTCAAGGCTATGGGCCAAGTACTGGTAAATGGGATTAGGTAGGTAGGTAGGTCAGGTGCTTCTCACATGTCGGTGCAGACTCGATAGGCCAAAGGGCCTCTTCTGCACTGTGATTCTGTGATTCTGTGGTTATCTAGTATAGTAACATTTTATGTGGCACCTTATTGAATGCCTTTTGAAAATCCAAAAACACTAAATCTACTGGTTCCCCTTTACCAGCTTTCTTGTTACATCCTCAAAGAACTATAATAAATTTGTGAACCATTGTTTCCCTTTCATAAAACCATGTTGACTCTGCTTGATTTTCTAAATGTCCTGTGACTATTTCCTTAAGGGATTCTAGCATTTCCCAATGGCAAATGTTAGGTTAACCAGTCTGTAGTTTCCTGCTTTCTGACTCTCTCCTTTCTTGAGTAGTGGTGTAACATTTGCTGTTTTACAATCCACTAGAACCTTCCCAGAATCTAGGGCATTTTGCAAGATTATAACCAATGCATCCTTTATCTCTGCAGCCACTTCTGTTAAGATCCTAGGACAAGCCATAAGATCTGGGGACTTAATTTTTCTCTAGTGATAGTGATTGTTTTAAGTTGCTCCCTCCCTTTTCCCCCCTGATTTTCTGTTATTTTTGGGTTGCTTTTTGTGTCTCCTACCATGGGGACAGATGCAAAATACTTTTTCAAAGTTTCTGCGATTTCCTTATTCCAATCATTAATTCCCTATTCTCATCCCCTAAGGAACCAACATTTACTTTAGCTACTCGCTTCCTTACTTGTAGAATCTCTTATTGTCTGTTTATATATTTCATGCTAGTTTACTCGCTTATTCTGATATAATGGATATATATTCGATATACTGGATCAGAACAGGTTAAAGTTTACTGACCTAGATTAAGTAATCCATACTGAACGAAGACCAGGACCAGCTACAGTGTATTGGTTTTATGTTCACAAAGATATACCAGATTTGGATTGGTAGATAAATATTGTCTCTCTATTTGCTTAAATTGTCCTTTTGTTAGTGAGATTTTAAAAGTATTTCACCTTCATAGATTTCTCTCTTTTTGTCTCCTGTGGACCTCCCTTAATTGGTAAAACAGAACAGCATTGAACATTATATCATGAATTACTGCACTCATGACCAACTGAGGGAAGACATTCATGAATAAGCAAGAAGGAAAGGCTTGCATTTACAAAGCAAGAGTGCTTTCCAGCAAATTTCTCTATCTGAGATAGAATACACTGCTGGTACAAAATGTGGCATTCAGCTGTAAAACCTCCAAATGAATAAAACTCATTTCAACCAGGCAGATTGAAATGACAGGTTTCCTTGCAACTTGAACCCATGGCTATTGGGCTGATAAATGAATGCTTAGCTTACTGCTAGCCCATTAGACTGCCCCTTTAACCTTTTCAACAGCACAAACCTATATATAGGCCTGAACATAATGCCTCTGGGACAGGATGAGACTGTATTTAGTTTGCATCACTATTTTCTTTCTTGCTGCAATCAATACATTATTATCCGTATGGCCAACATTTGGTAGATAAAGATCACTTTTTATGAGACTTCATTTACTCAAATAAAAAGTAAAAACAAACACTGAATACAGTCAAGTTCCACAGGGTACGGTTTAGCCATGTGGGAGTCCAATGCAGAGCTGGTATTTCTGTTGGGAATTTGTAACAAAAAAACTAATCAAATTGATTTGCATACTCACAAAACATCCTCTGCTGTGTGCATTGAACTGTGTTCAGCTGTGTAGCTGAGAAATCTTGCTTGCAGCATTGAATTTTTTTTTGCCCATGGATGACAACATTCTGCTTGTTTCCTGCTAGCCTGCTGACTTCATTATAGCCAAGTTTTACAAAAAAAATGGACCCAGATGGGTTTCAAAATACAATTGTAATCAAGCATTCTGAATAATGTGTCCCAGCTGGGGCCACATTTACTTGGATGCCTTGCCACAATGAAACTAGCAAGCAAACAGAAAGAAGGCAAAAGAGCGCTTCCCATGATGGGAAATTGGAATGTTACAAGCTGGATTTCTCCAACTCATCTCTACGCATGCCTGCCTCTCAGAACACCAGACAGTTGCATATTTGACAGAATAGAATAGAGTTAGGAATTAAGTGCTTGTGTTTATGGAGTATTTTATCACAGCCTTAGGACTTTCCAAAAACATTTATAAATAGTGACTTATTTTTCAAATGTAGACACTGTTGTTACATAAACAACCACAGCAACCAATATGCACACAGCAAGATTCCACAAACAACAAATGAGTCACCAAGTAATCTGTTTTTGAACAAGGAAGGGAATTTAATGTACATTACTCCCTGGTCTTCACACCATTGTCTTTGGTCCCAACCACAAACTCCACTGTTTAGCCACTGACTCCGCCCCTCTCCCTGGCCACTGAGGTGGAATCAGACTGTTCACAACCTATTTAATCTGAGATGAGCTACTGACATATATCCATTCCATCACCATAATTATACTGACCATCCCTGCCCCTGTATCAGCTCATCTGCTGCTCTTCCATGCCTTTGTTATTTCTAGACCATATCAATCCAATACTCTCTTTGCTGCCTTTCCAACTTTTGCCCTCCATAAACTTTAGCTTATCCAAAACTCATACCAAGACCTGTTCACCCAACACCCTAGTGCTTGCTGACCTACATTGATTACTGCTCCAGCAACACCTTGATTTTAAAATTCTCATCCTTGTTTTCAAACCCTTATATGACCTTGCCCCTTCCCAAGCTCTGTACTCTCCTCCAGCCCCCCAATCTTCTGAGATCTCTGTGCTTCTCTAATTCTGGCCCCATTGTGGATCCCCAACTCCCTTCATCTCATCATTGCCTTCAGTTGCCTGTATCCTAAGCTCTGGAATTCCCTCCCTAAATGTCTCCACCTTTCTACTTCCCTTTCCACCTTAAAGATATTTGATTGAGCTTTTGGTCAACTGTATGTGGTTTGATGGCAAATTTTATTTGATAATGCTCCTGTGATGTGCCTTGGGGAATATTGCCGTATTAAGAGCATGATTTAAATGCAAGTTATTGTTGTTGTTGAAGAATTCTGCTTTGGACACAATGAAGCAGGCTTCATAGTCTGGAGTATATTAATAACTAGTCTTTATTAACAACTCATAACTATATACATATATACAGTAGAGAGTACAAGTATGGAGCTGCCTCCATCCAAGGTCTTTGCATATCTCTGTTCATCCCTAGAATGACCCTGGCTCTGGGTCATGTGCCTTCTTACATCACTGTGTGGGCGGTAGTATACTCAGTCCCACATTAACCCTCTGCGTACCACACCCTACTACTACAGCTGTTGTCTTCTTCAAACATTATCACGGATCTTTCTGTCCAACTCAACAGGTCGTCCTCTATTTAACATCTTATTTGAAAGGAAACACCTGACAATACAGCAATGAAATGTTAACCTAATGTTTGTACTCAAGTCCTATAGTGGTTCTTCAACCCACAAACTTTTGACTTAGAGCAGAGAATACTATTAACTCAAACAAGCTGTTGATTCAAATCTAAGCTCACATGTAAAAGTAATAGAAGGATTAGAGCGAGCATTCTACATTTCTTTAGTCTTTTATCTTCTCTCAGTATACTGAGCAAATAGATCTTATATTTATACACAAATATAAACTTATATTTATAAACTTATAATTACATAGCACTTTCAACACAATGAAATGTCCCAAGACACATCACAGGAGCATTCTAAAACAAAGTATGACACTGAGACTCATAAGGACATATTAGGTCAGATGACCAAAAGCTGATCAAAGAGGTAGGTTTCAAGAAGTGTCTTAAAGGCGGAAAGTGAGGTACAGAGCCAGAATGAATTTTAAAATCAAGGCATTATTTGACTGGGAGCCAGTGGATGTCAGCGAGCACAGGGGTAATGGGGAAATGGGACTTGGTATGAGTTAAGACATGAGTGATTTCAATGAAAGGAATTTTTAATTTTATTGTGTTGTATGAGACAGAAGCATACGTGATGTACATTTTAATAGAATTTGATGAACTCTTATATCTTGGCTGCTGATCCCAACATGATGATTTGATGAGGGATGATATGGCGCTGCTTTAGTATGTTTAATCTCGTGGATCTCTGAAATTCCATATTAGTGAAGGCAGTACTGTTATCCGAAACAATGGGCGGGATTTTCTGCACCCGCCCGCTGCCGGTATCTTCCAGTCCCGTCACAAGTCAGTGAACTTCTGGCTGGGGCGCTGCCTCGCCCGCTGTGGGTCCCACTTGCGATGGGACCGGAAAATCCAGGCCAATGAGTTCTGGTAGGCAATGTACACTAAACCATTGGCACAGCTTTTCAATAGTTACACACAATGTCAGTGATCTAACTTCATACACATCTATGCACTGAGAATGCGCATTGATGTTCAATAAAAACATGGTACCTAAAATGGACCTACATAGTCCATTTGTAGTCTAACCCAGGGTCGACCAGTCCACTCCCATGAATGCAGTGGAGCTGAAAGGGCAACTTCTGTTGTTGATGACACTGGAGACAGTGCTTGTTCATTCTTTCTATGTCACCATCTATACCTTGGCACCAGACATAGCTTCGCGCGGCATCTTCATCTTTGAAATGCCTGGATGCGCATTGTGAAGCTCTGCCAAGAGTGGTTCTCTTCCTTGCGAAGGGACGATGACTCTTGCTCCCCACAAGATTCCATCTTGACAACTTAACTCAGTTTTACAGGCATAGAATGGATTTAACTCTTCATACACAGATGAATTTGACCATCCTTGCAATACCTGGTCTCGAACTTTTAACAAAATTGGATTCCGGTTTGTCCAATTTCTTATTTGTTTTGCACAGACCAACGAGGAGTCCAAGAAATTCAATACAGGTACAACTTCTTGTGGAACTGGAGTTTGTACAACGCTGTCTGGTAAAGGAGGATGACTGAGGGCATCTGCATTTGGAATATGCACACCACAATACAGACCACCAGTACAGCAATGAAATGTCAACCTAATGAGAGCATCTGCATTTGGAATATGCACACCCGGATGGTGCTTAAAGGTGTACTACTACGCAGATAAAATCAGAGCCCAATGTTGGATTCTGGCTGAGGCTATTGGCAGAATGGCATTATCTTCACTATATAAACCCATTAGTGACTTATAATCTGACACTAAGGTGAAATGCCGAGCATGCAGATATTGGTGGAATTTCTTGACTCCAAATATTACTGATAAACCATCGTTTTCAAGCTGTGGATAATCCTTCTGGGCTGCAGAGAGGATTCTAGAAACATACATGGACCTACATAGTCCATTTGTAGTCTAACCCAGGGTCGACCAGTCCACTCCCATGAATGCAGTGGAGCTGAAAGGGCAACTTCTGTTGTTGATGACACTGGAGACAGTGCTTGTTCATTCTTTCTATGTCACCATCTACACCTTGGCACCAGACATAGCTTCGCGCGGCATCTTCATCTTTGAAATGCCTGGATGCAGGCATTTGATCTTTCGGATTTGATTTCCAACTTTTCTTCTTCTGTTTGCCGCAGAGTTTTGTCTCATCCTTCATTTTGATTTCACAGTCGGTCAAATTGCTCTCTCATGAAATCTTTTCTTGGTTCAGTTCAGAGGTTGAGCTAGCCATAGCTTTGTTACCCACTCGCATCTTGGAAAGTTCCACGACTTATCCTTCAAATGCCTCTTTTGTTTAAATCAACAGTTTCTTCAGCTCTTCTGTCTCCTTCTTCTATCTTTTGGCTTCCTGCTGGAACACTGAACACTGTTAAGTTTTTTCTGCCAACTGTCCATTCAGATTTTTCAGGGTGGCACCATATTTGTTTAGATTCTTTTCATGATTTTCCTGTGGAACCAACTCTGACCTGAGGGATCCTTGCATCCTGTGAAGGTCCTTCCATTCTCCTAAATTATTCCAAACTTCACCATCACATTACTTTATCAACTCAGGAAATCTTCCTGTTGTCACTTGAAAAATTTCTGACCAATTGAGCTTAATTTTTTGTAATTAGCCCAGGAGACTAGGTCCTTCACCTTTTGAGCTTGGCCTAAATAGCCAAGTGGTTATGGTACTGGGTTTGTAACCCCAAGATCAAGAGTTCAAATCTCACAATGGCAAACTATGAAACAATGTAACTTCATCTGAAACAGATAGAAACGTGCTTGTACTCGAAAGAGTTACAGACAACAGTTGAGTGATTTACTTGAAAGAGTTACAATGATCACTGGAAGCTGGGCTGTCTGTTGCCTATAGGACACAGGTGCTGAGGTGAAGCCTTTTACTTGTATTGACTCTCCAGTGTATGCCTTCAGCTGAGCCATGGTTTGCTCTAGATTTAGTGGCTGGGTGCTTTCATTTAGGTGTCTAAATGTAAGTTCTCCCACCACTATGGTCGAGGCTCCCATGTCTACCTCCATAATCAGAGGCTTTCCATTCACTTGAAGGGTGACGGTTATTGGTTTAGTTTTTACTGCTTTGACATTGTATAGGGAATAGATATCAGAATCAACTGCTTCTGGTTCAGTTATATTGTGCACTTCAGTCATCTTGGTCTGCTGTCTGATTGGCTGCCTTGATTTTGCCCTGCATTGCTTTATAACATTCCTTTTTTTGTGACAGTAGTGGCATTCTGCCTCTTTAAATCTGCAGGTTTCCGGTGCATGGTTACCACGACATCAGTAACAGATTAATTTCTGGATCGCTGGTGAGATGCTTCCACCATGCCTTTTTGTTTCTTGAGCTGTAGAAACTGTTTTCCACTTTACAGTTGTCTCCCTGGTTTTCGTGCCACACCTGACAGTAGGTTCCCACCCCAGCTGAAGAATGGCGCCATGTTGCACATTCTGCAAGGCCTGCAAATCCCTCTCAGCAATTTCCATTGCTAGCGCTATTTCCATGGTGCACTTCAAATCAATATTAACTTCTGCAAGTAAACAGCGCTGAATGACATCGTCATGTATGTCACAAACCAAATGATCCCACAACATGCCAATGAATGTAGCTCTGAAGTCGCAGTGCTCAGTCAACTGTTTCAACTTCGCGATATAAGTTGTGATGGGCCCTTACTCTGGAGTTGAACTTAAACCTCTGCATAATTACTGATGGCTTCGGCTGAAAATGCGTCTGCACAGAGGTCTACCAGCTCGTTAAAAGATTTTGAATTGGGCATGTTCGGGGCTATCAGATTACAAATGAGTTTATATGTCTTGCTACCACAGACACTTAAAAAAATTGCTTTCTGCTTCTCCTCTGCTGTTATTTCGCCACAAAATTAAAACCTAGGCACTCTATGTACCAGCTCCAGTCTTTCATGGTTGAGTCATAAGGGTCGATTCTGCCAAAAAGTGGCATGACTGGTGACTATATGTTTCTTTTTTCTTAAGAATTGATGTACTCACATTTACAAGGCAAGATGCAGCATCGAAGCTATTGACCTCGTAGTCAATTATAATAAACTTGGTGTACGGACAGGTTTCTTACTTGAAACAGAAATTTATTACTGAGCTCTTTTAGAAGCTACATGCTTGAACCAGGTCCATGACTAGAAAGCTCCATCCATAAGATTACCGGCGCTTAGGGCTCATTTGTTAGTACAATCATGTGAACCCTAAAGGCAGTAGGAACGGTTTTACCTACATAGCCAAATGCTACTTCATATGGCAGAACAGACGGACAGAGAGATCAAGCTGGAAGGAGGTGTGATCCCAAATGCTGGGTTTACGGGCAGAGGATCAGTTCTCCCGTCATATTTGGGCAGCAGTCCCTCAGGAGTCTTAGCTTTTCAAGGCAGGTTTTTGCTGATGTCCAGTCCCTTCTGGAACAAGACCTCCTTCATAATGGGTTGGGTGGGCACACATCGCAGGAGGCTATCAAGGTGCCTTTCACTGGTATGCCACTCCTCATCTCTCTGCCTCTGCAAAGTTGTGTGCTCTTCTCTCCTGCAAGGAGAGAAAGCAGAAAGTTATAACTGGAAAAATGGCTCGTGTTGGCCACAGGCAAAGGCACTTGTGGAGGGTGACTGTGAGGCAATGATGTGAGGAGTAAATAGGAGGGAGGTAAATGTGAATGTTGGCTATTCAGATGCAGTTGAGGTACTTGGAGGGACAGGAATGAGCGGAGCTGCAAGGTGTTTTGTTCTGAGAAGGGCTGTGCAGGACAATGCTGGGAAAGTCAAGCATACCTCCTTCCTTAGGATCAGACCATCAACCCATCAATCACCCCATCCAAACACTGTCCCCAAACCCAATGATTGGACTTTCCCAGGGGCTGAGGGTTGGAACCCCTACCCCATGTTCAGGCTTTCTACTTGATTAGATTCCACCCCCCCCCCCCTCTCCGCTCCCCCCCACCTCACCCCCTCTCTCCTCCCCTCTCTCCCCCCTCCCCCTACCCCCCTCCCCCTTCCCCCCTCCTCCCCCTCCCCTCCTCCTTCCCCCCTCCTCCTTCCCCCTCCTTCCCCCCCATCCCACACCCAAGCTTCCCCCCCCTTCCCACCCCCAACCTTGCCCCCCCACCCCCACCCCCTTCCCACCCCAACCTCCCCCCCCCCCCCACCACCCCCACCCCCTTCCCACCCCCCAACCATCCCCCCCCCGCAACCAAACCCCCATGCTCCAGGGCTCTTCCTGTGTGATTGAAAGCAACTTGCCAACCAAATTGACTTCTGGAGGGATTTAAAACAAAGTCGCGTATAGGGAGTCAAAATTCCACAGTATGTGGGGAAGCCCAACTTCATGTTTCCCGACTGAAATGGCCTCCAACTCCATTTTCCAAAAAACATCTGTCATTACTGGGACCAAAATTTCAATTCACAGTATAATTGAGAATTAAATGATCCTCATTAATCAGATAGAATTTTATTAGTTTGCTTGTAGCAGGTGTGAGAAATAATTAACAAAATGAATGGAGTAATAATCTTCATTTGAATTAGATGCCTTATTTTGGAGGGAAGTAAATACAATTTTTCAAATTTCAAGTCACAGCAAAAAAAAACACCAATAAAAATGTTATATTATGTATGTTATGTAAAACCAAAATGCCTTCAGTAACCTTTGGACATTCAATGTGTAATTTTAGGATGAAGAGAGCAGAATACATTTTCTGGCACTCTCCACTGCCACTAGGCATAAAGATCTATTAAAACATAACAACGTCCCATGCTTATTATAAAACTCTCCATTAAGACATTATGCCTGCTGGACGTCAACTGAACTTTGGCTCTCAACTTCTTCATGTTGTATTTTATGCTCTAGAATGGCACCTTTGCTGAAGCACACAACTCATTATAATATGGACTCTGAGGACCCTGCTATGATCAAGGTGGAGTGTACATTAATATCATCTGCCTATGCTTAAACGGTGTTAACATTATACTCCGAGCCACTACACTAATACTGCTGTTAAAATAAGACAATCTCAATTCATATCTAATTACCATCTAGAGTAAATTACACTGAAGGATGCAGACCAGCCAACTGATGACAAAAGTTTTAAGTATAGCCATTTGAAAAAAAACTCATTACAAAGATAGTTAAATTGTTATTTTGATGAAGTATCAGGAATGCCACCTACAACAATGTTTTCTTCTTTACAAAAAAATTATTAAACAATATTTGAATTGATTAAATAGCTCAGTTTACTACGTAAGTCAACTCCATTCAGTATCAGAGTTAAACTGAAAATGAACAAAAGATTTGAGCCAACAGACCCCTTTAAAAGCGTTGCATTTTCCCATGTTCACCAATAATCGAATTGTTTAAAAAATCATACAGAGCTGCTTTGTGGCATGGACTCCTTTGTGTGAAGAAACTAAAAGACCCTACATACCCAGCAACATTATTTCGCACATGGAAGTCATTAAAAGTAAATTGCCATAATTTAAATATTTAATTTAAGTAAGTACTACCACTTTGAGGTGAAAAATGAAACCAGTAAATCTATTATCGCTAGTTGGAGCCTGCTAAGCTTATAAAGGCAGGTTTCAATTAAACTCTTGCAGCAGTCAACAAAATTAAAAACTTTACACGTACAAAAGTTCCAGCCTTTGGACAATAAAAACTTCTCTAAAACACCAGTATATCAATTCAATACATAATTTAAATGTTATTGATTAATTGGATTTGGATATAGATCTTTTATTATACACCATCTCCCAAAGTGTTTTGAAAACACTCTAAATTAAGTTCAATTGGTAAGTTGGCTGCAAGCATCAGCAGGCTATAATGTGTATAAGAACAAAAAGCCATATTTTATATTGTCATGTAAGACTTCAAGAAGAGTAGCATCATCTTAATCCTGAAATACTTGATTAGAATATTAAGCTTCTAATAGTCGGTACAAGTGATTAGAATTCTAAAATTAGGCTTTTGTCTATTAGAGCGAATTGGAGCCAAATTCAATGCTGAGAACTAAAATTTCCTCTAATATTTTCTTTGACTCACTTGATTTTTTGACCAAAAAATAGCATAATATTATTCTGAAAGGGGACAGAGAACTTTATATTATATAATTATAAGGCACATTTCCAGGCAAATATTAGACATGTCAGCAGCCAATTGAGATGTTTAAATTGTGTAGAGGTAACAAACAAAAAACACCAGTCATAGACGTTCAAAACAGCTACACATTACTGCAGTCTTTCTGTGGTTTCTCTCTTATACACGTAGGCAGTTATTCCAGAGGAAACAAAACTTTGAATCTGTGAAAGTAGAAAACTGTCACCAAAATTATTTGTAGAATATTGTCAAATGTTATGCTGTTTCAAAAGAATTGCATGTAACAAATGTTGTGTTTGAAAATATTAACTCCTACATGCAAACAACAGATTATAAAACTCCCAACTTTTATTTAAAAAACAGAACAGATGTAAATAAGGATATTCATTATGAAATCTGTGTTACAGTAATCTTCAGAAATCCATATAAGGATTAGAAGCAAGTCTCAGGATGTAACTGTAATTAAATAACAGATTACTGAGCTTGCTGTTTATAATGATAAACAGCTTCAGCAAACATTAGAACTCCTGAGGGTCAGATTCTCAGAGAGAAAAAAACAATTAATGTCTTTATCTCACACTGTATGTTGTAAAGACTATAAATTGAAAGTCTAACAAAAAACTGAAGCCTTTGCACTTATCAAGAAATGAACATGATAAGTGGAATAAATGAAGCATGCCACGAGAAGATGGGATAAAGAAAATTCGGCAGCTGCGTACCTGGCACTGTCAGTTGTGTTGGAGTAGAAAGGGTGAACATAGCTGGCCTCACATGTTTTTGGATGATATATTGCATTATGAACAGCCTAAGGGAGGGATAGCCAACCTAGGAATTTCTTGCATAGGCCATTATTTTTTCTACTTTATTTCAGAAATTGAATGCATAAATAACAAAAAGCAGTTTACAAATTAATCAACCAATTATTGTTCGTGTGATTGAATTTAACTTGTCATTTAATACCTCCCCTGAATGTAACATATTTTCGGGGATACAGCCAATATAAAAAAGCAAGAGTAAACTGAGATATGATAACAGATACAATGTTCACAAAGAAAACACATAAATGCTAACATCTCCAATAAAACAAAAACATGCTGGAAATACACAAGGGGTCAGTTGGCATCTGAAAGAGAAAGAAGGGTTAATGCTGTTGGTGGAATCCTGAATCAGAACTGATATTGTTTGTAGAGGAAAGAGTTTCTTAAGCTTCACAACAAAAGTTAAATTCACATGTAAATTTGCTTCCAAGAAAACTTTTCTGAAAATCCTGTGGATAATTTTCATTTTGAGCTTGGATAGAAAATTGGTGCTTGCAGGAGGAGAGGGAAGAAACCAGAAATTGACTGCCCATTTCGCTGCTCAACATGAACTACAAAATTCTGCCCAAGGTTATCACCAATTGGTTCACATTCTTCTCTGGAGTTGATGATCTGCCCTGATCAGACCTGGCTGTACCCAACAGGAAGATCTCTGATAGCCTCATGCTAGTCAAGGATATGATCACCTATGTACAGGTGAGGAGGTTGGGCAACTGCTTCATCAGTTTGGACCAGAAGAAGGCCTTTGACAGAATATTGCATACTCCCATGATGGACGTGGTCTCCAAAATTGAGGGGAATCCACAATTGGGTCCAACTGCACTACACAAACAGCAGTAGTGCAGCTTCAATCAATGGGTGGGAATTGAGAAGCTTTCAGATCACATTTGGAGTCGGGTAGGGTTGTTCTCTCTTCCCTTTCTTGCTTGTGTGATGCATCAATATTTTGTTTAGTCTATCAGGAAAGATTTGAGCATATGAGGGGTGACAATCCCAGGCAGCGGAAGCACTCAGTTCAAAGCCTCCCTGTACATGATCGATGTCACCATTACTTGCTCGGACCTGCTAGCAGTGTGCAGACTTTTCAGCATCTGCAACCAGTTTGAACTGGCTTTGGGAGTAAATTGCAGCAAGAGCGAGACCATGTTCTTTGGGAACTGGGTCGACTTATCTTTTGTCTCTATCATTGTCAGGTCAAACTACCTGAAGATGCCGGATACATGACAAAGAGGGGCTTGGGCATGCACCAGAAACTGGAAAGAGTGTATATCCATGGTGAAACAAAAACTGGACATGTGAGACCAACACTCCCTCTCCATTGAGGGTAAGAACCTGGTCATCAAGTGCGGCACTCTTGGTGTCGTTTTACATGATGCAGGCCCGACCTATACCCCACTCCTGCACTACGACAGTTACCCAAGGCATCTTCCGCTTTATCTGGAGATTGAAAATGAAGCGTATTCACAGTGTCTCCATCTCTAGGTGAAGGGGAAAAAATTGGACCCAATGTCACCCTTATTCTGATGGTCACCTTTGTGTGTGGCTGCCTCAAACTGTGTGTAGACCTTTGGTACGCAGACATCAAGGCTGACTTTCCCCAAGGCAGCGGGAAACAAAAGTTGGGGCTGATTATCTGTCCTGAAGCCACATCAGGTCGGAAACTGATTAAAGTCAAGCTTTTCAAGCCATCCACAGCATCAGAGAAAAGTGAGATGTCACAGGAGCACCAGAGACCTCCCACCTGTGGCAGGGCTGCACCTCTCTCCATTGGTGTTGGCCTGGTTTTAGAGGCTTTGAGGCAGAGGAGGGAGGTTCTCTTCCCAGACAGTGGCAGGAGGAGGCCAAAAATAAAGAGGCTTGGATTCTGGTAGCTGTTGTCCTCAGCGGCAGAGGTCATAGAGTCATAGAGTTTTACAGCACAGAAACAGGCCCTCTGGCCCAACGTGTCCACACCAACCATCAAACGCCTATCTATTCTAATCCTATTTTCCAGCAATTGGCCCGTAGCCCCGTAGGTGTGGCTAGAAGAATGCGGATTCAGCACCTAAAAGGTTCAACAATCTCATACATTTTAGGAAGGTGAGTGCAATCCCACAGGTCTCAGGGCTGGCAGCCTCCAGCTGACACACCAGCTGAGGAGCCTCAGAGTGCATGTTGCCCCTGAACATGGGAGGGATGTGTTCCCAGAGCACTTACTGAGCCCTCAGAATAGTTCACAGCAGAGGTGCTGCTGTGGATCTGTCATCATTGAGATATGCAGCTCCCAATGGATAGGGGAAAATACATTAGACACCGAGGACAACTGAGTCTTATCTCACTCTATTTTGTCCTTGCAGGTCAAACAGACACACATAGGATGGAATTTAATGCCCTCCCCCTTGGGGAGGCCCTTTGTGGCATAGGAACCCCATCACCTTCATGCCACTACACTGATTAAATCTGGAAGGCTCATGGAAGGCCTTCCCCGCCCACCATCAATTGAAGCCCTTAATTGGGCAATTAATGCACCAATGTCCACAGGATTCATGAAACACTCAGTGACACAAAAAGTGCAAAGATCTTTCAAGGGGATTCCAGCTGTGCCCCAACTGACGTCATCCCTCAGACATCCAAAGCACCTGGTAAAGGCTGAGGATGGCACAGAGGAGGATAAGGGTGTCACCCCTTATGGGGCACCCTCATCAGCCTCACCCACCTTGGCCCCTCTCTCTGAAGTACATCTGTGCAGTGGGGCCCGGTGAAAGGTTTCTTCTGCAATGCTGCAGTTGCAGCAACCTCTGGAGATGCCCTCGACACCTCCATGACAAGGATGACCGTGACATGCATCTCAGCTACAAGCCGAGTTGAGTGAGCAGACTACCTCCACCTTTTACAGTGCCACATGGAGAGGACCAGCATAGGAGTGACCAAGTGAGGATTTAACTGTGCCATGCAGAGCGCTAAGTGGGTCACTGGGTGTGTTCTGTCTCTGTCTGCTCTTTTCCTCTCCTTTATAAATGGTGACCATTTAGGCCACATGTCTGTGGCTCCCTCTATTGCTTCCTTGACATAACAACTGGTGGTAAAAGAGAAAACAGGTTCCTCCACAGAAAGAGAAAAGACTCTGGTGGATCTGCTTCTTTCATTGGCAGTAAGTAATTGATGTTCCAGGTTGCATCATCTGTGATGTGTTAGCACAGGTATTTCAGAGTCCCTTCCATGCCATATCCCTCAAGCTGGGTCAGAGGGACCAAGTTGAAATAATCCTGAATTAGATTATCCCTGACATTCATGGCATCCCTATGAGCCCTTTGCACCCCAAACTATACCCAGCCTCTGCTCTGTGCAGCCAGGGCACATCTCTGTTCAGGGTCATCTCCCTTGCCTCCCCTTCCTTCTCCTCTCTCAGTTTCTGCTCCTGCTCCTCATTGCTTGAATCGTCTCCTTCTAGGTCCTCATCATTGGGCCATATCCTATCTGTGTACCAATTTCTGTTTAAATCTGTTCATTAGCTTTTGTGATATACTGTTTACAGACAAACAAACTAACATGGGGTGAAAACATTACCTCCATCCATCTTCAGTGTCATTACAGAGACATGGTTACAGAGTGACCAAGGTTGAAACATAGAAACTAGGAGCAGGAGTAGGCCATTCGGCCCTTCGAGCCTGCTCCACCATTCAACATGATCATGGCTGATCCTCTATCTCAAAGCTCATATTCCTGCTTTCTCTCCATACCCCTTGAGAAATAATTATTCCAGAAAAGACAGGTAGAATGGAAAGGGGGAGGTGTAGCCCGACAGTAAAGGATAATATAAGAACAGGAGTGAGAAAGAATCTTGGCTCAGAAGTATTTTATAGGCCTCCTAACAGTAGTTATACCATTAGACAGAGCATTAATCAAGAAACAACTGAAGTTTATAACAAAGACAATCTAATAGTTATGAGAGACTTTAATCTTCATATAGACTGAACTAATAAAATTGCCAAAAGTTGTCTGGAGGAAGAGTTTGTAGACTGATTTCATGACACGTACCTGGAGCAATATATTGTGAAACTGACTAGGGATCGACTCAAAACTGACATGTTGGCCAGCGTCAGTATTTTTGGACCCTGCCTGCCTCCATTCCCACACTGGCAGAGACAGAAAATTTAGCCCCCAGTGTTATTATGTGTTGAAGTTCTTATCTGTCCCCAGTTTTGTGAAGAATGCGTTTGGCTACATTGATATGGAACACCCCATTCACTTGGACTCTGCCATGCCATTTGCCCCTTGTGGAAAGGTTTGTGCAGAAAAATGCATTTGACTACAAGTCCACCAGGCAGTGAACTCCATTTAATGCCCCCAAGGCCCTGCAGGAAAAGGTGATGGTAAATTCTGTGGGATAGGTCCCTGAGAAGACTTTCAAAGCCATTTGGCAGAATGCCTCTTCACTAGAACTTTCAAACAAGCACCAAGACATAGCATGGCTTGTGGTAAGAAGTGTCCACCCTGTCAGGTCCTTCATGAGCTCCCAGATGCTCAACCTCACTGTACACTGCCCTCGAGATGGCTGTGGTGCAAAGCAAGTCTGGAAATTGATGCAGTGGTTTTTGTTGAGATTCCTCCCAAGCCTCTCCATTGTTTTTTGTTTGTATAGCCTCAACATGATTTGGAGACACAGACTTACCCAGCATCTGCTTCTCCAGCTCAGCCTATGGACTGAATCCAGAAAAAGGACAGGAGACCCTACATCTGGAGTCCACTTGGTTTCAGGAATTGCTGGAAGATGCTTGCTTAAAGGGACCACCAGCCACCAGAGGACTCAGCTCCACTATCTTTGACTCCCTTATGCTGAACCTACAAGGCAGTGGGTATTTTTGTCACATAGCTGGGAGCTGGTTGATGGATTTCAGGGTGTGTCCACACCTCAGTAGACCGCATATCGCATATCTGAGGACCAGGATTCCTCCGAGATCCCCTGCAGCTCAGTCTAGGGCCATGAGATGCTTAGTAATGGGGGTTCTAGTGATGCAGAGGCTGTGTACAGTCAGGAGAGACTTATACACTCAGCTCCTTCTTCACAGTAAGCTAGCCAGTAGCAGTGGATCATGCAACTACATTTGACACACGAAGTCGCCGTGAGACAAAACCACTGACACATTGTTGGATCTTGTGGATCCTCATCGCATGCTTGTTGTAAGTGGTGGCTCAGTTGGTACCATTGATAGAGTTGATCAGCAGACACTTTCTTAGGTTGAAAACATTACGTTTATTGCAAAGGTACTCAGTAGCAACTACATGTGTGCTTTCACTTCTCCAGACTACTGACTACTCCATACTACCACGCTACTCTTCTATTTTTTTTTTATTCGTTCATGGGATGTGGGCATCACTAGCTAGGCCAGCATTTATTACCCATCCCTAGTTCAGCGGGCATTTAAGAGTCAACCACATTGCTGTGGGTCTGGAGACACATGTAGGCCAGACCAGGTAAGGATGGCAGATTTCCTTCCCTAAAGGACATTAGTAAACCAGTTGGGTTTTTACAACAATCGACAATGGTTTCCTGGTCATCATTAGACTTTTAATTCTAGATTTTGATTGAATTCAAATTCCACCATCTGCCATGGTGGGATTCGGATCCGGGTCCCCAGAGCATTACCCTGGGTCTCTGGATTACTAGTCCAGCGACAATACCACTATACCATTGCCTCCCCCTATTGGTTACTTAAGATCATGTGATCTTCCTTAACCGCATTCTTCTTAAAGGCATATTACATTAGATAAAACCACAATTACCACATTCCTCCCCCTTTACTAGGAAATGCATTTTATATTTAGAAGTACAATTTCCTCAAGATAGCAAATCATTTACACAGGTAAGTAATTTACAAATTCAGTCTTCCTGGGGGTTTACTTAGCGGTGTAGAACATCTCAGCTCTACAACTTCAGGGGCTTTGTCAGGAACCTCCTTTTCTGGAGTTGTCTGAACATCAGGTGCTTCAGTGGGCACCTACAGATCTGTATCCTCAACTCTTGCAGGAACATCAGACACATCAGACATGTCTGTACAAGGTTGAATTCTCTCAACAGGAAATGTTGACCTGGTCATGAACACTGGTGGAATCATTTTTTGATTTGTTTCTCCCTTCCTTAGATGATTCACATGTCGCTGTAGGACTCGGCTTTCCACCTCACATGGTAAGAAAGCATCTTTTTTCCATGTGCCTTCTTCTTTCTAGCCCTGACTTTAATCTCGGCCTCCTTTTCGACTTCAATATTGGCCAGACTATTCTCAGATGCAAACTTGAGTTGAGTGAACTCAGTGGTTGAGTCTCCCAAAATTTCATCATCTGCTTCTTAGAAAATTCTATGGCTTTTGCCTCCAAAGCCTCTTTGGCTTCATTTAGCTGATTCTTCAGCTCCTCCATCTCTCTTTTGTATTTGTTTGCTGCCTCCTGGAAAATTGAGCATTGTTGTGTCTTCTCTTCATCCTTCATTTTATTCAAAGAAGTGCTGAATTCTTTCTGTTTCTCTTTGTGCTTTTCTAATGGTACAAATTTTGACCTGAGAGAATCTTGTAGTGTGTGAAGGTCTTTCAACAGGTTTTCTTTTTCCCTTAAAATGTTGCTCATCTCATCTTGAATTCTGTCATCAAGCAGGGTCTCTTTGAACTCCTTTTGCTGTTCTACCAAGATTTGGCTTAAGACAGCCTGTGATTCTTCAGGCTGTTGAATCCTTACACACTCCTTTCCCAAAACAGGAACGATTCCAGCTTCCTTTTGGAATCTTAGTAGCTACTCAAGGCTAATTTCCCTTAGCCAGTTTCACCGTAGGAGGCTTGGGCCTCTGCCTCTCAATACCAACACTGGTAGATTTACCGATTGGTTTTGATAATGGACAATTACTCTGCTTATGCCTTTGACTTGGATGTCTTCACTTGTATATGTTTTTAGTTTGGCATCAGTTTCTTCTAAATGTAATTGATGTTCACTATAATTCAAATATCTGAAGGTATGTTCCCCAATTACTGTAGTGGGAGCTCTTGTGTCCACTTCCATTCTAACAGGTCTGCCATTTACTTTCACTGTTACATATGTTGGTCCTGTCTTTCCAACCTTCAAATTAAACAATGAATAAATCTCTGAATTTGTTGCTTCAGGTACTTCTACATTGTAGATATCACTGGGTGTTTTCTTTTGTTTGAAAGTCTGCTTGACCCTTCCCTTGCGCTACCTCATTATGTGTCCATTTCTATGACAATAAAACCATCAATTTTTTTAGCTGCCAATTGTTAAAAGACTGCTTGTTTCCATCTCTGTTGAAATTATTCTTTGTTTTCGTCATTTTTTTCTCATTTTCCTGCTAATTTCCTGCTTCTCGGCAGAATCTTGCATTTTCGTGCCCTTTTTGGCTGGGGCTCCCCACCCAATGTGGAGGATGGCACCATTTTTCACCCTTTTTATGGCTTTTGAATCCCTTAATGTGCTCTCCCTGGCCAGTGCTATCTCAAGCATCTTCTTAAAATCCAAATTTGCTTTGGATAACAATCTCTTCTGAATCGTGCCCTCATTCACATTGCACATTAAACGATCTCTGAGCATGTTGTGTAGAGAGCTACCAAACTCACAATGTCCTGTTAACTACTTAAAGCTTGCCACATAACAAGCAACTGTCTCCACCGATGCTCTATTTCTCGAGTTAAACTTGAACCCTTGCATCGTTACTAAGGGCTTTGGCTGATAATGACCCTTCACAAGGTCCACCAATTTCATCAAAATTTTTCAAATCCGGGGCACTGGATGCCACCAAACTTTGAATCAAGCCGTATGCTTTGTTCATACATGTACTTGAGAGGATCGCCCGCCTCTTCTCTTCCGTCATAACCTCGTTCATTTGGAAAAAGAACGTGAGGCGTTCAATGTAAGGATGCCAATCATCCGTAGCTGGATCAAAAGGATCAATTCTTCCAAATTGCAGCTTTCTGAGAGGGAGTTATTTCAATGATTTGAACGGAACTTCTACTTACAATTATTGTGTGAGGTACGGCCCGATTTTGTTTCTCTTGATTTCTTCTGTAAATTTGTTTTATGCTCGTCCTTGTCACATGCTTGCTGTAATGAGATGGGACATATTCATAAATTACAGTAAAACTTTAGTAAACTGTTTAAAACCCTGCATGAAACCTCATCCCGCCAGTGGATGAGGTTTCATGTTTTCTCTATTGCCCGCTGGGGCTCCTGGCATTCCCGCCAACCTTAAAGTTGGACGGGCAGATCATTTAATTGTTTAAATGATCCTGTCAATGGCCTCAATTGCTGAATTTGCTGCGCTCCCACCTTCCTGAAAATTTAAATGGGATGTCATCCCGCATCATTTTACGCGTTGGCAAGCGGGCCCCGACCCCTGCTCGCCGACGGCAAAATTCTGCCCACCATGTTTATTTACAAAGGTACTCAGCAGCAACTACATGTGCGCTTTCACTTCAAACCCTATCTCTACACTACTGACTACTAACTACAGAGGTAACCCCTTCTATTGGTTACTCAAGATCATGTGATCTTCCTTAACGGCATTCTTCTTAAAGGTATATTACACATAAGCTAAAACCATAATTACCACACACATAAAGAAAACTCAAGCTTATGATGACACCAGCTTTGAGCAGGAATTTGCCACCATGATGACATATTGTTTCAGAAGCTCCAAAGCAGGTATCAACTTTGCAAACAAGGAGTCAGCAGAGACCATCCCATACTACCACCAAGGGCAGCTTCATGTGTGGCAGACTTTGGTTTATTCCTAAGCAGTTCCCTAACACAGGACTCTGTTCTCTATGGGTTGTTCCCAGGGACAAACACCTAAACAAATATCAATTGCTGCTAGAGGGCCATCAACTCAGTTAAAAATGCTCTTTGTTCTACCTGAAACTTACTGATCTTCCAGTACATGGAGCTGTCCATGATTTTGTGTTTCAGATTGACACACACTAAGATCCAGGACTATGTGCTGAGGGATGCACTAAAGTTTGGTGCAGCCTCCACAGAGGCTCAATGGGGAAAGGTCACAGTCTAATGCCCTCTTGCCAAAGTACACTGAGGGACTGGAACTTGTGTAAAATGTATGCACAAGAGAATATGAATGTTTGAGGACTCTGGGTCTATACTCAATGGAGTTTAGAAGGATGAGGGGGGATTTGATTGAAACTTACAGAATATTGAAAGGCCTGGATAGAGTGGAAACAAAAACAGAATTACCTGGAAAAACTCAGCAGGTCTGGCAGCATCGGCAGAGAAGAAGAGAGTTGACGTTTCGAGTCCTCATGACCCTTCAACAGAACTGGGTGAATCCAAGGAGAGGGGTGAAATATAAGGGGGGTGGGGGTGGGGGTGGGGGGTGGGGGGGGTGGTGGGGTTGGGGGGGGTAGGTGTAGAGAAGTTGGGGGAGGTGGCGTTGGTGTGGTTGTAGGGACAAGCAAGCAGTGATAGGAGCAGATAATCAAAAGATGTCACAGACAAAAGAACACAGGTGTTGAAGTTGGTGATATAATCTAAACAAATGTGCTAATTAAGAATGGATGGTAGGGCACTCAAGGTACAGCTCTAGTGGGGGTGGGGAGGCATAAAAGATTTAAAAATAATGGAAATAGGTGGGAAAAGAAAAATCTATATTTTTAAATCTTTTATGCCCCCCCCCCACCCCCACTAGAGCTGTACCTTGAGTGCCCTACCATCCATTCTTAATTAGCACATTTGTTCAGATAATATCACCAACTTCAACACCTCTGTGTTCTTTTGTTCTTTTGTCTGTGACATCTTTTGATTATCTGCTCCTATCACTGCTTGCTTGTCCCTACAACCACACCACCCCCCTCCACTTCTCTCCCCCCCCACCCAACCCACCCCACCCCCACCACCCCCCCACACACACACACCTTAAACCAGCTTATATTTCACCCCTCTCCTTGGATTCACCCAGTTCTGTTGAAGGGTCATGAGGACTCGAAACGTCAACTCTTTTCTTCTCCACTGATGCTGCCAGACCTGCTGAGTTTTTCCAGGTAATTCTGTTTTTGTTTTGGATTTCCAGCATCCGCAGTTTTTTGTTTTTATCTGGATAGATTGGACATGGGGAAGATGTTTCCATTTGTAGGAGAGACTAGGACCCAAGGGCACAGCCTCAGAGTAAAGGGAAGACCTTTTAGAACAGGGATGAGGAGAAACTTCTTTAGCCAGAGAGTGGTGAATCTATGGAATTCATTGCCACAGAAGGCTGTGGAGGCCAGGTCATTGAGTGTATTTAAGACCGAGAAAGATAGGTTCTGGATTGGTAAGGGGATCAAAGGTTACAGGGAGAAGGCGGGAGAATGGGGTTGAGAAACTTATCAGCCATGATTGAATGGCGGAGCAGACTCGATGGGCCGAATGGCCTAATTTCTGCTCCTATGTCTTATGGTCTTATGGTCTAATATTGGACATGAAATGTATATTGTAAATATAAATATAACCTGTAATAGTAAATACAGTGAGGCATCTTGGAGTGCCATTGACAGAAATTGAACTGTATTGCATTTTACATAATGCCTAATTTGAACTGTTATGAAATGTATTTCTATAAATTTTATGAATAAAATATATTTTTTGAAAAAAACAAAAGCATTTGCTACTACAAAATCTCTCAATTTTGGTGGTGGGAGAAAAACATTCTATCAGACTGTGGCTCAGGCTACAAACTTATGAGATAATTTTATTAATCATAAAACAGGTAAAATAACATTAGTCCAAACAAATAATATATTTATAATAATTGTAAGCTTTTACCAATCTCCTTGAAATGTCAAGAACATTAGTGCATGATGCGCTAAGTCTCAACATATGACTGAGTCTTGTAATAGAATTGTTTATTCCTACATGTTGCGTACGATCTGACAGACTTAGACAGCCTTGTAGCTTCTGGTTAAAGAATTGTGCGTTAGAGTCTACAAAGCATCCTGGCACCTTTTCACAAGCCTGACTCAAGTCTTTAATACAAACAATGCCATCAATCAAACATTACTTTAAAAAGATCCCCCGGATGTCAATCACCTAGGATATCCCAATTCAATTGATCCACTGAGCATTTCAAATACTTTATCTGATCTGTGAGAAAGCTCTGCACCCAAGGACAATGGCAGTAATCACCTATAAATCTTAAGGTTTTGTCCTGAAGTCTGTATGTCAGTTCATTTTAGACGCATATTCTCTGCAGCCTGAGAAACAAATAGCAGTAATTAATTTTGACCAGGAAGAATGAATCCAATGAATAATCGTCATAGACAAAATACTTTTCTTTATCAGATAATGCAAGATAAAAGTTCTGCCCCTAAGGCTTCTTAATTCTAACCTAAATTACATATTTACTTATTTTTGATTTGTACATATAAATTCTATTTTTGGTCTATCTTCAACTGAAAAATCAATGCAGTTTTTCATTTAAAACTTGAAAACTGTTCCTCCATTCTTTTCTCTTTCAAGGGAAATTAAGACTAAGTGATGAAACAACTCATTATTGCTCATTTTCTCTATATTTCTCACATCTCAAGCCATCACTCGACATCAGAAGTATCAGTCTTCAATAATTATAATATTCAAAATTATTAATAGGAAAGAAGTATTATGGCAACCCAATAAGCTTATATGTCACCTCAGAACACCCTGATTAACAGGATGAGAAGAAGTAGAAAGAAAAGCCTGGTAAAAAGGTCAATAGAGATCATGCAAGGGAATGTTGGAATATCACGCTGTGGTAATCTGATGTGTAATATAACTTTAAGAAGGATGTTATAATGGAAGATCATATAATCTTAGTATCCAATAGCAGAGTAGCGCGGGATCCCTAAGTAGTCAGTAGTCTATAGTTGGTGTCTGTAACGTAGAGACAGGGTTTAAATTGAAAGCACACAAGTGTAGCTGCTGAGTTCCTTTGTAAATAAGTAGAATGTGTTCTATCTAAGAACTGTCTGCTGTTCTCCTCTGTCAATGGTACCAATTCGGCCATCCTAAAACAAGTGTGCAACCTGGATCCGTAAGTCTAAGCAAATTAATGACGAAGGTCCAAGAAACTGGCGATAAGGAAAAAGCAAGGAAAAGCAAGGAAGGACAAAAAAAAGCAAGAAAAAAATGAGGAAGAAGTGAAGATACAGTAAGCTGGCTTTGAGAATAAAACAAGTTAACGAAGGAAATTAAGAGAAACAAAATTGGGCCATACCTCACACGATACTTGTAAGTAGAATTTCCATCCTAATCGTCGAAGTAATCCCCTCAAAGCATGTCACAATTTGGAAGAATTGATCCTTTCGATCTAGCCGCAGACGATTGGTCTCTTTTTCCAAGTGAGTGACATTGACGGGGAGGAGAAGAGGTGAGCAACCATCTTATCCACGTAAGACCTATGGATTGATTCGAAGTTTGACGGCACGCAGTTCCCCTGAATCGAAAAGTTTTGATGACTCAGTGAGCCTTTTAAAGAGTCATTACCAGCCAAAGCCCTCGTTAATGATGCAACCATTCAAATTTAACTCAAGAAATAGAGCCTTGGGGGAGACAGTTGCTTGTTATGTGACAAGTCTGAAACAGTTAACAGAACATTGCGAGTTTGGTACATCTATAAATGATATGCTTAGAGATCTTTTGGTGTGCAATGTAAATGAAGATATGATTCAGGAGAGATTACTGTCTGAGACAAATTTGGATTTTAAGAAGGTGCAAGGGATAGTACTGGCAATGGAAAGCACAGTAAGGGATTCGAAAGCTATACAGGGAGCACAAAATGGCACCGCCCTCCACGCCCCAGCCAAAAAGGGCACGAAAATGCAAGTCTCTGCTGAGAAGCAGGAAGCAACCACCACTAGCAGACAAATAAAAAAAAGATGAATTAGCAGGGAAAACATGGAATAATGGTAACAACCTTGTAATGAATGGAAGTTTAAAAAAGTCGAATGTTTTTACTGTCATCAAAGCAGTCACCTCATGAGACATTGCAAGGATAGAGACAGGCAGACTTTCAAACAAAAGAAAATACCCCGTGAGATCCACAACGTAGAAGAGCCTGAAGTAACAGATTCAGATATTTATTCGGTGTACAATGTGAAGGTGGGAAGAACAGAACCAACCTATGTAACAGTGAGGGTGAATAATAGTCCTATCAGAATGGAAGTGGACACAGGAGCTTCCACTATGGTAATTGGTGAACATACTTTCAAATATTTGAATAATGGGGAATGTAAATTAAATTTGGAAAGAACAGATGCCAAATCGAAAACTTACATGGGAAAAGATAACAAAGTCAAAGGCACAAGCAGGGTCACTGCACAGTGTGAAAGCCAATCGGTAAAACTACCCTTGATAGTGAAAGCAGGCAAGGGGCCAAGCCTCCTTGGATGAAATTGGCTGAAGGAAATTACATTGGAATGGGCTGAAATCTCCCAGCTGAGAGCCAGTGGGCTACCTGAGCTACTACAAAAATACACTTCAGCCTTCAAGGATGAACTTGGGAAGATCCAGGGACTGCAAGCATAAATTCATGTGGACCGAGAGGCAACCCCTGATTCATGAAGGCAAGACCAGTACCTTATGCAATATGGGATAAAATCAATGCCAAACTGGATAGATTAGAGAAACTGTTCAGTTCTCAGAATGGGCAGCACCAATAGTCCCCATCCTTAAAGCTGACCAAAGCGTTCAAATTTGTGGAGGCTACAAATTGACAGTTAATAAAGTGGCTAAGTTGGACAGACATCCTGTACCAAAAATTGAAGACCTGTGTGCTAAACTAGCAGCTGGAATCGCCTACACGAAGCTTGATATGAGTCATGCTTACCAACAATTAGAGTTAGAGAAGGCCTCCTGGAAATTTGCCACAATTAAAGAGTTGTTATAATGTACTTGATTGCCTTTCAGTGTCCCTGAAGCTTGCACCATATTCCAGAGAACAATGGAAAGTTTACTGCAGGGACTGTTATAGTTTATTTAGATGACATTCTGGTGACAGGACTCACTGAATAGGATCAAACTTAGAAGAAGTTTTAAAACGTTTCTCACAGGTTAAAAAAAGAAAAGTACACATTCCAAGCAAAAGAGGTAATCTATTTAGGTCACAGGGTAGATTCACAGGGCCTCCACCCAGTTGAGGAAAAAGTGAGAGCCGTTAGAGAGGCCAAAGAACACCTTCAAGCTCAAATTATTCTTGGGGATCATAAATTACTGTGGGCACTTCTTACATAATTTGTCAACAGAACTGGCACCTCTGTATTAGCTACTCAAAAAAACCAATGTTGGTCTTGAAAAACACCACAGAAAGGAGCTTTCACAAAGGTGAAACAATTGTTGCACTCATCCACCCCATTATAACATTTAGACCAGAGATAAGAGTTGGGATTGACATGTAACGCATCTCTCTGTGGAGTGGGAGCAGTTTTTCTCCCATCAAATTGATAATGGCTTGGAACGGCCTATTGGATATGTATCAAGAATGCTCAACACAGCGGAAAAAGGATACTCACATATAGAAAAAGAAGGCCTGCCAATCATCTTTGGTGTCAAGAAATTTCACCAGTACGTACATGGCCATCATCTTACTATAGGTTTGGACCGCAAGTCATTGCTAGGATTGTTCAGTGAGGACAAGGCTATACCACACATAGCCTTAGCAAGAATACAAAGATGGATGTTCACCCTGGCAGTGTATGAATATACTTTCATCCATAGGCCTAGAAATCAAATTGCAAATGCTGATGCACTTAATCATTTGCCCTTGTAAGAAAGCGATGAAGATGTTCCAGATCCTAAAGAACACATTTTATTATTGAACTTCTTAGCCAGATTAGAGACTGGACAAGTTGAGATCCAGTCTTATCCAAAGTATGTGAACAAGTTCTTCATGGTTGGTCACAAGGGCAGGAATCCAATGAAATGAAACCGTATTTTCACAGAAGTATGCAATAACCAATCTGGAGGGTATTTTATTGTGGGGAATGCGAGTGAAAAGCATGAAAATCATTATTAACTGAACTACATAGTGCACAAAGAGGAATTTCCCGAATGAAGACTATAGCACGCAGCTACCTATGGTGACCAGGGATAGATGGAGAAATAGAGAGCTTAGTAAGAAGTTGTATGCAGTGTCAACAAGTGCAAAAGTTACCTCCAACAGCTCCATTACACCCTTGGGAGTGGCCAGGAAGGCCATGGGTGTGATCGCATATTGACTATGTGGGATCTTTTACGGGAACAATGTTTCTGCTTATTGTTGATGCACATTCAAAATGGATGGACATATATGAGGTGAAGTCAGCAGGATCTTCTGCTATAATTGATGAGCCTCTGAGAGAAGAAATTGCTCCTCATCTCTGTCTTACATGGGCGCCCCCTTACTCTGAGATTATGCCCTCTGGTCCTAGACTCTCCCACAAGGGGAAACAACCTCTCAGCACCTACCCTGTCAAGCCCCCTAAGAATCTTATATGTTTCAATAAGACCGCCTCTCATTCTTCTAAACTCCAATGAGTACAGGCCCAACCTTCTCAACCTCTCCTTGTAAGAAAATCCCTCCATTCCCAGGATCAACTTAGTGAACCTTCTCTGACTGCCTCCAATGCCAGTATATCTTTCCTTAAATAAGGGGACCAAAACTGTTTGCAGTATTCTAGGTGTGGTCTAACTAGTGCCTTGCATAGTTTCAGCAAGGCTTCCCATTTTTATACTCCATTCCCTTGGAAATAAAGACCAACATTATATTGCCTTTCCTATTACCTGCTGAACATGCATGCTAGCTTTTTGGGATTCATGCACAAGGGCCCCCAAATTCCTCTGTGTTGCAGCCTTCTGCAGTCTTTCTCCATTTAAATACTATTCAGCTCCTCTATTTTTCCTGCCAAAGTGCATAACCTCACATTTTCCCACAATGTATTCCAAGTTTTTGCCCACTCATTTAACCTGTTTATATCCCTCTGTAGACTCCTTGTGTCATCCTCACCACTTGCCTTCCCACCTATTTTTGTGTCATTCACAAACTTGGTGGTAATAAATGTACTAAGTCATTAATATATATTGTAAATAACTGAGAACCCAGCACTGATCCCTGTGGCACTCCACTAGTTACAGGTTGCCATCCTGAAAATGCCTCCCTTATCCAAACTCTCTGACTCCTATTAGTTAGCCAATCCTCTATCCATGGTAATATACTACCCCCAACACCATGGGTTCTTATTTTATTAAGTTGCCTTATGTGCGGTACCTTATTGAACTTCATTTGGAAATCCAAATATATTACATCTACTGGTTCCCCCTTATCTATCTTACTTGTTACCTCCTCAAAGAATTCTAATAAATTTGTCGTGCATGATTTCTCCTTCATGAAGCCAATCTGGCTCTGCTTGATTAGATTATGTATTTCTAAATGCTCTGCTATTACATCCTTCATAATAGACTCCAACATTTTCCCAATGACAGATGTTAAGCTAACTGCCCTATAGTCACTTGTTTTTTGTCTCCCTCCCTTTTTGAATAGGGTTTTCATTTGGCCATTCTCCAGTTCTCTGGGACTTTTCCAGAATCTAAGGATTCTTGGAAGATTACTACCAGTATCTCTGTAGCTACTTCCTTTAATATCCTAGGATGCAACCCATCAGGTCTGGGGATTTATTGGCCTTCAGCCCATTTAGTTTCTCTAGTACTTTTTCTCTAGTGATGATTATTGAATTTATTTCCTCCCCCCATTTTTCTCCTTCATTATTTAGTGTTTTTGGAATGCTATTAGCATCTTCTACCTGGGATGAAGAAATTAACTGGATATTCCATAGCAACCAAGCTAGCGTGTTTTCTTTTCCATTATAGGGCCACCCCCCTCACAACAACTGGTGCCATAACTGCGGAATTGTTGATGAAATACCGTCTCAGGATGAGACTGAGCTTGATAATGCCAAATTTAGGACTGAAGGTGGAAAAGAGTCAGGGAATTCAGAAAACTGGACATGACTGGCATAGTCGTGACAGGAAGCTTAATGTAGGAGAGATGGTATATGTGAAGAATTTTGAAGAAGGACCCAAGTGGTTATCAGGCAAAATAAGTGCAGTGATTGGACCTCTTTCTTACCACGGTGAAAGTGGAAGACCGAGTTATACGGAGACACGTGGATCACATCAGGAGGAGAGAAACAAAGTACCAAGAAATGATACCACCAGTGTTCATGACTGAGTCAACGCCTCCTGTTGAAAGAGCTCACTAGCCAGTAGTCTATAGCTGGAATCTGTAATGTAGAGACAGGGTTTGAGTTGAAAGCACTCAAGTGTAGCTGCTGAGCTCCTTTGTAAATAAATAGAATGTGTTCTACATAAGAACTGTCTGCTGATCTACACAGTCTATGGTACCAGTTTGGCAATCCTGAAACAAGCATGTAACCTGGATCTGCAAGCCCAAACAAATTAGTGACTAGAATCCAACACAAGCTTTTTCAAAAAAGAATAGCTAATTACATGCAGTATGAAGATCACCTTTATTCACAAAATAATTAGATTTATATTGTCCCCCAGTGTGTATCCTGTCAACTTCACCAATAGTGGTACACTTGCCTTTGAGTTAAAGTTGTCAGTTAAAACTACACTCCAAGGACTAGACCATGTGATCTAGGCTGTTAGAGCAATGCAGTGCTGACAGGATGCTATAGCTTTGGAGGCATCACTTTCAGGTGGGGCATTAAATGGGGAACCTGCTGTTCAGGTTGAGAAGAACAGATGCATTCCCAGAGAGTCAAAGCCAACATTCATCCCTACAAAAGCAGATTATTTGTCATGTATCTTGTTGTCTGTGGGATTGGCTGTTGTGTTTGCCTACAAAACAGTAGCAACTGCTCTTCAAAGCAATTCATTGACTGTAATGTGTAATTGGCACTCAAGTTATTTCAGAGAATCATAGTTTGATACAGCACAGAAGAAGGTCATTCAGCCCATTGTGCCTATGCCAGTTCTTGGCTAGAAGTATCCAATTAGTCTCTCTCTGCTCTTTCCCATAGCCCTGTACATTTTTTTCCTGCAAGTATTTATCTAATTCCCGTTTGAATGTTACTATTAAATCTGCTTTCACCACCCTTACAGGCAGTGCATTCTGGATTACAACCTGCTGTGCAAAAAATTATTTCTCATGTTGCCTTGGTTCTTTTGCCAATCACCTTAAATCTGTGCCCTCTGGTTACTGACCCTTTCACCACTGGAACCGGTTTCTCCCTATTTATTCTAGCAAAAGCATTAATGAATCTTAACACTTTAATCAAATCTTTTAACTTTCTCTGCTCTAAGGAGAACAATCCCAGCTGCTCCCATCTATCCATATATCTGAAATCTCTCTTCTTCAGTACCATTCTCTTCTGCACCCTCAAGGCCTTGACATCTTTCCTAAAACATGGGCCTGAATATTTCGGGTGGTGGTGTTTTCCTTCCTGCCATCCGAAGAGTCGGCAGGGAACACATCCCCATCGACTCTGCTTACCCTGCAGCCATTTTACGCTCAAATGAGCCTCATTTGGCTGTAGGCAGGACTTCCACCCCTCACTCCGGAGGAAGTCCCACCTTAGAGAGTTACCGGCCAACCTGAATGGCCAGCAGCTCTCCAGTCCCTGTAATGACAGGAGCTGCATTAGACAGAAAATAAAGTGTTTCAACATGCCAGAGCCTAAGTCCTGGGACTGGACAGCAAGGTAAGTTTTCAGGGTCCTAGGCCGGTGAGGGTGGGGAAGGCCTGGTGGGGGGGGAGTGTGGAAAGTGGGCATTTGGAGTGTCGGGGCAGAAGCAGCAGGGACAGAGATCCAGTGGCCATTGGATGTTAAGGAGGGTGGGGGACACCCAAAGTCAGAAGGAGGCTTCTGATGGAGGTGCCCACCTTTATCCCTCCCTTCCTGCCCGAGGCCCAAGCCTATTCATTTTTGGGCTTCCCCACACCAGGTAAATCCTTCCACCAGCCTAAAACTTGAGGCTGGACAGGAAATGGCCCCTAAGTTGTCACTAGTTGGCCACTTAAAGGCCTCAACTGGGGCAAGGGCCTGCCTGAGATGTTGCCCGCCCCCATGTAAAATTGCTGTGAGGCCGGGATGGGCAAGAATCTAGGGGGATGCCTGTTCCTTCTAATTCATGCTCCCCCCACAAACCCCCCCACCACCCCCCACCTAAAAACCGGCCAGCAGTGAAGCGTGAAATTCAGGCCGTGGTATCTATAATTGAACACAATACTCCAACTGAGCCATAATCAGTTGTTTAAAATAAAGGCTTAGCACAACTTTCTTTTGTACTTTTGTACTCTATTCCTCTATTAATAAAGCCAAGGATCTCATATGCTCTTTTAAACAGCCTTCTCAACTTGTCCTGCCACTTCAAAGATTTGGGTACATAGACCCGAGGTGTCTCTGTTCCTGCAGCCCTTTTAAAATTGTACCATTTAATTCATGTCTCCTCTCTTCATTCTTCCTCCAAAAATGTATCACTTCATAATTATAGAATGGAATCATAGAATGGTTACAGCATGGAAGGAGACCATTTGACATGTTGTGGCCATGTGAGCTAGTTCCACTCTCCCACCCCTTCCCCATAGCTCTGTAAATGTTTTCTCTGCAAGTGCATCTCTAATTCCCTTTTAAAAGCCATGACTGAATCTGCCTCACTTTGAGGCTGTGCATTCTAGATCCTAATCACTTGCTGATGAAAAGATTTTTTTCCTCATGTTCTATGAAGGCTTATCATTACATCCTGGCCATGTGTCTGCCCATTTCACAGTCAATGTCCTCTTGCAAACTTTGAAATTATGCTCCTGTTACTTCTAAGTCCAGGTCACTAATATATATCAATTTTTTTTTATATATATGCATTCATGGGATGTGGTCTCCGCTGGCTGAGCCAGCATTTATTGCCCATTCCTAGTTTCCCTTGAGAAGGTGGTGGTGAGCTGCCTCCTTGAATAGCCCATGTGGTGTAGATACACCCACAATGCTATTAGAAAGAGAGTTTCAGGTTTTTGACCCAGCAACAGTGAAGGAACAGCGATATATTTCCATGTCAGGATGGTGAGTGGCTTGGAGGGGAACTTCCAGGTGGTGGTGTTCCCATCCATCTGCTGCCCTTGTCCTTCTAGATGGTAGTGATCATGGGTTTGGAAGATGCTGTCAAAGGAGCCTTAGTGAATTCCTGCAGTGCATCTTGTAGGTGGTACACACTGCCACTACTGTGCGTTAAATGTGGAGGGAGTGAATATTTATTATGTGGTGCCAATCAAGCAGGCTGCTTTGTTCTGGATGGTGTCAAGCTTCTTGAGTGTTGTGGGAGCTGCACTCATCCAGGCAAGTGGGGCGTATTCCATCACACTCCTGACTGGGCCTTGTAGATGGTGGACAGGATCTGTAGAGTCAGGAGTTGAGTTACTCATCACACAATTCCTAGCCTCTCACCTGCTCTTGTAGCCACAGTATTTATATGGCGAGTCCAGTTCAGTTTTGGGTCAATGGTAGCCCCCAAAATGTTGATACTGTGGGATTCAATGATGGTAATGCTATTGAACATCAAGGGGCGATGGTTAGATTCTCTCTTGTTGGAGATGGTCATTGCCTGGCACTTGTTTGGCGTGAATGTTTCTTGCCACTTGTCAGCCTAAGCCTGGGTATTGTCCAGGTCTTGCTGCATTTGGACATGGACTGCTTCAGTACCTGAGGAATTGCAAACGGTGATGAACATTGTGCAATCATCAACGAATATCCCCACTTCTGACTTTATGATGGAAGGAAGGTCATTTATGAAGCAGCTGAAGATGGGTGGGCCGAGGACACTACTCTGAGATAATCCTGTAGTGATGTCCTGGAGCTGAGATGACTGACCTCCCCCAACCACAACCATCTTCCTTTGTGCTCGGTATAACTCCAACCAGCGGAGAGTTTTCCCCTGATTCCCACTGACTCCAGTTTTGATAGGGCTCCTTGATGCCACACTCGGTCAAATGCATCCTTGATGTCAAGGTCAGTCACTCTCACCTCACCTCAGGAGTTCAGCTCTTTTGTCCATGTTTGAACCAAGGCTGTAATGAGGTCAGGAGCTGAGTGGCCCTGGTGCAACCCAAACTGGGCATCAGTGAGCAGGTTATTGCTAAGCAAGGGCTGCTTGAAAGCACTGCTGATGACCCTTTCCATTACTGATGATCAAGAGCAGACTGATGGGGCGGTAATTGGCCGTGTTGGATTTGTCTTGCTTTTTTGTGTACAGGACATACTTGGGCAATTTTCCATATAGCTGGGTAGATGCCAGTCTTGTAGCTATACTGGAACAGCTTGGCTAGGGGCGCGGCAAGTTCTGGAGCACAAGTTTTCAGTACTATTGCCGGAATATTATCAGGGCCCATAGCCTTTACAGCATCCAGTGCCTTCAGCCTTTTCTTGATATCATGTGGAATGAACCAAATTGGCTGAAGACTGGCATCTGTGATGCTGGGGACCTCCGGAGGAGGCCGAGATGCATCATCCACTCGGCACTTCTGGCTGAAGATTGTAGCAAATACTTCAGCCTTATCTTTTGCACTGATTTGCTGGGCTCCTCCACATTGAGGATGGGGATATTTGTGGAGCCTCTTCCTCCAATGAGTTGTTTAATTGTCCACCACCATTCACAACTGGATGTGACAGGACTGCAGAGCTTAGATTAGATCCATTGATTGTGGGATCGCTTAGCCCTGCCTATCACTTGCTGCTTATGCTGTTTGGCAGGCAAGTAGTCCTGTGTTGTAGCTTCACCAGGCTGGCAACTCATTTTTAGTTATGCCTGGTGCTGCTTCTGGCAATCCCTCCTGCACTCTTCATCAACATTTATTTTTATATAATGACATAAGATTTACAACACATTTTACCGGTGATTTATTTTGTTTAACCTTTGCATGGTTTAAACTAAATTAGTTTAAGCATAGAAGGCCTTTTAGTAATCTATTGTGTCATAAATTGTTTCTTGACTCTCTTCAGACTTGGCCATTACCTTAAACAGCAAAATGGATATGAAACTTAGGAGTTTTTTTGACCTAAGGGTGAAACCGGGCACTAAATGGGTGCAATACTAATAAGACTAGCCTGTTTGAAAATCTAGATTTAGCACACTGTTTTGGTCTTAATGGCTGATTACCATAATCTTAACTTGCCTGGAAGTACTAAACCAGAAACCTGCCGGTTAACCAAGCCACACACCAATTTTCACTGAAGATGTAAAGTGCTCAGGCTGGCACATGGTGACACATTGCAGGATGGCTCAAAGGAGAGGATGCACAAGGTCTCTGACACTGCACTGGAGGACCTGGTGGAGGAGGTCAAGAAGGTATCCTGTACCCTCAGTAGGGAAAGAATACCTCAACTTCCTTGCCCTCCTGTCCCTTTTACATGTAGCAGCTTGTGCTGCACTTCATTGCCCCATAACTTCCTCCCAACACTCGTCCAGACCAAGGGGCATCCCTAACAAGATATCCATAACCAAGCACTCTTGGTGACTCCATAAGGTGTCCAATAAAGCAGAGCAGTGTAGAACTTATTCTTTTTAGGTGAAATCTTCATAGAGTTTCTGGAATAATTGTGGCTAGGTTTGGTGAAGTCCAGAAAGCCACCCAATGTGCTTCCGATGTACTCTTCATAGCCGAAGCAGCAATGGACATAAAATGTGGAATATTCATTCAAATTGTGCTTGAAAGTGACACTGATGTTATGTTTTAGTAGAAGTGCAAACCACCAAAATGTTATATAACCTCTTTAATGAGCACTAGCACACATTTTAAATGGTAATCAGCTGTTTCCAAGCTTTTACCTTTATGAAGATACAAATGCTAACCCTCTTGGAATGACTGGGAGACTCCTGGAATCGGCATCAATTTCCCAGTGGCCAAAGAAAGCCTTCCAGGAGATTTTAAAACAATATTTCTTTGATGCCATTGAGTGACTTGGAACAGTTTGGTCCACAAGCATCATCACCGCACCCCCCCGCCCCCCCAACCAGGAAGGAGGCTCCCACAGTGCTGACTGGGGAATGTAGTCTCCCTACATGAGCGCGGCAGAGAACGGGAACAAAAACAGAATTACCTGGAAAAACTCAGCAGGTCTGGCAGCATCGGCGGAGAAGAAAAGAGTTGACGTTTCGAGTCCTCATGACCCTTCGACAGAACTTGAGTTCGAGTCCAGGAAAGAGCTGAAATATAAGCTGGTTTAAGGTGTGTGTGTGGGGGGCGGAGAGATAGAGAGACAGAGAGGTGGAGGGGGTTGGTGTGGTTGTAGCGACAAAAATCCGGAAATCTTGTCGCAGAGAGGAACAGAACTTCTTCAAGGAGGTAGGCATTTCTTGAAGAGCAGTGGCAGTCAATTAAACACAGAGATAAAAACAAAAAAACTGCGGATGCTGGAAATCCAAAACAAAAACAGAATTACCTGGAAAAACTCAGCAGGTCTGGCAGCATCGGCGGAGAAGAAAAGAGTTGACGTTTCGAGTCCTCATGACCCTTCGACAGAACTTGAGTTCGAGTCCAGGAAAGAGCTGAAATATAAGCTGGTTTAAGGTGTGTGTGTGGGGGGCGGAGAGATAGAGAGACAGAGAGGTGGAGGGGGTTGGTGTGGTTGTAGCGACAAAAATCCGGAAATCTTGTCGCAGAGAGGAACAGAACTTCTTCAAGGAGGTAGGCATTTCTTGAAGAGCAGTGGCAGTCAATTAAACACAGAGATAAAAACAAAAAAACTGCGGATGCTGGAAATCCAAAACAAAAACAGAATTACCTGGAAAAACTCAGCAGGTCTGGCAGCATCGGCGGAGAAGAAAAGAGTTGACGTTTCGAGTCCTCATGACCCTTCGACAGAACTTGAGTTCGAGTCCAGGAAAGAGCTGAAATATAAGCTGGTTTAAGGTGTGTGTGTGGGGGGCGGAGAGATAGAGAGACAGAGAGGTGGAGGGGGTTGGTGTGGTTGTAGCGACAAAAATCCGGAAATCTTGTCGCAGAGAGGAACAGAACTTCTTCAAGGAGGTAGGCATTTCTTGAAGAGCAGTGGCAGTCAATTAAACACAGAGATAAAAACAAAAAAACTGCGGATGCTGGAAATCCAAAACAAAAACAGAATTACCTGGAAAAACTCAGCAGGTCTGGCAGCATCGGCGGAGAAGAAAAGAGTTGACGTTTCGAGTCCTCATGACCCTTCGACAGAACTTGAGTTCGAGTCCAGGAAAGAGCTGAAATATAAGCTGGTTTAAGGTGTGTGTGTGGGGGGCGGAGAGATAGAGAGACAGAGAGGTGGAGGGGGTTGGTGTGGTTGTAGCGACAAAAATCCGGAAATCTTGTCGCAGAGAGGAACAGAACTTCTTCAAGGAGGTAGGCATTTCTTGAAGAGCAGTGGCAGTCAATTAAACACAGAGATAAAAACAAAAAAACTGCGGATGCTGGAAATCCAAAACAAAAACAGAATTACCTGGAAAAACTCAGCAGGTCTGGCAGCATCGGCGGAGAAGAAAAGAGTTGACGTTTCGAGTCCTCATGACCCTTCGACAGAACTTGAGTTCGAGTCCAGGAAAGAGCTGAAATATAAGCTGGTTTAAGGTGTGTGTGTGGGGGGCGGAGAGATAGAGAGACAGAGAGGTGGAGGGGGTTGGTGTGGTTGTAGCGACAAAAATCCGGAAATCTTGTCGCAGAGAGGAACAGAACTTCTTCAAGGAGGTAGGCATTTCTTGAAGAGCAGTGGCAGTCAATTAAACACAGAGATAAAAACAAAAAAACTGCGGGAAACTGTGTGTAGAGCAGACTACAACTCCCAGAGGATACTACGGCCGGGAGCGGCGGGGAGTGGTGACATGACTTGACAAGTGAAACGCCAGATGTTAAGGTACAGGGTGGGAATAGTGGCTGGATACAGCTGTAACAGAGGGTAGGTAACAGCTCAGTTGAGATTGAGATTTTCTTGTCGCTGATGTTTCCAGTAAGTGTCCCCACCGCCCCTAATTATTGCGCATTGACAGAAGTAAGAGGAGGCGGGGCAGGATTTGTATTTATGTATCTCGGTTCGTACATAGCCACCTCATAAACTTAGAACCTGCTTGCGCCATGCCGCTGACTTTCCATGACATCACTTCCACTGTCATCTCCCGGAATATGTCCAGCCGGAATTGGCAGCCCTATGTGAAGATGATGTCCTAAATTAAACATGGGTTAAACAATTGATGCAATTTAAGTCATCTTCTCCAGAGAAAACAATCCCCAGAATTTCCCAGACTTTCCCCATCAAAACAAAGCGACTTTGCTTGTGAGGCACTGAAGCACAATTTAGATATCAACTGCAAAAACAGAATTACCTGGAAAAACTCAGCAGGTCTGGCAGCATCGGCGGAGAAGAAAAGAGTTGACGTTTCGAGTTGAAAACTCTTTCTTGGACTTGAACTCAAGTTCTATCGAAGGGTCATGAGGACTCGAAACGTCAACTCTTTTCTTCTCCGCCGATGCTGCCAGACCTGCTGAGTTTTTCCAGGTAATTCTGTTTTTGTTTTGGATTTCCAGCATCCGCAGTTTTTTTGTTTTTAGATATCAACTGGCCTGCTGCATTTTTCAGTATTTGTTTCAGATTATCAGTGCTCAGAGTTTTGCCTTTATCTCTAAACATATAGCTCCAAGAATCAGATAAAGAATCAAAATTTGAGCAAGAGGAAAGCTTCCTTTGCCATCTTAGTTCTTTGGAGCAGGTTATAAATGTGATAATTCTGGTGTAAGGAGGCTGATTGTGGCAGGATAACTGCAGCGCCTGGAGAGAGAGGAATTCTGGTCCCAAATCTTACATTGTGTGACTAATTTTATAGTATAACTAGTGAGACTGATGTGAGGAGCAGATTAACTATTCACTTGGAGTTAGTTTCCTTTTAATAATTACAAACACTGTGCTTTCGTCTTTCAGCTGGCCAGCCATCCTGCTGATTCCTCAAACAGTTGAATTCATCATTGAGGTGTCTTTAAGAGAGTCTAGATCAAGAGATGGATAGAGTGTCAGGTTATAGCAGGTGGGAGCAATGATGGAACCTGAGTCTGATTTACTGATCCTGCTCGATATTCTCTGCTTAAATGACTCAATTCACCATTATTTATACATAAAGAAAGAAGAAAAAATCTTCGTGTCTCATATCTCTGAGCAAAAATGCAAAATGTTTTAAACAAATTATTTTGAAGTGCAATCACTATTTAATTTGTACGTTAAATGAAAAGTAATGACTCTAAATATTAGTATATCTTAATGAACCATCAACTTTACAATGAATAGAGATCTGTTAGATATTTAAAAATAAATCTAGCAGAACACTTCACTCTTGTAGAGATGGTACAATTGGCCTAAGTGCCCCAATGCAAAGGAGGGGAAATATCAGGCAGGGTTCCCTCTACTGATCACCTTCTGTGACCCCAGTTGAAGAGTGTATGTGGCCCTTATGCAAAAGTGGGGAAATAAGCCAGGGCTCCCTCTACTAATCATCTTCAGGGACCCAAGTGGAAAGCATATGTATGAATTTTGGGGAAGATCTGGATCATTCCCATCTGTGATAGGTCCCACAATAATGATCTGCCAACAGTAAATTTCCAGGTGCAGGGCTGATGAATGAGCACAAGGTGAGGTACTAGAGGGCAGCTGCTGTCCATAAAATCATCCAAAAGCAAAATACTGCGGTTGCTGGAAATCTGAATTGAAAAACAAATTTGTTGGAAGCACTCAGTAGACCATGCAGCAGTTATGGAGAGACATGGAGTTAATGCTTCAGGTTGATGACTCACCTTTATATATCAACTTTGTCCTTTCTTAATCAAAACCAAAAATAGGTCTCTTGGTTCTGATGAGGGATCATCGGCCTGAAATGTTAATCCTGTTTCTCTCCACTGATGCTGTCTGACCTGCTGAGCACTTCCAGTATTTAATTCTATAAATCTCTAGCTCAACAAGAGTCAAGCATGAGTTATTGTCTATCGCAAGAGAGAATCAAATTGGGGAATACTAATATTTGGAATAAATGTAATCAACCATAAAAAAAACATGTAGGCTGGCAAAGAGCTAGCATCACATCTTGTGGCATGGTGTCAGCTTTGAAGAAGATATTTGGATTATAAACTGCAGATAGTAAAATTCTGCAACATTATCACTATAAAAATCCATACAGATTTATTACCCATGAATAGTGCAAAGCCTTGATGTGAAATACAACACTGACTGGCACGACATTACTTTAGATTAAAAATAACAGTATGATGTATTTATTTTTTGAACAGGCCTTAACTTGCAACTTGGAGAGAGCATTACATGATGTCACTAAAGTTCTGTTTTTATTAAAATACCTATTTTTGTGAATGGTTAAGAAAGGACAAAGTTGAGTAAATGTGAAAATGAGGCTAGTGAAGCATGAAGCAGGATGCTGCACCCTTCTATTGTGTTATTTGTTGTAATGGTGCCAGGAATCACCTAATTATGATACACAGCAGAGACTTGGGTTCATACAGAAAGAAATCATTCCTGCAATAATGTCAAAAAGAACAAAATCCTTTTAAAAAAGATTAACATAATTATTTTAAAATGCTACTCAGTTAAATAAAGTGAATCCCTAAACACTAGATATTAAAGCAGTACAATGATGCCACTTCAGGAGACAGTGTTAATGCTCTAGCCTTTATCACAGACGGCTTTTGTCATCTTAACAAGGTAATGAACTTAATGGATGCAGTAGTTGTGAATGAAAAATGCTTCAGGCGAGCTGACAGCTCATCCCATTTTATTCAGTAGCTTCATTAAAACGGAAAATCATGCTGCCAATATTACAAGATATAAAAGGGCTACTGGGGAAAGCTGAGAATGGGTTTCTTTATTCTGGGCTACTAGTTATCTGCATGATCTATGTGTTAAAATGTAATTTAATTTGGCTATAGAAATCACATCTGTAACTGGCTCTAAGTTTGAAAAATGAACACCCCAAAGCTGATGGACAATCTATACCTAAGACTTTGGAGTTTCATGTAGAGACAAATATAAATTAAAAATATTTGCAAATTAAAATGTTCCAACACACAACGTTATCTTTTAACATTGTTCTTTTTTTGATTAGCGGTCAACTTTTGTAGAGTTTGTATGCTGTTGAAAAAGCCTAAACATGTATTTTCAAGACTATGTTGATATATATAGTGAACATTCCAGGGACACAAATAGCAATATGATGAAGATGTGAGGACTATGCCCTGCATTCAACACCACTCAAGGGACTTACTGAATGCTTGCTCAACGGTAAGGATTAAATAATTTATTTATTTCATGCTGTGTACAAGCAGAGTACAGTGCCTTTGAAAGTTCACAAATTGGTGAATAATGAAAGACTGCTTACAGATGGGATCTATAGCATAACTTATTTAAAAAGCATCTAATGTTAGAAAAGGCCATTCAGTCTTAATCCTCTTTGCATATTGTTTGAGTTATTAATTTCATGATGTTGAGGCCAATAATCTCATCAAATATTCTCCTCACAGTTTTTCTAAAATCATCATAATGGTTTACAAGTAGAATATTCTAAATGAAGATGACTCAGACATGCAAAAGTAGAAATAGCCAAAACAAAAATGGAGCTAGTGCACGGCAGTAGTATTTTTTAATTAATGTTTTAGGTCTGACATTTCAGGTCAGGCTGGAGAAGCCCCTTTCAACAACTGATCAAATTAAAGAGCTGAAAGGTGATCAACAAGAGGTCAAGAGGTTAAATCTACCAACTAATTTCACAAAGGAAAACTAATGGGGTTAATAAGGTGTTTTCTGTTCTTTTGTGAAAGTAAGTACCACATTTGAACTCTTCACCTCTATCTGTTCTTCCATTCCCTTCTTTATTTTGGTGAAGAATGACGCTTGAATGTTGACTTATCTTTCTCTTTCAAATGTCTTTCTAGCATTTTATATTTCAGACTTTCAGGGCAGAATTTAGCCCCTGTCAGGTGGGCTCGAGAAGTCGATTGCCACCTGCGATGGAGGCCGGAGGACGATTTCACGCTGGCCGGCCAATTAAGGTCCACCCAGTGTGAAACGTGAGCGGCGGCGTTGTACTCTGCCTGTGTGGGAGGGGAGTTGGGGGGGGTGGTGGTGGGGGTGGTGGGCGGTGGGGAGGAGGGTGAGTGCAAATTTTGCGCATGCGCGTGAGTGCATATTTAAGAATTTTCCTGAGGCACAGAACTGCCTCAGGGAGGTGAACAGTTTTAACAGAAGAAATAATAAAGAATTGAAAAATGTTATAAAACATATCCCCTCACTCGGTCACTTGAGCAGGGACATGTTATTCATTAAATTTTAAAATTTTTATTTAATTTTTATTTGCTTATCCTGCCTGTGGATGAGGTTTCCTAAAAATGCAAAGGCCGCTTGGCCTTTTCGCCTGCCCACCAAACATAAGGTTGGGCGGGCAGCGAAAAATGTCAGTTAATTGAGACTTTACTGGCTTTAACTGGCCTTTTATTGTTGGCGGGCACACTGCCGATACCTGCATGCGACTACCGACTGAAATATTGCGTGACTGCGTGTTGACGTTGGGACACTCGCCCGATGTCAACACGCATCATTTCACACGCGAGTTAGTTGGGTGCGCGCCCACCTGTTGAGGTAAACATTTTGCCCCCAGTGTTTGTGGATTTCTTTTTATCTTTAAAAGGCAATGGATTCACCAGTCCTGTCTCTGAGGCCTTAGTATACTGTACAACTACAAGAGGCCAGTTTACAATAGTTTGCTTGGGTAAAAATGAGGCTCAAAAGAGAATTCTTGTCTGGTTTCAACGCTGGAACTGCTAAAAAATGTACATTTGGACCAAGAGAAATTAGCCTCTATGTAAAGGGACTGTTTAAAAAAAATTAGCAACCGGTCAAACCATCTGTGCAAGCAAATGGCTGCTTGCACCACATATTTTCATTCCACTGCTCAGTTGCTAGCAATCCGGATGTCAACATAGAAAGATGTACAAACCCTGACTACAGAAAATTCCAAGGGATTAGGCTAGATTATCAGCAACAGATCAGGACTCTGCTCTTCACTAGTTATAGCAGTGCAGTGGAACTAAATAGCCAAATGTTCTGTTATTATTAGATGAATGAGTGGATGCCCTTTAAGATAAGTACTATCCGCCTTTGGAAGTGAAGCATATTTTTTAGTCCAATGACATTATTCAGCACTCATAAATTTGACATTTGAGAAAGTCCATGTTGATGACGCAATCCTTACACACACCAGCAAACCTCTACCTGCTTCAGTTGAAAGATTCCTCTTTGTATCACAAAGTGCATTCGTTCTGCTTTTTAACTCTTTAAGGTTTTCAAAGCTCAGGCTGAAAATTTAAGTAATTCTGTGGAACCAGTAGCTGAATCAATGAGTGAAATCCTGTTCCCTCCCTGGTGATGAGTTTAGTGGTGGGGGCATTTAATCAGGCAGGAGGGTAGCAGAGGGGGGGAACCCATCGTCTTCCCACCGCCACCCCAATTAAGTCCATGGTGAGAAGGCCAGTGGATGTCCTCCCTGCCCCACTGCCAAGTGAGGCCCTTAAGTGGGAAATTATTGGCCATTTAAAGGGTCTCATCTCTCACCACTGCTAGTGTTAACTGCAGCTGGCGGGGGTCTCACAATGCAGCCTGCACCAAAAGCCTGGCTCCTTGGTGGCGGGGAAGGCCCCCTCGTTCAAAGGCAATCAGTGCCTGATTGAGAGTCCCGGCATCGGGAAGGATGGCACCTGCTGAGATCCACCCCCAGCCCTTGCTGCTGACTCCTCTACACCCCTCCTCAGTGACCCCCACTCTGTGAACACCCTCCTGACATCACTCACCTGCTGACTGGTTCCTGGGCCTTGGATTGTTGTTGTTCTTGCAGCAGCCACTGACATTCAAAAAGCTGCTGGTCTCTGATTGGCCAGAAACTCTTGGTAGGGTGGGGCACCCACTATCCGGGGACCTGGTCCCGGGGAAAGGCATGCAGCTGGCCTGTCAACTGCCTGTTTGGTATGTAATACCGGAGGTGTTTCCTGGAAAGATACGAGGTGAGGGTCTTGCCAGCTCTTGAGCTGGTGGCCAAGACCCCCGCCGCCAGCACAAGATTCTGCCCAATGAGCCTTAACAAGATTCTTCCAATCTGGATTTGAGCATTTGCATTTCGAGGTAATTGTAATGCACAATATTGTTTTTTTAACTGATAGTTCTATGTAAAATACTTGACATCCATAATAATTTTGAACATTTTTTATTTATATGTTTCAGGCAGAGAGTTTGGGCTTGATTTTACATGAATTGGCTTGAGATAGACCTTCTGCCCCCATCAAGGATGAAGTCCCGCCTCCAAGAGCTGCTGGTCAAACAGATAGGCAGCAGCTCTCTGGCCACTGTTGGGACTCAATGAGATCTCAAGGAAGGCTTTATGTACTGCAGCCAGACTTGAAAGTAAGTCTGGGGTCTCATCGGGCCCAGGCAGGTAGGCAGGCCCCGCTGAAGGGGTGGCGGTGGGGGGAGAGGGGGACGTTCAATCTGGGGCCAGTTTGGACAGTGTGGGGGGGCAGGGGAAATGCAGGGTAGGGCCTTCAATGGGCACAGGGGGCCTGTAAATGTAGCCCCTCACCCTTCACTGGCCATCAGCCCACTCAGTGAAACTTGCCGGGCTGGACATTTGGCACCATCCTCCCGCCACAATGGGTAAAACCCCAGGGATGGCAGAAGGAAGCCCCGAAGTGGACGTTTATTGGCCAGTTAAGAGGTTCAATTAGTCCAGAGGCGGATGAGCCTCCCAGTGGCTCTCTCACTGTTGGAAAAATTGCAGCGGGAATGTGTTGTATGGATAGGTGCCGGGGATGGTGCCCATGGCATTGTGTCCAATTTTAGGGCCCAACTGCCAGCCCACTCCTGGGGACCTGTAAAATCCAGTCCTCTTTGATATTTGCATCTGAATGCTGTTTGCACTGAACTAAATTCATTTAACTTATAAAGCATTGAAGGTAACGTCCAGAAAGATAACACAAAATGTTACTTTACAGGGATCAAACTTATATTCCTTTCAAACTCATGTACCATTTTTTACATCAATTCTATGCAGCGAACTGCTGCTTAACAAAATTGCAAGAAAGTATAGAAGTAAATAATAAAGTATTCTCTTAACTGCACATCAGGCAGTATTTAATTCACAGAAACATTGAAGATGGTATAAAAACCATCTACAGATGACTGAGATTTTTTGAAAAAAGGTCTATACACATTGGGGTCAATTTTCACTGCCTTTGCCCCATGTTAATGGTGTCAAAATGAAGCTGCCTTACTACCACATTTACACAGGTGATGCTACAGGCTTCATTTTGAAAGGGGTATATATTCTGGATGTTCAAGGTCCCTGCCTGTTTCAGGTGATATAGCTCCTTTGAATCTGGAAATGGGGGCCCTATGGCATAAATAGAGTCCTGCTTGCCATTTTAGATTGGAATTGGTCAGGGCCTGTGCTATGTAAACTCTAGCATTTTGATGAGTGCTGGCACCAAAGAGGCTGGAAAAAGATGTGCCCAATTGTTTTTGTGGACACCAGAGGAGCAAAAATATATGTAGGCCGCTCACATCCATGACAGCCATCATCCATGAAAGCGAACAACACTTTACCCACAACCCAAAGCCTCCCCGCCAACCACCTGAGCAACTTATCTTGCTGGTGGTTATGCCTAGGCCTGATTTTGAGGCCTCAATCAGGTGAACTGTTTGGTGCCCTGCAGCTTGCCCACCACATTTAAATGAGGCCAGGCTCTCTTGCCACTGAGGTAGGCGATCAAACAAGGCGCTTCACCAGCTGCTCAAAAGTCAAAATTGGCTCCATTGTCTCCATTTTGATATGTTGAGTATCAGGTTTTCTGTTATAATCATTTTGTCAGCATTTTGACAACTTCCAATATTGGAAATACTCCCAACAGGAATTTCTTATTCAAACAAGTGGACAGTGGTAATATGCATTTTGAAAGAATGCTATAAGCCTGTATATACAGTTGAACATAGAATGAAAAGAAAGGCAAAAATAATTAATTTAATGCCATGTCAAAAGCGGACTTTGGCCTTAACTGAAACTCTGTTTGGGTTGAATGATATAGCATACAGTATTTGGTCAGCCATGAGTAGAAGCTTTTGAGGTTTGTACTTTCCAGTCATTGGCCAATGTTAATGTTGTGTTTGAATTCATGCAATAATTAATAAAGTTGTGTGCTTTGGTCATGAATATTGCATGCAAGATAAGCTTGGGAAGAGGAGAAGCTAAATGTCCAAACTTTGCACAACACGGAAGACCAATGAAATTTCAGATAGTGTCTCTGACCAGTTAAATGCTTAAGCTTAACATAATTTCTGTCAATTTATGATTGGCACCCAATAAAAGTTTACAAAATGATAACTGGGCAATTATTGCACTGTTTCAACTCAATCATATATTGTTCTATGAATGTTGTGGGCCAACTTCATTGGAAAGTGCAGTGCAATATGCATAAGCTGGGCTTTAGAGTGATGCTTTGTGTAGAGCACCACCTTTCATTATGCTGAAAGAGCAATGAGTCAGCAATGCCAGAGATTTATTAATACTATGCATCTTGTATTTGTGCCAATGATATTATGATCATTGAATCATACTTCCAGTAAACTGCTGCTGTGTATATGACATCATGATAAGTGAGGAAGCAAGCTCAGAATTTATGATAGAAGCTGGGGTTTAACTTGGTGAATTTAAGAAAAAATACTATACTTTGTGAAATGTTTATTTTGAAATCAAAAATGAAGTCAGGAATAAAGAAATAGAAAATATGATGGAACATCTATGGCTTGTGATACATTAACCATATGTGGCACTATGATTCTATAGCACTGATCCTTTGATCTACTCTCCTTTCAAATTTAGCTTCTAAGTGGAGCAAGAGATTGGTGAAATTAGCCTGTGCCCTGTTGGTATTTTCATACAAAGATTCTTCAATATTGACGCCAAACCTGATGAAGCGCCACGGAAACACAGTTAAAGAAACCTCCTGCAGATTATCACCTACCACCCTCCCTCTACTGATGAATTAGTGCTCCTCTATGTTGAATAACACTTGGAAGAAGCACTAGGGGTAGTAAGGGCACAGAATGCATTCTTGACTGGGGATTTCAATGTCCATCACCAAGAGTGACTCAGCTGCACCACTACTGATGGAGCTGGCCTAGGTGAAGGTCATATCTGTCAGATCACGCTTGCACATGTTGTGAGAGAACTGACATGAAAAACCTACTTGACCCTATCTCTGCCAATCTATCTGTTGTAGATACATCATTCCATAGAGTATTATTGGAGTGACCACTACATAGCCTTTGTGGGGATGAAGTCCATTCTTCACACTGAAAGCACTGTCTATATTGTTGTGTGGCACTACCACCATTCTAAATGCAATACATTTAGAAAAGATCTAGCATCTCAAAACTGGGCATCTGGAATGTCATCAGCAGCAGAATCGTATTCCACCACAATTTGCAAGCTTGTGGCCTGGCATACCCCTCACTCTACCATTTCCATCAAGCCAGGGACTAACCATGGTACGATGAAGAGTATAGAAGAGCACTGCAGGGGCAGCAACAGCTGTAGCTAAAAATGAGATTCCAATTTGGTGAAAATACAGAACTATATGCATGCTAAACAGCAGAAGCAGCATTCAATAAACAGAACTAAGCAACCCCAAAACCATGGAATCAGATCAATCCTTTGCAGTTCTGACACATCCAGTTGTGAATGGTGATGGACAATTAAACAACTAATGGGAGGACGAGGCTCCATGATGGTGGAATCTAGCATGTCAGTGCAAAGATAAGGGCTGAAGTGTTTGCAATCCTCTTCTGTCAGAAGCGCTGAGTGGAAGATCCATCTTGGCCTCCTCCTGATGTCTGCACTGTCACAGATGCTAGTTTTCAGCCAATTTGATTCACTCCATGTGATATAAAGGAGTGGCTGAATGCACTGGATACAGCAAAGCCTGTAGGCTCTGGAAGGATCCTGATTATAGTGCTGAAGACATGTGCTCCAGAAATAATGGCTCCTCTAGCTAAACTGCTCCATTGGCATCGACCTGACAAAGTTGACAATTGCTGAGGTATGTCCTAGCAGGATAAATCCAATCTGGCTGATTACTGCCCATCAATCTATTCTCAATTATCAGCAAAGTAATGGAAGGTGTAATTGACAGCGCTATCAAAAGCATTTACTCACCAATAGCCTGCTCACTTATGCTCAGTTTGAGTTCCACCAAGAGCAAATATAAACAAAGAAGCTGAATACCAGAGATCTCTTGATACTGACTGCTTTTGACATCAAGACAGCATTTAATTGAGTGTGGCATCCACAAGCCCTTGTAAAATTGAAGCCAATGGGAATGAGGGGGAAAACTCTCCACTGTTGGAATCATACCTACCACAAAGAAAGATGGTTGTGGCTGTTGGTGGTCAATCATCTCAGCCCCAGGACATCACTGCAGGAATTCCTCAGCATTCTTCAGCAGTTTGAGAAGGCGGATTGCCATCACCTTCTAAAGGGCAATTAGTGATGGGCAATAAATGCTGGTCTAGTCAGCAAAGCCCACATTCCATGAATGATTAAAAAGAAGTACCAAACCTTCTGACTGCAAGCCTTGTAAGACAAAAAGATTGGCTCTTCTCATCATGCACAAGGCAACAAGCTGGAACAAAGAACTGGCCATAAAGAGAGATTTTTTGCAGGTGGCTGAAACAAAGGACTAAACTTTACTGATCAGATGGCTGACTCAGCATTGAGGTGATATCTGGGTCAGGAGCATGCATGGGTGGTTGGCAAGGCTTCCATGGTGATGTTCTGAGAAAGAAGCAATCAAAGGCCAATAGGCAGGGGAGTTGGCTAATTAAGGGTGGAAGGGGGCATTTCACTGTGAAGAAGCCATTTTTAAAGACACATACTAAATTCATGCAGGCTGCAGACCCAGGCTACAAAGGGTGGAACTTATATCAATGGAAGCAGTGGAGGAATTGCTTCATCACAATGAAGAGTTGCTCCACAATTCACAACACCTGCATGTAGGTGTTCCTGCAGTCAGCAAGGCGAAGGACAGATGTTCTGTTTCCAGCAGACGGAAGGAGGAGGTTAACAAGCTGAACAAAGAAGGCATGGCTGGTGGTGGGGAAGATAGACAGTTGCTATTTTACTCTTATTGTTTGACTAAGCCTGATGGTTATCAGTATAGGTTTAATGCTGCATGACTGATTTCACAACCTATCAATATCACAGTGAGGTGCCTGTCAGTTCATAATTTGATTGACAGCTCCAAGTGCTTATAAAGTCTTTGAAGTGGGACTATGAATACAAATTCTTGTTGTTAAAAGGGATTAAGTGGTTGAAGGTTGAAGTTGATTAATGTAGTGAATGGGTGTTAATCAATGAGAGTTTTTTTTTAAATAGTGAATTCATCAATAGACACTTAGCACTTTATTTCCTCTCAGCATGGGTCCTGAGCTTTGCCCATTGTGGACACTGCATCACTTGGCATGGAAGGTGTAAGGATAAAGGGTGGCGGGTGGGGGACATAAGTTGACATGAGTTGGTACTAAGTTAGCATATGGGCTATAAGGGGTGGGTGGAGGTGCATAGGTTGGCATAGAGGCTTTGAAGGGCCATGGGGTTGGGTGGAGGCATGAGGTGGAATGGGTTGGCATGGATGAGGCATGGGGAGTGTGTGTGTGTGTGTGTGGGCGGGGGGAGGGCGGCGGGGTGAGGGGTTGCAAAGGGGTGAAGGCTAGAGGGCTATTTTTTCTTTCATTGTTTTTTTTTGCAGCTGGGAGAAAGTGCCCAATCACTGAGGCTACCTCCAGTCTCGGCAATTGTAGGGGAAACATTTTATCAACATCTACTAACAGATATATTAAAAGCCTAAAAGCCTCGGCAGCCCCTGTGCTGCTCTGAATGGTTTTTGGGGTTGGCATGACTCCCATTACACCTGTCCCCACTCTGGAACTAGCCTGTATTCCCATTCTGTTTTCTGTCTTAAAGCTAGCTAGCCATCCATTTTATTTAGAATTCCCCATGACATATAAGGCTAAGTGGTTGACCCACGCATGGGGCAACAGCCAGCATCCAGACCTGCTGAGTTTTTCCAGGTAATTCTGTTTTTGTTTTGGATTTCCAGCATCCGCAGTTTTTTTGTTTTTATCTCTGCATCAACATCCACTCTGGAGCGCATAATTGACATGCAACTGAACACCATGGTCAGTGATAGGTGAACTCTGTGTTTAGATGACTAAATAAGCATGTTACCATGCTATCCCAGCTGCTTGGTGCTGCACATTTACAGTGCCTCAGAAGAACCAGCATAGAGAGTCATGAGACAGGAGTGAAACTGTGTATGCCTGTGCTTGCAGGAGAAGTATACTCATAATGCCAGCAAATACCATTTATCTCCATGGTGACACCAAAGGAGGAGGAGGTCATGGAGATGAGAGGAGCCATAGCATGGAAACCTGTCATTGAGGGTGAGGCAGGTGTGGAAGTAATGCAGAGTGTCTGAATAGATGGTTCCATTCAGCATTCCTTAGATCCTGTGTGGCCTGTGGCACCTGTGTGGTCTTTAATGCCACTGGAAGCTCCTGATCAAGGGGAGGCACCAACGTTAGAAGGAGAGCAGCTATTTCACTTAAAATCATGTCTCTCCAGCAGGTACAGCAGCAAATGAAGAAGAGATGAATGTTTCTACTATACTGGAAAGCTCAGAGGAGCCATTGTCATCTCAAGACACTGTGTCACTTCATTACAGCACAGCCTTCACCAGCACAGATACATTTGTTGCACATGTAGAACAGGTGGTACAATGTGGTCTGTGCTTCACAGACTCACAGGTGGAGGTAACAGGGTCAATGGCAGCTATGGCCCTTGCCACGGAGGAGTGAGGAAAGGGCTGATGATTCTCAGCTTCATGCAGATGCCAAGCCTTGTGTGTCATCAGGAAAGCAACAAATGTTTCAGCGGCAGTGCGAAATGTGTGAACATCTGTAGAAGTTTCCAGCAACAGTGCAATTCTAGGTGCCATTCGTAAAATCAGAAAATGGTAGGAAAACACCTGACAAATGGTTGTTTAACAACTTTAATTAACTGCCCGTCACTGACGTGTCTGCAACTGGTCCCTCCTGTTGTCCGGATCTCATAAAGTTGGTCAACAGTAGGATGACTTTGGGGAGCCTGTCCAATGCAAACCCATGCAGTTTTACTGGTCCCTTGACGATGGGAAATTCTGCCCATAGTAACACTGTAACTGTATTCTCCACAGCTGTATAGAATTTACTGAGTTCACTTGAGAACTCTGCCATGATGAACGTTAAATTGTGATTGGTATGATTTCTCACATTAAGACTGATGCCAAAATAGGAAGAGATTTTTCAAACCAGGAAAGATATAACATTTCAACTGGAAGAAAATTAGCCCTGATAAAGCCAAAAAAAATAGGAATATTAACTTTTCAGCTAAAAACAGAAACTAGGGGGGGCAGAGCCAGGTATTTTTAATCCAATTTCTTTTTCACTTTGGCTAATTGATGCACACTCAGCTGCTTTGACTCAAAGAACAGCTCAACCCACCACCACCAGCGCTCACCACCCTCCCCGCTCACTACCCCCTCTTTTATCCACACAAGTGAAATTGATGGGGCTTTTTTGAATGATAAAAATACTATTAAGAAAAAAAGTGTTCCTCCTGCCGTTTCCATTCATCTCTCAAATATAAAAATGGTGTTCAGTGACCTTGACCTATGCTCATACCTTTTCAATCTTAGTGAAATTATCAACGGAAAACATTCCTTATATCAATGTTGTACTGAAAAAGGGTGAAATGTTATTATCTGATTCAAGACCATATAAGCAAAATCCATTCGGGCATGCTGAAAAATTATTCATGACCTTTTACTATAAAAGTCAATGAACAAGACATAGTTATGTACAGAACTACAATACCATTTGATTAAGTTCACTGAAGACTGGATGTACTTGGACAGCTACTAACATTAAAGCAACTACTCAGTATTTTGGCCATAGGAGATTTACGAACATTAGGAAGAATATCAGCCACAAGAGAATATACACATACAATAGAAAATCATCAATCGTGGCAGTCATTTTGTTTGTCATTTATATGGAAGGTAGATAGTAGTAGCCTATAAACACCTTATTCAAAGCAACACCGTCAACATCATTAAGATGCTAAACAAAAAATAAAAAATACCTGGAAAAACTCAGCAGGTCTGGCAGCATCGGCGGAGAAGAGTACAGTTGACGTTTCGAGTCCTCATGACCCTTCAAAGCCAGACCTGCTGAGTTTTTACAGTTATTTTTTATTTTTTAGTTTTTGTTTTGGATTTCCAGCATCCGCAGTTTTTTGTTTTTATCATTAAGATGCTAGTTTCTTTGGAGACTGGGCTGTGTACAGATCTTAGAAACAGATAATAGCAGGACCTTGGGAAATCTATTGTGAAATATATTGCAATTTTGCATCTTTATGAGTCAGATGATAATATTACTTTGTTATTAAGATTTCACTTCTGAAAATAATCGGATTATTTCTAATTGCTGCTATTTCAAGCAAACAGCGGACAATAGCTGAACCGAGGACATTCCAAGAACTCCACATTGTTTGTAAAGAATCAGCTTAAAATCTAATGGCAAAAAATAACTTAAGTATGTATTATTAAGCAATTACAATAGACCCCAAGAAGGGGTGTAACTGTGTGTAACTTTAATCTTGGGGTTCTGTCGACATCCACTTTTTGAATTTCATTCTTATGGTTTATGGCATCATTAAAGCAGTTCTGTTGAATTATGTTGACACATAGGGCAACATTTTCCCCCTGTCAGGGGGTGAAGTGCGGAAGCAGGTTCGAGCAGATATCCCTCTGATCGGTGCCCCCAATTAGGGGCGCCCCACCATTTTTTGTGGGCGAGCCAATTAAGGCCCGCCCAGCGTGATGTCCGCACGGAAGCGCTATGCGCTTTCTGCGCGGCGCGGGGGTGGGGGGCGGGGGGGAATGCCAAATGCGGAAGTGCACTCCGTCTCCGATCTCCCTGAGTCTGAATGCTACCTCAGGGAAATCGGTTCCCAAAGTGAAAAAGCTATTCTGTCGAAAATTTCATTTACCATCCATGAGTTGGGATATGGACATAACTTTAAATAAAAGTGAATCTTAATTTTTTAGTTCAGTCATGAAACCTCATCCTGCCTATGGATGAGGTTTCATGCTTTTTCAGGTGGCTGCCAGCGCTCCCAATCAGCCCGCCAATCTTAAGGTTGGACAGGCAGATCCACTGTTGACTCGGCTGTGCCCTCGCCAACCTGAAAATACAAATGACGCGGGATGATGTCGGGAGTTCTGCCCGACGTCATTCCGTGTCATTTTACGCGTCGCCAAGAGGGGCCTGCCCCCACTCACTGACAGGAAAATTCTTCCCCTAGTTCCTTCACAAGAATCAATTATTCTCTGTCATTTTACAAACATAAGAACAAGAAGCAGGTGTAGGCCATTCAGCCCCTCAGGCCTGCTCTGCCATTTAATAAGATCATGTCTGATCTGACAGTAACCCAAAATCTTCTTCCTACTTACACGCCCTTGCTTACCAAGAATCTATCCACCTCAAAGACTCTGCTTCCACCACCTTTTCAGGAAGAGTGTTCCAAAGACTCATGATCTTCTGAGTGAAAAAAAATTGCCTCATCTCTGTTTTAAATGGGCAACCTCTTATTTTTAAACAGTGACCCCTAGTTCTAGATTTTTCCACAAGAGGAAACATCCTCTCCACATTCACCCTGTCAAGACTCCTCAGGATCTTATATGTTTCAATCAAGTCACCTCTTACTCTTCTAAACTCCAAGAGATACAAGCTTAGCCTGTTCAACCTTTCTTGATATGATAACCCACCCATTACAGGTATTAGTCTAGTAAACCTTCTCTGAGCTGTTTCCAACACATTTACATTCTTCCTTAAATAAGGTGACCAGTACAGTACACATTACTCCAAATGTGGTCTCACTAGTGCCCCTGTACAACTGAAGCATAACCTCCCTACTTTTGTATTCAATTCCCCTCCCAATAAATGATAACATTCTATTAGCTTTCCTAATCACTTGCTGTACTTGCATACCAGCCTTTTATGATTTATGCACTAGGACACCCAGATCCCTCAGCACCTCAGAGCTCTGCATTCTCTCACCATTTAGATAATATGCTTCTTTTTTATTCTTTCTGCCAAAATGGACAATTTCACATTTTCCCACATTCTATCCAATTTGCCAGATCTTTGCCCACTCACTTAATCTATCTTTTTGTAGCCTCTTCATAACTTACTTTCCCACCTATCTTTGTGTCATCAGCAAACCATCCCTTCAATCCGTTCACCCAAGTTTATGGGGAGGTGATGGTGTAGTAGTATTGTCTCTGTATTAGTAATCCAGAGATGGAGGGGGACCCAGGATTGAATCCTGCCTTGGCATATGGTTGAATTTGAATTCAATAAAAATATGAATTAAAAATCTAATAATGACCATGAAACCATTGTCAATTTTTGCAAAAATCCATCTAGTTCACTAATGTCCTTTGAGGAAGGAAATCTGCTATCTTTACCTGGTTTGGCCTACATGTGACTCCAGACCCACAGTAATGTAGTTGACTCTTAAATGCCCTCTTCAATGGCCTAGCAAGCCACTCAGTTGTATCAAAATGTTACAAAGTCTCAATAAAGGAATAAAACCTGACGGACCAACCAGCATTCATGTAGGCACCAGAAATGACAACGGCAAACCCTGTTGACCCTGCAAAGTCCTCCTTACTAACATCTGGAGGCTAGTGCCAAAATTGGGAGAGCTGTCTCACAGACTAGTCAGGAAACAGCACCAGCAGGACAGACCCAACAGAGGTGGCAGCACAGTGGTATTCAGTCGGGAGGGAGTTTCCCTGGGAGTCCTCAACATCAACTCTGGATCTCATGAAGCCTTGTGGCACCAGGTCAAACATGGGCAAGGAAAACTCCTGCTGGTTATCATGTGCCACCCTCCCTCAGCTGATGAATCAGTGCTCCTCTATGTTGAACACCACTTGGAGGAAGCACTGAGGGTTGCAATGGTGCAAAATGTACTCTGGGTGGGGGACTTCAATATCCATCATCAAGAGTGTCTCGGCAGCACCACTACTGACCGAGCTGGTTGAGACATAAATGACAAAGCTGCTCGACTAGGTCTAGGGCAGGTGATCAGGGCAGGCGATGAGAGGGAAAAGCATACTTGACCCCATCCTCACCAACCTGCCTACCACAGATGCATCTGTCCATAACAGAATCGGTAGGAATGACCAATGCACAGTCATTGTGGAGGTGGAATCCCTCCATTGGGGATACCCCCCATTGTGTTGTGTGGCACTGCCACCGTGCTAATTGGGATAGATTTCGAACAGATCTAACAATTCAAGATTAGGCATCCATGAGGCACTGAGGGCCATCAGCAGCAGCAGAATTGTACTTGAACACAATCTGTAAACTTATGGCCTGGCATATTCTCCACTCTACCATTGCCATCGTTAAGTATATTCAAGGCTGAGATAGACAGATTTTTAATCAGTAAGGGAATCAAAGGGCTGTGGGGAAAAGGCAGGAAAGTGGAGTTGAGGATCATCAGATCAGCCATGATCTCATTGAATGGCCGAGCAGACTCAATGGGCCGAGTGACCTACTTCTGCTCCTACATCTTATGGTCTTATGGAGACATACCTAGCACAAAAGAAGATGGTTGTGGTCATTGAAGGTCAGTCATCTCAGCTCCAGAACACTGCTGCAGGAGTTCCTCAGGTAGTGTCCTCAGCCCAACCATCTTCAGCTGCCTCGTCAATTACCTTCCTTCCAACATAAGGTCAGAAGTGGGGATGTTCGCTGGTGATTTCACAATGCTCAGCACCATTTGTGACTCCTCAGATACTGAAGCAGTCCATGTCCAAATGCAGCAAAGCCTGGACAATATCCAGGCTTGAGCTGGCATGTGGCAAGTAACATTCGTGCCACACAAGTGCCAGGCAATGACCATATCCAACAATAGAGAATCTAACCATCACCCCTTGACGTTCAATGCCAATAGTATCACTGAATCCCCCGATATCAACATCCTGGGTCTTACCATTGACCAGAAACTGAACTGGACTAACCACATAAATACTGTGGCTACAAGAGCAAGTGAGAGGCTAGGAATCGCATGATGAGTAACTTACCTCCTGACTCCACAAAGCCTGTCCACCATCTGCAAGGCACAAGTCAGGAATGTGATGGAATACTCCCCACTTGTAGATGAGTGCAGCTCCCAGAACACTCAAGAAGCTTGACACATCCAGGACAAAGCATTGATTGGTATCACATCCACAATCATTCACTCCCTCCAACACTGACGCACAGTGGCAGCAGTGTGTACCATCTACAAGATGCACTATAGGAATTCACCAAGGCTCCTTAGGCAGCACTTTCCAAACCCATGACTACTACCATCTAGAAGGAGAAGGGCAGCAGATAGTTCGGAACACCACCACCTGGAGATTCCCTCTGAGGTAAAGTGGAGTACCATGTACCTTTATGAGAATGCAAGTGGACTAACTATGTGACAGTACTGACAACAATCTGTACAGCATGGGCTACTGGTTAACTGTAAGTCTAGAGCTGGAGGTGTTTATGGGAGCATGCAAGGATTTAGTGCTTTGCCTTCTGTTGCAATAAAGAATCACAGTTTGTTCTTATGTCAGTCTCTCTCCATTATTGATAGCGAGCATCAACTAACAAGTGTATATGAAGGCGTGCAATTTGTGTTTACTTGACTAGTGAACTCATAGACTCAAAACGTAAAACTGGCGAAGAGGATTAAAATAGCAAAATTGTAAGACCCCTGAGTGAGAATCCACAAGACAGGTGAGCAAAATATTAGTAAGAGAATCTGTAGTTATGTTGTCAAATAGACAGTGATCAGAGCAGGAAGCAGTGCCACAGTTTTAAATTTGAAAAAAAATCCACTGCAGAATTGCGATCGTGGGGATCTCGCCAAAACTTGAAGAGACCACGAAACGCAGTACAGCAAAGCTGACAGCTGCAGAGATGGAATTGAAAAAAAATGGTCACTGCTCTTAAAACGGCAATACATGCAAAAAAATTGGTTATGGAAAGAAAATTATAAGAGACCCCAGAGAGAGGGCAACTCTGCGGAAGGCAAAGCATGAATTGATCGACGGCAGTCAAGAAAGACGCAATAAGCCAAACACCTGAATTCATCATTCACTGGGAAGCCCATCGGAAGTGCAATCCCCTTGTAGCCATTCACAGTGCTGGAGTTCGGGCGTGTCAATTCATTCAACCCCATTTCAGATGACTGGTCTCAGATTATCGAATGCCTAACGTTCTTTTTTTACCACTAACAACATTGCAGGGGAGGAAAAGAAGAGGGCAATTCTTTTGTCCACATGCGCAGCAAAATGTACGGGCTGATCCGCAGCCTCACGTCACCTAACACCCCCATTCGAAGACTTTTGACGAGTTAATAAAAATTGTACAAAACCCCCTGAGACCAAAGCCCTCAGTCAATGTGCAGCGCTTCAAGTTCAGTTGAAGGAATAGGCTTCCAGGGGAGAAAATAGCTGACTATATTGCCATTTTAAAGGCATTAACTGAAGATTGCAAATTAGGAACACCCATTAGTGATATGTTGAGAGACTGACTGATATGCGGGATTGGAAATGATACTATTCAAAGGCATTTGCTAGCCGAACCTAGTCTAGACTTCAATAAACTCTTAGAATTGGCCACAGCCATGGAGAGTGCCATTAGAAATTCAGAAGCTATAAAAAATACACCAAATGGCACCATCCAGGTCGTAGGGCAGGACAGACCGGCAACAAAAGGCGCAAAAACATCAGACCCTACAGAAAGGCAGGAAACACCCTCTATGTACAGATCATTAAAAATCAGCATTGCTGCATTGCAGTGAAACTCCACAAAATGAATGAGAGAATTACATCCAGGCATCCAGTGGGTGATTGACAATTCAAACAAGTCGAATGCTTTTTCTGCCACCACTATGGTCACATAATGCGGCATTGCAGAGAGAGGCTGAGACAGCATTTTAAAGACAAGGGGAGAAATTGTGAAATACATCTCATGGAATAACCAGAAGAAATAGAATCAGGCATCCATTCATTATATAACCTGAAAGTGGGTAGAACCGAGCCAATCCAAGTAGTTGTTATAGTCAATGGACAACCCATTAAGATGGAAGTTGATACTGGGACGTCGATGTCCATCATTGGAGAACATACATTTAGAAACTTGAATAAAGGAGCCCATCCTTTAAGATTGGAAATTTTGGACACTAAACTGAGAACATACACAAATGAAGAAATAAGATTGTAAGGGTTATGTCAAGTCTCAGTGACATATAGAGATCAATCTGGAAGGTTGCCCATGATAGAGATAGCTGGAGAGAGCCCCTGCTTAATAGGCCGCAACTGGCTGAAAAAGATTAAATTGAAATGGGCCTAAAATGTTTCAAATTACAATGTAAGGCTTACAGGAATTGTTGCAAGAGTATGCTTCCGTTTTCAACAACGAGATAGGAAGGGTTCGAGGGCTACAGGCCAGAATCCATGTAGACCCAAATGCAACCCCTAGATTTAGAAGAGCCAGACCAGTTCCTTATGCTCTATGGGACAAGGTTAAAACTGAATTGGACAGACTGGAAAAATTGGGGCATCCTACAACGATTGCAATTTTCTGAATGGGTGGCACCCATCGCACTGTACTGAAGATGACCAAAGCATGTATTTATACGGTGACTATAAGCTAACTGTCAATAAAGTGGCCAAACTTGATAGACACCCGATACCCAAGATTAAGGAATTGCATTCGAAGTTGGCAGGGGCACCACATGTTTGAAATTAGACATGAGCCATGCCTACCAGCAGATAGAGTTGGAAAAGGACTCTAGGGAATTCGTCACCATTAATACACATCAAGGATTGTGTCAATACACACATCTACCCTTTGGAGTCTCCTCAGCGTGTGCTATTTTCCAAAGAACGATGGAAAACTTACTTCAAGGATTGTTTATGTTATCGTTTACTTGGATGACATTTTGGTCATGGGACTGACTGATGATGAACATTTAGCAAATCTAGAAGAGCTGCTCAAATGCTTTGCACAAGCGGGGGTACATTTAAAATGAGGGAAGTGTCTGTTCCAAGCTAAGGGGGTAGTTTACTTGGGCCACAAGATTGATGCACAGGGCCTGCATCCTGTGGAAGAAAAAGTCCAGGCCATTCATGAGGTACCTGCCCTTAGAAATACCACAGATTTAAGGCCATCTTGGGCATGGTAAACTATTATGGCCAATTACTCCCAAATCTCTCAACTGTGCTGGCCCATTGTACAGCCTACTTAAGAAGAACCAGAAGTGGAGTTGGCAAGCCCCGCACCAGGATGCCTTCCTGAAAGTGAAGTGATTGTTATGATCGTCAGCCTTGTGAGCCCACTTTGACCCCAAGAGGGAACTAATTTTAACATGTGATGCATCCCCTTATGGAATAGGAGCTGTCTTTTCACACTGAATAGCAGATACATCTCAAACATGCACTGTCGCAGAGTGATGATATTCCCAAATTGAAAAAGAGGGCATATCTATCGCGTCCGGCATCCGGAGGTTTCATCAATATTTCCATGGTTGCCATTTTCATATTATATCCGACAACAACAACGACAAGCCTCTACTGGGATTATTTGGAGAAGATAAAGCGATACCCCATTTTGCATTGGCTCGCATTCAGAGGTGGGCACTAACATTAGCTGCCTACGAATACACTTTTGTTCACCGTTTGGGTAGTCAAGCTGCACATGCAGATGCACTAAGCCATCTTTCCCTGTCAGTTGATAAGAGGGAGGCTCCGATTCCCCAGGAACTGGTTTGAGTGCTAAATTTTCTGGATTCCTCCCTTGTTCAGACCAAACAAATCCGTGAGTGAACAAGCACTATTGTCTAACATCTGGGAGCAGGTCTTGAATGGTTGGTCAGGTGGATCTAAGTCCAAGGAGATGAAGTCCTATTCTGATTGCAAGTATGAACTCTCCTGCCAGGATGGCATATTACTCTGGGGAGCCAGGTTCTTGTGCCCCTGAGGGGGCAAAGGCTGTTATTAGCTGAGCTGCATAGCGCTCACACTGGCATTAGCAAGTGAAGATGCTCACACGCAGCTGATTGTGGGGACCAGGCATGGACTTGGACATCAAAGCACTGGTCAAAAGCTGTCCTCAATGTCAGCAGGTGCAAAAGATTCCACGCTTAGCTCCATTGCAGCCATGGGAATGGCTGGGCCGGTCATGGGTGCACCTCCACGTCGATTACGTGGAACCCTTCTTGGGCACAATGTTCCTTTTACTGATTGACTCCCACTCCAAATGGATGGCCATCTATGATATCCAGTCGCCCACGTTGGCTGCCACTATAGACTGTTTGTGGCAGAGTTTTGGAGTGCATGGGTTGCCTGAGGTCCTCATGTCTGACAACGGGATTGCTTTTACCAGCGGGGAGTTACACAGGTTCACAACCCTTAACAGCATTACCCATATCAAACCTCACCCTACTTCCCAGCATTAAACGGCATGGCTGAGTGGGCAGTCCAAACCTTTAAATCAGGAATGAGGAAGATGGAAGGGGATTCCATAGGCATGAAATTGCCCCGATTCTTGTTCACACCATTCCACAGCACACAATGACCGGTGTTGCCCCTGTAGAACTAATAATGAGATATCTCTGCACCTGCCTGACCCTTATCCACCTGAATTTAGAGGGGAGAGTGGGGAACAACCAAGAGGCGCAGAAGACCAGGCACAATTATCATGGTCGCAAAAGAACTTGCACAGTGGGAGATGCACAGTGTGAAGAAATTTGGAGATGGGCCCAGTTGGTTGTTAGGCAAGGTGAATGCAGTAACTGGACCCCTCTCCTATAATGTATTGGTAAATGGCTGAATAATTAGACGGCACATGGATCATCTCGGCAAAAGAATGCCAGTCTGACAAGAAATGCAGCCTTCATCTATGCTTGAGTTTGTGCTGCGTGTAGAGTACAGGTCACATGATTTGGAAGCACCGGTGGGACCTGTGGAACCTGAGGGGGTCAGGGAGACAAACCTGCCAATTTCCATTGAGGAACCTAGTGGACAACTGTCCCCTGAAAAGGAGATCTTGGAAAAACCATCCCAGGTTGTTGAATTACAACGCTCAACATGTCCGAGAAAATTTCCTGAGAGAATTAATTTGTAAATAGTTATTAGTGTAAATAGTTCATTGTTATTAACTTTGTCAACTTTTTTTTAAATAAAGGGGGAGGGATGTGGTAAAGTGGAGTACCATGTACCTTTAAGAGAATGCAAGTGGACTAACCATGTGACAGTACAGACCAATCATTGTACAGCGCAGGCTATTGTTTAACTGTAAGCCTAGGTCTGGAGGTGGTTGTGGGAGCACACAAGGATTTAGTTCTCTGCCTTCTGTTGCAATAAGCAATCATAGTTTGTTCTTATGTCGGTCTCTCTCCGTTATTGAGAGCGAGCATCGACTAAAAAGCATATATGAAGACGTGCAATTCGAGTTTACTCGACTAGTGAACTCATAGACTCAAGACATCCTGACTTGGAAAAATATTGCCATCGCTGGGTCAAAACCCTGGAGCTCCCTCCCTAACAGCACTGTGGGTATGCCTACACCACATGATTCAAGAAGGCAGTTCATCACCACCTTCTCAAGGGCAACTAGGGATGGGCAATTAATGCTGGCCCAGCCAGTGAAGCACGCATACCATGAATGAATTTTAATGGTTAGTGTAATACTCTAGGCCTTTTCACAAATCAAGTAGATTGGAGTTCATAGAAGAATTCTTTTCTGAAACATTTTTATTTGTTAAAAATGGACAAGGCAGGAAAAATTTTTAATAAGGTTATTTGACATTTCAGATGGACAGGAGGAAAGGAAAAGGAGATGGAGTATCTCTGTTAATAAAGGATGAGATCAGTACAAAAGTGAGAAATGATCTTTGTTTAGAAGATCAAGATATAGAATCAGCTTCACCAAAATAAGAAATAGCGAAGGAAAAAGGTCACTGGTGGACAGAGATTATAGACCTACACTGTAGGACAGAGTATACATAAAGAAATGATAGTGGCTTACAAGAAAGATGCTACAATAATCATGGGGGACTTTAATCTTCACATTGACTGGACAAGTAAAATTGGCAAAGGAGGTTGGGAGAATGAATTCATAGAGTGTACTTGGGGCAGTTTCTTAGATCAATAAGTTCTGGAACCTATTGGGGAACAGGCTATTTTGGACCTGGTAATGTATAATATGACAGGATTAATTAAAGACCTCATAGTAAAGAGCGATCATAACATGAGAGTGAGAAATGTGGATCCATAATTAGTGTTTTAAACTTAAATAAAGTCAGTTACAAGCATATGAAGACAGAGTTGGCTAAAATGGACTGAGTTAAATGAGAAGCGGTACAGAGCAGTGGCAAGCTATTAAGGAGATATTTCATAACTCTCAACAAATATATATTCCATCGAAGAGGAAAGGATATACCAGAAGGATGTGCCACTAATGGCTAAGTAAGGAAGTTAAGGGTGGTATCAAATTGAAAGAAAAGGCGTACAATGCTGCAAAGATTAGTGGTAGACCAGAAGGTTAGGAAACTTTTAGAAATCAGCAAAGGTGACTAAAAGAATAATAAAGCTGGAGAAATTGGAGTAAGAGAGAAAACTACCAAGACATATAAAAATATATAAAATCTTTACAAGTGTATAAAAAGGAAGAGAGTAACTAAGGTGAGTACTGGACTGGCTAACAGGAAACAGAGTCAGGATAAATAGATCATTTTCAGGTCACCAAACAGTGGAGTGCCACAGGGATCAGTGCTGGTGCCTCAGCTATTTACAATCTGTAATGATAACTTGGATCAAGGGACCAGCTGTATTGTAGCCAAATTTGCTGATGATACAAAGATAGGTAGGAAAGCAAGCTGCGAGGAGGATTCGAAGAGTTTGGAAAGAGATACAGATAGGTTAGGTGAATAGGCAAAAGTTTGGTAGATGGTGTATAATGTGGGAAAATGTGTTATTGTCCACTTTGGTAAGAAGAATAAGAAAGCAGAATATCATTAAAATGGAGAAAGACTACGGAATGCTACAATGCAGACTGATTTGGGTCTCTTTGTTCATGAATCACAAAAAGTTGGCTGTACAGCAAATAATTAGGAAGACAAATGGAATGTTGGTCTTTATTGCAGAAGAGATAGATTATAAAAATAGGGAAGCCTTGCAACAACTGTACAGGGTGTGAATAAGACAACAACTAGAGTACTTGTACAGTTTTGTTCAACTTATGTAAGGGGTGATATACTTGCATTGGAAGCAGTTCAGAGGAGATTCACTAGGCTGATTCTTGGGATGAAGGGTTTGTCTTATGAGGAAAGGTTGAGCAAGTTGGGCCTATACTCATTAGAGTTTAGAAGAATGAGAGGTGATTTTATTGAAACAAATCTGGAGAGAACTTGATAGGGTAGATGCTGAGAGGATGTTTCCTCATGTTGGGGAATCTAGAACTAGGGGGCACAGTTTCAAAATAAGCTGTCTCCCATTTAAGATGGAGCTGAGAAGGAATTTCTTCTTTCAGAGGGTTGTGTTTAGAATTCTCTTCCCCACCGAGTATCTTGTTCTTTGAATATATTCAAGGCTGAGTTAAACAGATTTTTGATTGACGAGAGAGTCAAGGGTCATGAGGGTGGGGACTGGTGGTGGGGCTGGACAGGCAGGAAAGTGGAGTTAAGATCATAATCAGATTAGTCATGATTTTATTGAATGGCAGAGGAGGCTCGAGGGGCTGAATAGCCTACTCTTCTTCCTATTTCTTATGATCTTGTAACAATTTTGACCTTAATTTGTCTTGTGAACCTAACAGTAGTTCTTTAAAAATGAATTATATTTCAGAATTGTGATATCAATATAAAAAATTGAATTTTTTTTTTCTATTGATCCCATTTGGGTAGCATCACATATGTCAGAGGATATTGACTAGGAATTCCCATAGTAATTGTGTTTCAATTTATGGTGCAAAGTCCTAAAAATTATGGTGGAAGTGGCCCCAATCATTGCTTAAGCTACGCCATAATTTTCTGAGACTTCTGTGCTGCCTTGTCATTCACTTGCTAAATGCTAATTATCATAACTCCACCGTGCCATTACGTTCACTGGTGAGATCGAGTTAATTCAATTAAGTCCAGTGAGCCAACATTCTCCTGGCTGGTTTCCCAGATTCTAGCCTCCATAAACCTGCAAACTCATCCAAAACTCTGCTGCCCAAGTTCTAAGTTGCACCAAGTTCACCTATCATCCCTGTGCTCACTGACCTACGTTCATTCCCAGTCAAGCAACACCTCAGTTTTAAAACTTCCTTCCTTGTTTTCAAATCCCTCCATGGCCCTGCCCCTCCCTATCTCTCTAAACTATTTGAGCCCCACAATCCTTCTCTAATCCTGATCTCTTGAGCATCCCCGGCTTTAATCCCTCCACCAGTGGCTCTGCTTTCATGCCTAAATCCTAAACTCTGGAATATCCTCCCTACACTTCTCCACTTCCTCTACCTCATTTTCTTCCTTTCAGGCAGTCCTTAAATGTCCTTTGGTCATTTGACCTCATATCTTCCTAGGCGATTTTTGTTTCATGATGCTCCTGTGAAGCTTCTTGGGACATTTTCTTGCATTAAAGGTGCGATATAAATATAAGTTGTTGTTGAGATTGCCACTGCCACTTAGATTGCTGCAGAATGGCACTAATTGGATGAGTATGCAGAAACCATAATTGGGCACATTTAAAAGAGGCAGCATCAATTCTGCAAATTACAAAACATTTCCTATCAAAATTCTACATTTTTTTGAACTGATTGATCAAAGCAGAGCCCAAATTAATGAAGGTTTAATGTAATGCAAATAATATTTATACTTATTTCTCGCACTGCTGGGCACTGTAATTTTAAAAAATGAGCAATCTTGGAAGTACTGTGAAATTGTTCTTAGGGTGATTATTTTCACCAATGCTTCTGAAATCGCTTTCTGACATCAATCAAGGATGAAATACAGCACTGCCTTAAAATTCACAGCTCCCAGACATTGCCTCAAAATACTGTATAAAAGTTACAGAGAACTGTTACTTTCCTAATAACCTTTGTTTGTATTCCAACTGTTCCTCTATTCAGCAATTTGCTGCTGGATATCTTTTTAATTCTCAGGATAAATAAACAAATAAATTAGGCGAAATTCCCACGGAAGTCAAGGAGCAAATGTAATTTTCAACTTTTTATCAGGCACATTGCTCCTGATTCATGTACCTGCTTTATCTTCTTCACCTTACAATTTATCCTTTGATAATCCAGGGAGCTTTGACTTTTTCAGGCTTCCCTTCCCCATCATAGAAATGTACCTGACTGTACTCAAACCATTTCCTCCTTAAAGGCAGTCCATTGTTCCATTACAGTTTTGCCTGCCTCTCGTGAATTCCAATGTAAATAAAAAAGGTGTGGTAATTCTAAATATTGATGTTCAAAGAGACTTGTGTGCATAGTACTCATGCAAGGAATACAAAAAGTTAGCATGCAAGTGCAGCAAGCAATTAGGAAAGCAAATTGTATTTTGGCCTTAAGGGGATTGGAGTACAAGAATAAATAAACCTTGCAATTGTATAGGGCTTTGGTGAGACCACACCTGGAATAATGTATTGCAGTTTTGGTCTCCATATTTAAGGACGGATATATTTACATGGGAAGTGGTACAGCAAAAGTTCACTAGATTGGTCCCTGGGATGTGAGTGCTGTCCTATGATGAAAAGCTGAGTAAATTGGGTCTATCTCTGGAGTTTAGAAGAATGAGAGGCGATCTCATTGAAACATGCAAGTTTCGGAAGTGTTCAACAGGATAGACACCGTAGTTTCGCCAGGCTGGAGAATCTAGAACAAGGAGGCAGAGCCTCAGGATAAGGGATTGAATATTTAGGACTTAGATAAGGAGAAATTTCTTCACTCAAAGAGTTGCAAATCTTTGGAATTCTCTACCCAGAGGGTTGTGGATACTCCAATCACTGAATATATTTAAGGTTGAGGTAGACAGGGGCCTTTAAGAGCAGGAAACATGGTGGGTAGGGGGTCTTAATTAGGTGGAAGCAGAAATCACCATTTCCTGATGGAGTGTTGAGATGTAGAGATTAAGTTGGCGGTGTTGCAACTGCAGCTTGGGCCTCACGCCATCCAGTGGTAGGTTCCTATTTTCAATACATTTGCATGCCATAAATATTCATTGTCTTAAAACTTTTTCAAATTAAGTCCCATCATCAAGATTAAGTCAGCAGCACACAGTTGTTCAGAGGCAGCTTGCACCCATCGAGTTTCTCCATTTGGATCTTACTTGAGTGGTTGTTTTTGTGGAAATCTGCGGCATAGGGGAGCAGAGTGGAGCAGCAGACTGCCATCTTGGAGGGTCAGAAGAGGTGAGGGCATATCGAGGGGGGGTGGGTCAGAGGCATCTATCTGTTAAGGGCAGAGAAGTGCGAGGAAGGGGACCAGGTGGGTTCTAGCGTGGAAGTGTGCAATAAGAAGGGCTTGGCATCTTGGATGTGGTCAGAGTGGGTGGTGGAGGAGTCAGGAGATGCAAAATGGAGGGCCTAAAGGATAGATTCAATACTGTCCCATGTTGGTTCATGAGTGTCAAAGTGAGGAAGCTATCTGTCATGGGGAAGGTCCACAATTACAATGGGGAGGTTGATGTGGCATGAGCGCAAGTCCAGCCTGGGCTTGGGATAATGGAAAGTCTTCGAGGACAAGTCTAGGGATTGTAAGGAGACATTAAGGATGATGGGAGAAGGTCTAGGTTCGGAAGAGGAATGCCTATGGTGAGTTGGGGTAGGTTCAAGGAAAGAGATATCATGTCCACTGTCAATATCACAGGGTCAAGGGTGATGGTGGGAGCTTTGAGGGTGACAAAGGGTTCAGGGTGATGGGCCCACACTTGAAGGTAACAGAACGAGGGTGGTTAGTGGGTCGAAGCCATTGAAAAGGGGTGGGTAGGAGGAGTTTTGGATGTGGCCCATGGGGGGATTTGGTGTATCCTATGGGTCTGATACTCTCAATATTTTTGCGGCCTTAGGAGGAGGAGGAGAGGATGCCTAAAAGGAGGTCTGTCACTGGCTGACAACTGAGGCTGCAAGGCCAGCAGCAGACAGCATCAGAGTGGGAGGCTTGCTAGGAGGCAGGCACCCAGAGAAGGCATTATAGAAGGCGGGCACTGGCTCGATCATTACTGCATCTTCAGGACATGAACGAGTTACCTGCAAATGTCAGAGAGACAGTACCAAGGATGGTTGAGGTTGTCCTGAGAAATGGGTGATATGTGGGAACCCTATGCCAGTGGCCCTCAAAGTGACCACAGCACCCAATTCTTTTCACCAGCTTTTGTTTCGAAGGTCCATGGGTAGCATGTGTGGCATTTCTCAGGCTGCTGCACACAGGTGCATAAAGTATGTGACCAATGCCCTCTTCTGTCATGCAAATGAATTCACCAAACTTTCCACAGATGAGGACAGCGAGGCAGCAAAGGCATTGGGCTTTGGGGCTATTGTTCATTTTGCTAGAGTTCAAGAGGTCATCAACTGCACTCCTGTGGCTATTAGAGTTCACTGGGACCAGCCAGGAACATATGTGAATTGCAAGGGCTTTCACTCTTTGAATGCACAACAGGTCTGTGACCACAGGAAAAGAAACATGCATGCATTTGCTCATTTCTCAGGGAGCTCTTATCACTCATACATTTTGTTCAACTTGCAGCTCCCAGAGCTTTCTGACCATGTTAACGGCTGGGACCTGAATGCCAAGGGCTGTCCTCTCCAGACATAGTTGATGACATCAATGAGGCGTTCCCACAATGCAGCTGAAGAGTGGTACAATGCAGCATATGCTTCCACCAGAGCCATCATTGAGCAAACGATTGGTGTGCTGAAGATGCACCTCCACTGCCTTGACTGGTCTGGAGGGGCTCTGCAGTTCACACCACAGAGAGTATCATGAATCATCATGGTCTGCTGTGCACTGCACAATTTGACCACGCAATGCAGATAACCATTGGAAAAGGATGAGAAGGAGCAGCTGCTCTCCCCCTCAGATGACAATGAATTGGATGATCCTGAGGAGAAGTCTATGCATGTCCTTGAGCCTTTGATGGATGCTAGGCCATGGAGAGGTGTGCAGGGGATAGCAGAGACAACCTATTATACAGATATTTGCCTAATAGTGAGGCACCTACAATACTATGGTTCCATCACTGGAGCTCCAATTCCTGTTCAGGATGTCTACCAATCCCTGCCAGCCTCCCTCCCAGAGCTACCTCTGAACCAGCTCCTCTGCTATCTAGAAGAACAAGGTGAGATTTTTCTTACACATGCTTGCCAGTGAATACTGGTCCCAAAGACACCTGCTTTGCACTTGGATGTCAATCAGCCTACTATGACCAAGAATTCGGATCCTGCACCATTGTTACAGGGCTTTGAATGCACCTACAATGGTTCATGTATGTTGCCTGGACATGTGTGCCATGTGCTCACCTGACTGTGCCCCCAAGTCTAAATGCAAACCCTCCATGATCCGTATGGGTGTAACTACACTAATGGAGGTTGTCAAAGAGGTAGGTGATGGTGCATCCTTTGGGTCAGCTGTGTCATTGATCCCAAAGAAGGTGTCATCCGGCCCCTGCCATGGCTGAGGCCTGGGCTTGGGATGGCGAGGACCTTAGTGGATAGCTAAAGTAACTACATTAACAATCAGCACAGCCTATGAGCACTTCACATTTCCTCATCTAGCTCCAGGATGCCCATATGCCAGCACCAGATTGGGTGCATTCTCTCTCTTATGTCTAGCTATTTCAGTCTTGCTGTCTGCAATTGCTCGGCCATCTGTCACTCCTGCAATCTACAATGCCTCTTCCTCAGCAGGGGTGAGCTGCTTCAGGTCAGGCACTTCAGCTCTGGTCCTTGACCTCTCCCTTACGTTGTGGGTCTGCTTCTCCTGCATGACAATATGCAAATTTAGTGATATGTCAAGTGACACCTTGTCTGAACACCTCCCATACTGACCCTTTTGTGGTACACTGGATCCAAGTGCTCACAAAATCCAAGTTGTAACAGGCTTGGCTTCAATTGCCATGCAGTAATGAGGCTGATCACACATTCACCCTCCTGGCCTAGCTGCCCACTCCAAAAGGCACATTACTTGATGACTCCACGAGAGACCCTTTGGTAACATGTGACTGTGCCAATTACTCTGGCAGATCGGAGGAGATTGTTGACCCTTTTCCTGCACTGGACCAGGATTTTTGGAGGATCCATGGTTACTTACCTCCTCTTTGATCTCCATCTAGTTTGTCCTGGTCAGGCAGGAGGACCTTCTGTTAGCATTTGTAGGAAAAAGCACCACCGCCATTCCCTGATGGCATGGAGGAAAATCTGCAGGGAGGTTCACTAAACCATGGGGTTCGTCTCTGTCTAGACTCAGACGTATGTGCAGTTGAAGGGGCTTGGATGTGATGGGGTTGTGCCAGGACACAAACGAATAATAAAGCAGGGAGAAGTTTGTGGGGAAGGTGAGGGTAATAAAGGGTTGCAACAAGGAAGTGAACAATGTGCTGATAGAGCGGCGGTGGACAGGAAAGTTGTGGCTGTGATGCAGAGTCTCCCTGTAGGCCCAGGAGGCTCTTTTATAGCCCAACCGTACGTGCTACCTTGTCACCTGTGACAGTATCCACCAATGAATATCCACCCTGCTGAGTAATTGCATGTGGCTCCTGTGCCCACTGTTGGCCCTTAAATTTTAATAGTAATTATATGTATGCTGGCTCCCGACATGCAAATAAAAGTGGCAACCACTTCCAGTTCCGTCATCAGGACCCGCATTCCTCTTATTAAACTAAATATGTCTCCTAGGGAATCAAGGAAGTGGGTGGGAGGAAAGTGCTGTTGAAGCAGAAGACCAGCCATGATCATATTGAATGGTGATGGTCTACCCCTACTCTTATTTCTTATGATCTTAGATTCAATTATGGCTGTCAAAAAAAACACTGAAAGAATTTGCAGGGCTATGGGGAAAGAGCAAAGGTGTGAGACTACCTGAGTTGCTCTTGCAGAGAGCTGGCATGGGCACAACAGGCTGAATGGCCTCTTTCTGTGTTGTAGCCATTCTACGATTCTATGAATTTTACACTTTGTTAGGTGGGTGCCAGTGGTGTAGCTGTACTGGAACAGTTTAGCTAGGGGCATGACTAGTTCTGGAACACAAGTTTTCAGCATTATAGCCAGGGTATTGTCAGAGCCCATTACCAGTGCACACTGATATCTTATGAAGCTAACTGAATCATGGATTATTAGTAACTTAAGTTTAGTCTATGTGCATGTTATGCTTTGTATTTGTCTGCATGAATAAACAACAGACTGCTAAAATATCTTCTTTAGAACATTAAAACATTACATGAAAATTACTGAGAGCGTACATCATACCATTAAATATTATAGCATTAAAAATCAACATTTCAAAAAGCACAGAAACTTTATTATATTGTAATTTTTCCATTCACACTGTTCGATCATAAAGCTGTATTTCTTCCAGTACAAATGACATTTTTGAAAGGGCATAAATTGAGTTCTCCCATGTAAGTGAGTTATCATTGTACTTATTCAATTCAATTACACTCACACATTATATCATTAGTAACCTTGAGTTCATTTAGATATCACTAGGAAGAGGAAGAGGCCTCCCATACAAATAATCAGAGTGGTTTGTATAGAGAAAATGATATCAATTTTATTACCACGCAAGCTTCTAACCCTGTTGCAAGAAGCTATTTGCACAATTTTTACAGCACTCCTGCTCCATACAGTTAATACTATCACAGGGCTATTTTAAATGACTGATGGACTTAGAGTCATTAATAATCCCTGTGAGTCAGTCAGCCCAGCAAACCATAAAAAGCAACTCCTCTCGGTGCTACCATTACAATGGCGTGGTTCCCTCGACTCAGTGCAGTGATCTAACCGAGGTCTTTAAGGTTATCAATTCATTGGATAATGTAGAGAAGGATGCTTCCACTTGTGGGAGAAGCCAAAACTGGTTAGTCAGCAATAAATTATTAAGGAAATTCAGGAAAAACTTCTTTACCCAAAGAATGGTAAGAATGGAGAAATCGCTATTGCACGGAATGGTTGAGACAAATAGCATTTAAGATATGGTTAGATGAGCACATGAGGGAAAGACTAATAGAAGGACATTCTGGTAGGCTTAGATGAAGACAGGTGGGAGGAGGCCCGAATGGAATATAAACACCAGCATGGGCCAGTTGAACCGAATGGCCTGCTTTAGTGCTATAGATTCTATGCAATTCTATGTAATGTTTATCAATAATTCAACATTCTTTTAATAGTTGCTCTACAGAGCAATTAAAACAATTTTTCTGCCTGAGTCCTGTTGTTCAAATCAACAGGCAATCTACATACAGATCATATGAATAAGAGCAAAATACTGCGGATGCTGGAAATTTGAAATCAAAACAGAAAATGCTGGAAAAACTCAGCAGGTTTCACAGCATCTGTGGAGAGAGAAGCAGGGTCCTGGATTTTACCTTTGGCGGGTGTGCACAATTGGCAAGCCTGGGAATGGTTGGGAAACGGACCCTGAGAGTGACAGGCCCCCGACTGCGATTTCACGCTGGCTGGGCAATTAACTGCCAGCTAGCGTGAAATATGCGCTGAAAAGCTCAGCGCTGCCAGGGTGGGGACAGGTAGAAAGCCAGCGATGATGTTTCCGCGGGTGCGGGTGAGCGCTGGGAGAAAGCTCCCTGAAGGCAGGCAGCTGCCTCACGGAACTGCAGACCTGAAAATGCTAAAATAAAGGTTTAAAAAGCTGCTAAAAAAGGTCCATGCATCACAATCAATCACCTGATAAGAAAGGTGATTAAAAATGCTGTCCACAGATATTTATTTTTATTTTATTTCATAATGAAAATTTCATCCTGCCCTTGGATGAGGCTTGATGAAAAATGCAAAGGTCACCTGGCTGATTCGCCCATCCACCAACTATAAGGTTGGGCGGGCTACGCAAAATCATGACAATTGCATCGTTAATGGGCTTAATTGCCCTCTTAATTGTTGGTGAGTGCGCCTCCGAATTTTGTGTACACCTGCCGAGCAAAATATCATGTGGTTGGGATACTTGCCTGAAGTTTTCTCACACGATTTTATGCCCGATCAGGTCAGGCGCATGCCTGTCCGCATGACGTAAAATTCAGCCCAGAGTTAATGTTTCGAGTGTATATTACTCTGAAGAAGAGTCATACAGACTCAGAAACATTAACTCTGTTTCTCTCTCTACAGATGCTGCCAGCCTTGCTGAGTTTTTCCAGCAATTTCTGTTTTTATTACATACAACTCATGCTATCCATGCAGGCCCTCTGCAGGAACAATTCATCTAGCACTACTGCCCTGCCTTTTATTCGTAGCCCTGAACATTTTTCCTTTTCAGATAGTGATCTTATTCCCTTATGAATGCCTTGTTTGAAACTGCCTCCACTACATTCTCAGGCAGTGCATTCCAGGTCCTAACCATTTGCTGCATTTAAAAGTTTTTCCTCATGTCGCCATTGCTTCTTTGGCCAATAACCTTAAATCTGTGCCCTCTGATTCTTGATTCTTCCACCAATGGGAACAGTTTCTGCCTATCTACTCAATCAAGATCCCTCATAATTTTGAATACCTCTATCAAAACTCCTCTCAACCTTCTCTTCTCCAGGAAGAACAGTCCGAGCTTCTCCAATCTATCCACGTAACTGAAGTTCCCCAACTATGATTTTCCCTGAATTGACCAATTAATGGCCACAGGGCTGGCTCACTATCTATTTAAGGATAGCAGGTGGGGTCTTGAAAATGGAGACCCAATAGAAAGTCCTCCAGCTCGGAAACAGCAGTAGGTTGCCATGGCAGGTAAATGAGGCATCCTCTCTCCAACTTTTTAAAACCTCCAATAAAAAAGGCTTCTGCAGCCAGGTTGCCTCGGTGCAGGGAACACTTCTCCATAGGGTGGCCTGTGCTATAGCTGAAGCCAAGAAGGCAGGGAAAACCTCAAAAGTCTGCTGGAGTTTGCCCCCCACCCCAGTGTGCTGCCAATGGGCTGCCTCCAGGCAGGTGCCTTGCTCCCCACTGCCTGCAGGATTCTGGAGGCTGCCTGGGAAATCCCAGTTGGCCTTTGACAATAGTCTTCAAAGGGCTATTAACTATCTGAATTGGCCACCCACCACTTGCATGCATGTATTCATGCCATGCTGCATCGCCCCACCCCCTCCCTGCCTCTGGGAAAATATCCTGGAGGCATGAGTGAGCCAGGGAACCGGAACATGGGCTGATGGTTAAAATTCTACTCTAAAGTGGCACTTACTCAGCAACAACCTCCTCACTGCTACTCAGTTTTGGTTCCGCCAGGGCCACTCATCTCCTGGCTTCATCACAGCCTTGGTCCAAACATGGACAAAAGAACTGAACTGAACTCAAGAGGTGAGGTTTTATTGCATTACCATCACAGATTGCCTCACTACCAACATTCGGGGTCTCACTTATTTTCCAGAAACTTAAGTAGGCTAACCATATTAATATTGAGGCTACAAGAGCAGGTCAGATTCTGGGCATTCTGTGATGAGTTATTCACTTCCTGACTTCCCTTACATGTTCACCATCTATAAAGGCACAAGTCAGGTGTGTGATAGAATACACTGCACTTGTTTGGATAAGTGTGGCTCCAAAAGCACTTAAAAAGATTGTAACCATCCAGGACAAAGCAGCTCACTTGATTGTCACCTCATCCACTACCTTAAACATTTACACCCTCCCCTACCAACTGGAGTGGCAGCAGGGTGTACAAGATGCATTGCAGTATATCACCAAGATTTCTTCAATAGCACTTTCCAAACTGCAGCCTCTACGCCAACCAGAAGGACAAGGACAGCAGACACATGGGGATATTACCACTTCCAAGTTGCTGAAAAAGACACATGTTGTCAAAACTTTTCATCTTGCACTCTTCAGGACAATTTGCAAAAATACCAAAGTAAAGGGAACAACAATTTATACTTCATGAGAAGAGAGTGCTGATTGGTTGGCAAGTGGACCCTGATTGGTAGAGGTGTTGCCATGGAGAATGTGCCTGTTAACTGATGCTGTCTGTTAACTGCTGAGCTTTGTTTAAATTCAAACCAGAAAGGTTGACTCTGATTAGTCAAAGTATTGCTCTCTGGTATGAGTCTGGGGAATGGGGAATAGCTGTCACTTATTTTGTTTAGCTGAAACAGGCACAATGTGTGTACACGTTCTTTCTTTCTGCAAAGAACAGGGCCTGTGTATTAATATATGTAGTTTCTAGCACATTTGAGACCGATGATAATCTTAAATTTGTTGTCAGCGTAATTCTTAGCACATTCGGGATTGTTTAGTAAGTGTTGTCCAATTGAGGGATCGTATCTAATGTTGGATACTGTGTTTTGAATTTTACAAGCACGGGCTAGTTGGGTATGGTCGGTACCTTGCCTGTTGTGAACAGCTGAAGTAACGTGCTGTTTGACATGATCTGCCAGTCTTTGGGACGTACAGCCTACATCCCTAGTATCACACTGGCACTGAAATTCATATACCACATTACTCATTTATGTGATGGGCAGAACGTTTTTTTGGTTTGATGGCAGCATTCTGTTAGTGGCGAACACCACGCATATTGCTGCTGCATAATAGCAGCATGAAATGGCTGGATTCACCTGTTGCTCAAATTTTTGAGATACCTTATCCTTCCACATGATCAAGGAATGAGGCATGTGCCATGATCACAGTTGTGTTTTTATAATGATATTAAGTCACCAATTACTCTTAAAGGATTGTACATAAGGATGTGAAGGCATTGGTGAGAGTACAAAGGAGATTCATGAGAATGATCCCCAGGATGAAGAACTGTAGCTATAAGGATAGATTGAAGAGGTTGGGACTGTTTTCCTTGGAGAAAAGAAGGCTGAGAGGAGACTTGATAGAGGTATTCAAGATCCTGAGGGGTATGGACAGGGTAAATTGTGAGAAACTGTTCCCACTCTAGAGAGCATCAAGAACTAGAGGGCACAGATTCAAAATAATTGGCAAAAGGAGTAAATGTGATGTGAGTGAAAAATTTTTCACCCAGAGGGTGGTTGGAGTCTGGAACAAACTTCCTGCAAGTGTGGTGGAGGCAGGTTCGAACGAGGCATTCAAAAGGGAATTGGATTGCTACCTGATAAAGAGAATGTACGAGGTTAAGGGGACAAGGCCGGGGAGTGAGACTAGGTGGAATACTCTTGCAGAGAGTCAGTGTACACTCAATGGGCCAAATGTCCTCCTTCTGCACTGTAAAGATACTGTGATAGTGTGATACAAGCATGTTGTGCATTCATTTATTGAGACTAACATAGGAATATTTATACAGAGGCATAAAGCTTGAAGACATTAGTGCTGAAGAACTGTATATGCTCTGCTTAAAAGCAAAAGTGAAACTAAACTGGATCATGTGACACACTTCCTTGCTAGTGATGTCATGCTCCTATCCCTTAAAGGCATATTACAACACACAGCACTTCATGGTTGCCCAGCTTTAGGCTACTAACTCAATCACAATTAGCACAGTGGTACTGCCACGCTAGACGTTGTTCTCATATCGAAAATGTAAATTTGTCTTCACAAGGACTGTGCAGTGGTCAATTCCAAAGTCATTGCGGACATAAATCTAGCACCGGTCGATGGGTTCTAATATAATTTTTACATTTGAACCCCATTCTTTCCTATTTGAAATAATAACAGAAAGAAGTTGGAAAGTTGAGAAGGAGCAGATCAGTGTTTATGGTGTAGATCTTTATCAGGAGTGAGAAATAAAAGATAAGCAACACTGGCAACTACACTATCACAAAATGAGTAAAGGAAAGCGTTGGCAATGTTAGTGGACAGGGTAAAAGGGTCAAATGAAAGTCATGATGAATAGAGGAGGAAAATATCTTCGAGGTTGGTATCCTGAGAAATAGCAATCAAACCAACATCAGAGCATATCAACAAAGAGCATGAGTAGGCCCCTTGAGACTGCTCTGCCATTTAATAAGATCATGGCTGATCTTATTCAAGAATCTACCCACCTCTGCCTTAAAAATATTCAAAGACTCTGCTTCCATCACCTTTTCAGGAAAAGAGTTCCAAAGAATCACAACCCTCTGAGTGAAAACATTTCACCTTATCTCTGTTTTAAATGGGTCACCCATTATTGTTAAACAGTGACCCTTAGTTCTAGGTTCTCCCACAAGGGGAAACATCTTCTCCATATCCACCCCATCAAGACCCGTCAGGATTTTATATGTTTCAATCAAGTCACTTCTTACTCTCCTAAACTCCAGCGAATACAACCTTTCCTCACAAGACAACCCATCTATTCCAGGTATTTGTCTGGTAAACCTTCTCTGAACTGCTTCCAATGCATTTACATCTTTCCTTAAATAAGGTGACCAATACTGTACACAATCCTCCAAGTGTGTTCTCACCAATGCCCCTGTACAACTGAAGCTTAACCTCCCTACTTTTGTATACAATTCCCCTCACAATAAATGATAACATTCTATTAGCTTTCCTAATCACTTGTTGTACTTGCATACTAACCTTTTGTGATTCATGCACTAAGACACCCAGATCTCTGCACCTCAGGGCTCTGCAATCTCTCACCATTTACATAGTTTGCTTCCTTTTTATTCTTCTTGCCAAAGTGGACAATTTCACATTTTCCCACATTAAACTCGATCTTCCAGATCTTTGCCCTCTCATTTAACCCATCTATAACTGTTTGTAGCCTCCTTATGTCCTCTTCACAACTGACTTTCCTACCTACCTTTGTGTCATCAGCAAATTTGGCAACCATCCCATCCATCCCTTCATCCAAGTCATTTATATAAATTGTAAGCTGTTGAGGTCCCAGCACTAATACCTGTGGCACACTGTTACACCTTGCCAACCTGACAAAAACCCACTTATGCCTACTCTCTGCTTCCTGTTAGCCAGCTAATCTTCTATCCATGCCAATATGTTACTTCCTGTACCATGAGTTTTTATTTTCCACAATAACCTTTGATGTGGCACTTTATCAAATGCCTTCTGGAAAGAAGAAATAAGAAGAAAACTGAAAATGCTGGAAAATTGAAATGAACAACAGGTCAGTCAGCACATGCAAATAGAAAAGACATTAAGCATCGGGCCTTCATCAGAACTGAAAACAATTAGTTTTCACACTTACAAATTTACAGATGCTGAGAGACCTGCTATTTCCTGCTTTTTCTGCTGTTGAATTTTCCAACAAATGCACATTTTTCTTTTTATCTCCTATTCTTGCTTTCTGTTTGGAAATGTGTATGATATCTATTTTTAATTTTTTTTTAGTCCTCTGAGATCAAAGAAGGGAGGCATGTTCTAAGCTGAAGTTAATCAATGCTCACTAGTTCTGCTGTTCAATTGATCTAGCGTTATTACTCAAAGGTTCTGCAAGTATAAACTATACCTTACATATAACTTATGTATTATAGAACAGGGTCAAGCTCAGTGTTATTTGGGGAGTTTATTATTGTACCTTGAGGGAGGGGTTATTTACAGGTTCTATTATCAAATGTAATCTGCTACACTGATTTTCTACTCCTGTTTTCTTTTCAATTTGAATAAACCTAATTTGTTGTTTATAGCCCAAGTCCCATGGCCTGGTAGAAAGTAATAATCTTGCACCATCCAATAACCAGAAAAATATGAAAGAACTTGTGTCATTTCCAGTGAGTTAAGAACAATAACAAGGGCACAAAGAAAATATCTGGTGAAGCTTGAAAATGATAATAGGATGAACTCTAGGAACAGATGGTGACTTTGAAGCTGCCCAGTTATTCATATGCTTCTACGTATATTCTGCCACTGAAGGTTAAGTCCTGGCTTTGACCATTGATCCTTGTGAAGACACCATTGAGAGACATCTGAACCTTTGTTAAGGGCTGCCCTGGTGTATTTCCAAGCATTTCAAAAGTAACCCCAATAGTGGTAGCATTCCTGAAAAATGCTCTAATTGTGCTCACAGGACATTTTTTCTATGTCCTGGCCAATGATGCTCCATTAAATTTCACTACTAAAAACAGATCCCTATGTTGTTTGTGACATCCTTCTGTATGCAAACCGGTTGCTATATTTGCCTACATAACACTATATTTTCAAAATAATTGATTGTATGTGAAGCATTTTGAGATGTTTCTAAAATATGATAAGCCACAATATAAATGTAAGTCAATCTATGTCTTCATGCCTGATGTCTCTCCTGGACTTGTGTCATTTCCAGTGAGTTAAGAACAATAACAAGGGCGGTATAATGAACAAGGGCACAAAGGAGATATCTGGTGAAGCTTGAAAATGATAATAGGATGAACTCTAGGAACAGATGGTGACTTTGAAGCTGCCCAGTTATTCATGTGCTTCAACATATATTTTGCCACTGAAGGGTAATTCCTGTCTTTGACCACAATGTCACAGAATCTGTACACTGTTCAGTGGCATTTTACAGGTACTCTTTGTTTCATGGCATTGCTTATCTGGCTGGTAAAATCTACAAGTCTATCCAGATCAGCTGCATTATGTTGTACAAGAAGGCAATTGTTATTCTCACAAGTTCATTCTTCTGTCTATTTCACCAGTAGTTCAGTGAGTCTTAAAACGACATGTACCCTTCTTGGGACCATAATCAAGATGATAATGACCAAAGCGCCAGAGTAAATGATGCTACTGCTCCAATTAGGCTAGGAAAATGCATTTAAAATCAGCCGCGCTGGTAGTTATTTCTAGAGGTGGCATACCTATGAAAGGAATCAATCAGTCCCTCAGTTATGTATTAATTGTAATGTATCTTAATGAATCTAATTGCCAAGGATATACTCATTCCATTTAGCTTACACACCCAGAGGAGAAACTGCACTCACTGGGTGAATCGGTCAGAGATAGGATTGTAACCGTAATTTGGACCAACACATCTTCTGAGTGTGGTTCTCCACTGGAGTGATAGATCATGGAATGACCCCGCCAAGTAAACTGGTGTGGGAGAAAAAAATATATCTCATTGGCTAAGGGTGAATTAAACCGCTGGGTTGGAGGTGGTGGTGGTGATGGCTATAATGTATAAATTTATCAAACCATCAGCATAGTACTTAGCTACTATTTAAAGAAGTAAAATGATCTTGTGATTTATACAGAAGGATGAAGTGCAAATCACTAGAGATTCAAGGTTTAAACTACAAATCAGGTTTATTCACATTTGAAAAATAAACAGTGGTAGAAAATCAATGTAGTAGATTGTACTTGGTTACAGGACCTATAAATATTGTTACTTTATAAGGCATTGGTCAGACCACATTTGGAATGTTTGCATTTCTGGTTAACTAATTACGAGATGGATGCAATTGCCTCTGAGAGGCTACAGGTTAGAGTAGCAAACAGGATCATTCCAGAAGTTATTGTTTGGAATGGTTGGCATTTTCCCATTTTTTTTTTGTCATGGATTATATCTCCATCTTTTCCTGCAATCTCCTGGAACTAGCCCCCAACAACCCCCACCGCCACCTTCCCATCCTACACAGTTCCCAGCCCCAGACCCACCCCAGCCATCTATTTTATGTTGTTATGTCTCTATGATAATGGCTGGGATTTTCTGCTCCCATTTGTGGCGGGTGTCATAGCGGGCAGGAGTGGAAAATATCGGGATATTGCAAACATCTGTTTCATGTCATCGTAAAACCAGTTTGTGATCGTCCGCTCCATCCATCAATGGTGGGCCACGTTTTCCACCTCCGCACATCAGGAGCGTAATTCCAAAACTTTAGCTTCTCATTATAAGCCCTGCTCGCCGGAATCATACCCCCGCACTCTGACATGTTTCACAAATGTATATAAGTGACATGCACCTGGCGACCTGCACTTCACTTGGGACTTCGAGGTTCATTTACCTACCATGCTTCAGGCAACACTCGTGGTCATCAGCGCCAGGCTTCGCAGGCAGCGCCACATCGGTTTCAGGTGTGTTTACAGGTAAGTTTCTACCTATCAGACAAGCAGTATGGCAGGGTTGGCTTTTCAATAGCTGCAGGATTTGGGCTTGCTTGGGGAAGGGGGGTATCCCTGGGTGTGTGTGGGGGCACATGTTGATCTGTGCAAGTGACCTCAAGATGGTGAGGACTGAGGAGGCAGTCTCCAGAGGAGATGAGGCCAGATGGAGGTGTGAGGTGTGTGTGAGAGAGTGAGTGGTGATGCCCCTTGAGCTGGCAATGAGTGAGATGCCAGTAAATGTGTGATGGTTTGTGAGTGTGTGAGTTTAGAGTGATGAGGTGGTTGTCTTACCCTTGTGGCATGGATGAGATCATTCATCCTTTTTCTACACCGGATGGCCAACCTCTTCTGTGCAGCATTGGCACTGATCACCACTGCCATGGCCTCCCAAGCCAGAGTGGTGAGATTGCTGGACTTTCTGTGGCCAGAGCGGGGGTAGAGGATGTCATGGCGTCCAGAAGGCATTCCAGGGACAGGTCACTGAACTCTTCCTGGCTTTCGGGGCCATGTCTTCACTGGAGCTGCAAGCATTGAGAACTGTGTGCATAGCTGCACCTACAGTGAAGAAACGGCGAGGTAACAGATTGGCGGGCGATTCAGAGGCCGCCTGCCAGCACTACAGCGTGTCTCCAGTGCCTGCATCATTAATGAGGTGGGAAGTGGAGGATATGGCGCAAAGGTCTGCTCTTGCGGCCGGTGGGAAAAACTTCTTTTTTCACAGCCACCACTGTACTTCATGCAATTCCAGGAAAGTTCCACCTATATCTGATTTCAGTTATCTGGAATTTGAGTTTTGAGATGTTAAGATTTTCTTTGCAAAAGTAAAGATTTCTAGCTTTTCTAATTACAGTTTACTAGATTATGAAAGCAATGGACAAAGATTAATACAGATAAATTATTCACTTTGATGAAGGTTCAAATTACAGACAACACAAGTTTAAAAATTACATGGGATTATATAAAATATATAACACATAAAGAAGACATTTGACCTAGCTGGTCTATGTTGGTATTCATTCTCCACATAAGCCTCCTCCTGCTCCCAGTCCTAATATCCCTCTAATCTGTTTTCTTTAATATATGCATAATTTACTTTTGCATACTTGAATACTATTCAAGTGCCTCAGCGAAGGGAGTCAGCCATTGGCATTGGAATGAATGTCTGCCAAGCTGAGAACTTACACTGGAAAATCCATTCAGGTCAAAGGCATTGCTGCTGTCCCAGTCTGCTACAAACAACAGACAGCCCAACTGCACGTGATAATCATAAAGGAGGAAGGACCCAATCTTTTGGGCCGAGATTGGCTGCAGAAAATATAACTTGACTGGTCAGAAATATTCCATTTGAAGTCTGATGAAATTCCAGAGCTCTTGAAGAAATATGATGCTGTTTTTCAAGACGAATTGGGAAAACTGAAGGGCATGCATGCTAAAATGCACGTCGATCCCCAGGCAACCCCACGTTTCTTCAAGGCCAGGCAGTGCCTTACTCACTAAGAGAAAAACTGGAAGCAGAGCTGTGCAGATTGGAAAACCTGGGAATAATTCAGCCTATCCAGTTTTCTGAGTGAGCCGCAACCCTAATCCCAGTTGTCAGGCCAGACCAGATTATAAGCATATGCAGTGATGACAAAGCAGCAAAGTTAGACAAATACCCCACTTCTAGAATCGATGATTTGTACGCCAAGTTAGCAGGAGGCAAGTCATGTACAAAGCTAGACAGAAGTCATGCCTGTCAACAATTGGAATTGGATAATTGGATAAGAATACCTGACAATGAGTACCCATAAAGGCCTTTGCCAGTACACCCGCTTACCTTCTGGAGTTTCATCAGAATGTGCTATTTTTCAACGAACCATAGAGAGTCTCCTGCAGGAACTTCCACGTGTGGTCGTTTACTTAGATGACGCTCTCATCACTTGGATGATGGAAGCTGAACATTTCGCCAACCTGGAGGAAGTGCTGAGAAGATTTATGGAAGCAGGTGTGCATTTGAAGCAAAAAAAATGCACATTTCAAGCTTCGGAGGTAACCTTCCTGGGTCACAGAGTGGACGCTATGGGGTTGCATCCTGCTGAAGACAAGGTCCAAGCAATTAAAATGCACCATCACCCTCTAATGTGACAGAGCTTAAATCTTTCTTAGGTATGATTAATTACTATAGCTGTTTTTATACCTAATGTATTCACTATGCATTAGTTGCTGAGGAAGAACTACTGCTGGCCCTGAGGTTCACAGCAAGAAGAAACCTTTGTAACATCGAAGAAACTGCTTCAGTCATCATGCTTGTTGGTACATTATGACCCATCTAAAGAGCTAGTGTTGACATGATGTTTTTCCTTATGGTGTAGGAATCATTCTATCACATCAAATGGAGGATGGATTAGAAAGGTTCATTGGCTATGTTTCAAGAAAACTTTCCCAAGCTGAAAAGGGCTACTCTCAGTTGGAAAAATGAGGATTGTCGGTTGTATTTGGTGTCAAGTAGTTTCACCAACACCTACATGGGAGGCATTTTACAATTGTGTCTGACCATAAGCCACTGACAGGTTTGTTCAGTGAATACAAAGCTATTCCACGTATACCTTCAGTGAGAATCCAACATTGTGCTTTGACGCTATTAGCTTATGAGTACACATTCATGTACCGCCCTGGCTCACATATAACCAACGCAGATGCACTTAGTTGTACAGGGTGGTCTTGTCAATACACCTGTTCCACAAGGGTTAGTGTTATTGTTAAATTTCTTGGATTCATCCCTGATATGTGCCAAACTGACGAAGAATTGGATGAACAGAGACCCAGTTCTGTTGAAAGTCAAAGACTTTATTTTACAAGGATGGCCAAGAACACTTGTGTCTGATGACAGACAACCATTTTATTCCAGAAACACTGAGCTGAGTTGTCAAGACGGAATTTTGCTGTGGGATTCAAGAGTCACGGTCCCATCACAGGGTAGAGAATCACTCTTGGCAGAGCTCCACAGTGCACACCCAGGCATAGTGAAGATGAAGATGCTGGCACACAGCTACGTCTGGTGGCCAGGAATAGACAGTGACATCAAAAGCATGGTTAAACCCTTTGCCAGCAACATCAGAAACTATCTGTTTCAGCTCCCCTTCACAGTGGGAATGGCCTGGTCAGCCTTGGGTTAGGCTGCACATGGACTGTGTGGAACCGTTTCTAGGCACCATGTTCCTATTAGTCATCGATGCACATTCAAGATGGCTTGATGTCCATGAAAAACGCCAACTTCAGCTGCAACTATTGAAAAGCTGCGTCATTCCTTCAGTATACATGGTTTACCTGAGATTATTGCTTCTGATAATGGAACAGCTTTCACCAGTGTGGAATTTCACAGATTCACGGACCTGAATGGTATCCCATACATAACGACTGCTCCCTGGCATCCGTCATCCAATGCTTTTACCAAAAGAGCTGTCCAGACTTTTAAAACTGGTATGAAAAAGATATCTTCAGGTACTCTGGAGTCTCACCTTTCCAGATTTCTCCTAAGTTACTTTACAATACCATATACTACTATGGGTTCGACACCATCAGTGTTACTGATGAAACACCATTTGCGTATGCATTTACACTTGGTGTTTCCAAATCTGGAGGGGAAGGTGACACAGAGCCAGAATAATCAAAAATTGAACCATAATTTACACAGCAAGGCTCATAAGTTCCATGTAGGTGACCCTGTGTACGTGTGTAATTTTGGAAGTGGACCCTATTGGACTCCAGGAGACATAATTTCAGAGACTGGTGCATTATCTTTTCAAGTGCAAATCGAAGCTAGTATTGTAAGTAAACACATAGATCATATTAGGGCTAGAGAAACATCTCAAAGAATTCAAGATCAACCTGTGATTGATGTTTCACCACCGACTTCTGAGGTGTGTGTTCGTTGTGGAGCTGTTATTCCAGACATATCTAACAAGTTATCAAGCACAGAACTACCCAGTTTGAACGATGTATCTTCTATTGCAGCTCCAGATCCCGTTAATCCTGTTCAGGAACCTCCTTCAGTAGAGCTACACTGCTCTAACTGTCTCCACCAAGCTCTTCAAAGCCTTGATTTGTAACCACTAGAGACTACGAATGTTTGCTGGTTTTTCTGACATTTTTTATTGTAAATGTAAGAAAGTTAAAGAGGGAAGTGTAATAATTAAATGTATTATCCCTCTCTCCTGTCAATCACTCATCATGTGATGTGATTACAGGGGCTTTGACCAATAAACTTATTCTGGTGGGCAGCGTTTCCAAAGGATAGATTGTGTCTAGCGTACAAGCATCTCTACATGTCTCCTAAATAAAGTTTAGCCTTTTCTTCACCAAACCTGCCGCTCAATCAAATTATTACTCCCTTCATCCCATCATTGAAGTCTGTGCCTTTCACCAAGCAGGTCCTACACTCTGCAATTCCATCTCCTTTACTGCATTTCCCTATCGTCCTTTAAGGTCCTACTTAAAACACACTTCTTTGATCACTCCTTTTAATTTCACTTTATTTGGTTGAGTGTTCATTTTGTTCACAGCTTTGTGAGCTTCATTTGCATGCTCTTCTAATTTAAAGGTGAGGCAAATTGTTAACTAGGTTATAATATAGAAAATATTTGGTGACTTTTCACAACCTCTTTTCTTGTGAATTTACAATGAAATATTATGGATCTCCTGGTCAGAATGGGAAATTTGCATGATTACAATTAACTGCCCATTTGCCTTTGCAGATTGATGACTTCAAAACACTGCACTTAATGCTTGGAAGACAACTGGTTAAACTGAAGAATTTTTATTCTTGGTCAAAGTGCTGTATGTGCCAGTATCCTTAAAAACCCAAGGGAGTTTCTGGTGCTGAAATATTCACTTTAATTAGGCTAGATAATCTTCCTAGACGAAGCAATATGTGTTAGCCTTGTGAATATATAAAAAGAAAATGTACATGATATCAATCATTAATGATAATATCCTGTATTTCATTTATGGAAACAAAGTTTCTTTCCAATTACTCCGTTCTAATTAGTTTCCAGGGGACCAACTATATTTAACCATTGAATACAATCAAGCACACCGGATAAAAATTCTCAGTGATCAATTTCTTGAAATTCAAATGAATAGCCAAAAATGGTATGACACAGAAAGCTCATTCCATTAATTCTGCAAGATGCAAAAGGTCATCAAAACCAACTACATTTACAGAAATGAGATGGAACTGAAATGCATCATGCATGCAATTGACTTAATAAGTGGCTTTATTACTTTCTTTCACCGATAACATTTAATTTTAAGCCTTTTCTAAATCAGTATGTTAATAAAGGAGAAATCTTTCACCAAATTTAGATTTGAATAGACCGAGATGGTTGAAATATTTCTTTATTGTACATAAGGTCTATTTTAGAAATTTTAATCTCTGCATGTCTGTAAAGATAGTAATCATCTTAGTAAAGCATCTTCTCAGCAAATGATTATGTAGCACCTCCTTTATTCCATTAAATTAACCTCTTTGAACAATTTACAGAATACCAAATTATTTTCCAGCAAAGATTTTATCTGCTAACATTTGAATGCTGGTAAACTAGGGTTGCCAACTCTGGCTGGTCATATTCTGGCAGAAGTGACGCCACTGAAATATCATAAAATAAAAAAGGTGGAAATACACAGTAGTGCCTTTATTGAGGAACCTGTATCATTCTGACTGTATGTTGAACAGAGAACGAAATAAAAGTGCAAAACCCAAGTCTAGTAGAAAAAAATCTTGATATGGCTCATTAGCATTTTAAAACTGAGGGATATATTCAGGTAGATTTTAATTTTAAGGTGATCAGCCAGCAGAGAGCATACCAGCTCATTGCTCATTCTGGGGGATGAGTTTGGAGCTATTTTAAGGCCTGGCCTCATTTAAATGGAACCCACGAGATGTGGCAATCAAACAAACAGTTAGTTAGTTCTGGGCCTGAGGAATACCAGTAGGTCCAGTGGGTTGGGAGGCAAATTAAATAGAGAAGTAAGGCCAGACTGGGTTTACAATATTGAAAGTTGTAACTATGTATGGAGCAGCCAGCAGGCCCTTTAGGCTAAGGACACTCAACGCCACAATAGAATGTGTAGCATGAACTGTGCACAGTGTGCCTCCATATTTCTTAAAATTGCAGTTAGGATCCGGACTATGTCACAGTGCTCTGATTTGTATAATTAGGAAGAATAACACACACAACAGGTGGGTGCCCTGGATGGCTGAGATTTAGGCTGTTTCAAAATGGCAGCTGCTGGACCATCGGCATTAAAAGACAGCAAACCTACTGATCCCATTTTGAGACAACTGCTGCCAGTCATAACTGAATTTTTTTGACAGTGAACATTGCAGTACCTGGATTGGAATACTTAATGGAGAGTGCTGTAGGAAAAGCAGAAAATGGGGTTAAGTAAAGGGTAACAAAATTAGTATTTCTGTGAAACATCTAAAATGGGAGATATTCATTTTTTCTAAGATAAAAGATAAAAACCATGAAACCCTTTAAATTTTGATGTGATTGCTATAAAACATATGATCTAAAGCTGTCTATTTTTGTTGAAATGGTGGAAAAATTATACTGTAGCACTACATGGAAAGAGCTGAACTTGTAAGAAGAACAGTTGGCAGCTGCAATGTGCAATAAATAATACATTAAAGCTACTACAGTTCACCTGCAAGTCAGCAGCAGATTTCCAGAAGCAAATTTAGAAAAGAAGAGTTTTCCTTTTCAAAGCTGAATCAAGAGCTGGCGGAATTTTCCGTCATAGAGAAACGTTAAGAGAAGAACTGACACATCTCCAGAAGAATTACCTTAAGCCTTTGCTGATTCAAAGAGACATGCTGACATGATTGATGTTAAAAGCTTAACTTCCCATCTTGATGTAACTGGAATAAAAACTGACAAGTTCAAATAACATTGCAGATTGTCACAATCATGTGATCTCATTAGAAGGAACTTTCAAGTTCAGGGATGGTGTAAAATGGTGTCCATACTAGATCTCGCTGCCTGTTACAAAACCTGCCTCCAACATTAACTTCAATGGAAAGGAACATCAGGCAGGTTGTATAACAGGCAACTGATCTTTCCTTTGGGCAGAATTTTGCCCATGTTGGGCAGGCTCGACAGGGGTGGGCAGGAGCGGTTGGGAAGCTGGCCGCCGCCTCTGGTTGGGGCTGGACCGCGATTTCACGCTGGTGGGCCAATTAAGGTCCAGTCGCCGTGAAACACATGCTTCAGCGCTTGCCTGTGTCGGGTAGGGAGGAGGGCGAGAGCACAAGTTTGAGCATGCGCACAGGTGCGCGCTGGAAAAGCTCCCTGAGGCACAGAACTGCCTCAGGGTGATGAAGAGTTTTGAAAATTAAAAATAAAGATTTTTAAAATGTTAAAAAACATGTCCCCTCATGTGACTCTGTCACATGAGCAGGGACATGCTAGAAATGAGGATGAAATTTTTAAATTTTTTTAATGACAGATCGAAACCTCATTCAGCCCATGGATAAGCTTTCTCAAAAAATGCAAAGGCCGCTTCACCTTTTCACCTTATAGTTGGTGGGCAGAGAAAAATTTTATTCAATTACATTGTTAATGGCCTTAATAGGCTTTTAAATTGTCAGCAGGCACGCCGCCGACTCTCGCACGCACCCCACCTACTGAAATATCACCCAAATGCGCAACGACATTGGGACGCTCGCCTGATGTCATCACGCGTCATTTTACACTCGAGCGGATCATGTATGCGCCTGCCCACTCAGCGAAAAATCCTGCCCTTTATGTTTTTGTTATATCTTATCCTGCAAGTATACTTACATCTGATGTAAAGAATTAGTGGTGCAAGGTATAATCTCTTAATTACTATGCAGTTTTGACATCAGCGTAGGGCAAAAGGTCTGGCCATATCAACACTCGACATGCTGGATGGCTGGGATATTAACGATTGCTTAACCATGTCAATTTAATGGACATTGACTTCAGTGTTTAAAGTGGGAAAATAATAATCCAGACAGTGGATTGATCCAATCCATAGAACTTCACTCATAGTGACATAGGGCAGAATTTAATGTCCTCACCCCTGTGGTGAGATTGGTGGTGGGGTAGCATTTAATCGGACAGGCAAGTGTCACCTTCCTGCCTCTGCCTCATATAAGTGCATGCCAGGAAGGCTTGTAGATGGCCTTCCTGCACTGCTGCCAATTGAGGCCCTTAAGTGGGCAATTAATGCCTGCTTAAGGGCTTCATTTGCCACCACTGGTATTCACTGGGGATAGGCCATGCGGTAAGCCTGAAAAGCAAATTCTGTTTGGGTTGCTTTGAGCTTCCAGTGTGTGTGTGTGTGTGTGTGTTTGGGTGAGGTGGAGGTGTTAAAAGGCACTCAGTACCTGATCGGGGGATCCGGCATTGAAAAGGGGGTGGGCAGCTGAGAGGGGCCTGCCATCACTCACCTGTGGCCTGGCTCCCTCAGTGATCCTGGGCCTTGGATGGGTACAATACTGGCAGCAGCCACAGCCTCTTGGTAGTGCTGCCAGCTGCCAATCTCTGATTTGCCGACTGCTCTCATTGGGCAGGATCTCCGCCCCCAGGGTCCTTGATCCCGGGGAAGTGCCACCGCTGCCCGATTGGATTCAGGCCTTCCTGAAAAGAGGCAAAAAGTGGGCCTTATTGGCTCTGCAGTTGGTGGTTATGAACCCTGTTGCCGACATTAAATTCTGCCCATAGTTTACATCATGCAGCTGCTCATAGGTTGGTCACCAAGTGATCTATACGTTTGACAGTCTCAGATAGATTCATCTGGATATATAAGTCTCTTTGGTTCAATAATTTCAGCTGAGGTGTCTTACTTAACCATGTAGAAAGTGAAAATACCATTGGTTTGGAGGTTGCAGGCCTTGTGACTGACATTACTAATGGATAGTTTACAGTCACTAGATTTGTAAACGTTGTCCATAAACACAGAAATGCAGGTTAACTTTATATGGCTTTTTTATTAGCTTGAGTACAGAGTTGACCAGTTGCCATTTAGATATAATCATTTCAATAAGTTTCTTCCCAAAAAGGAAGGTGGTGATACAAATTTTTCCATATTTGCTTTATCAATGGATATGCAGCTGAATCGTTTTCCTTTACCTTTCTGATATTTTTAGCTGCTAATATTTTGCTTCTTAGTTAGCTCTGATCAGCAGGAAATGCTTTAAAAAATTACAGCTTAGCTATGTGAATTTTGAATTGATGGTACATGATTTTTCTCCTATTGGCAAGTTATGGAGCAGGATGAACAGTCATCCATGTGACTTTGCTAACCTGCTGTGATATTTGTTTATTAGTTCTTGAGATTGGTGCATTGCTGGCAAAGCAGTATTTTGGAGGGGAGCATGGAAGAGATGATGTTTGAGAAAAGGAAGTCCATGAAAAAGTGGTTCAAATGTGTGGATGAAGGTTGCAGAGACAGTCAATCACCTCCACCACTTATGAATTACCACACAGTGTTGGAAGAAAGTTCAATGATCCCACAAGGGTGGTAACGCAACCTAGGCACTGGCAGCCTACTTTTACCACTTTTATTACCTTCACTTGCCTGCTTAATTATCCTATTCCTTTCTCTCTCAGCATCTGCATTTCAGGGAGACTTATTAATGCAAAAGACAACTTCTCAAAACATTCAAGCATCATCTGAGCCAACAACTATTCTTTCAACTCAGATAGCTTCTGTTAGTCTCAAGATACTGAATTGAAAGGGACAATACACCCATGCCTCTCATAATTATCTCATATGGGACAACTGTCCATCTCACTTACATGAGTTTAAAATTCTCTTTCCCCTCTCCAAAAGATGGACATATATATAAAACCATAAATTAGATTGTAACTAAAGGAGGAAAGCCTTCACTCAAAACTGCATAGGAAGAGAAGGCATCAGACATCTTAAACAGACAGGAGAAGCTATAGGAGATGGCAATGTTAGAGGTGAGGCAGGAACAGAAGGCTGGGCAAGGATATCATACATAATTTCAATTATCTGTACTTTGTCAAAGTATTTAAATTTACTGAAAGCATGAGACCATCATTGTGCCCATGTTTATCTGGCTGCTGCCTAGCTGTCCAGTCCAACATTCTCTCCTTCTTGAGCACCCTCTTCAACACTGATGCCTTCAGTTTCTGGAAATAGCAAACATTTTTTCATTGTGATGTTTTGCAGCAGGAAGCATTATACAATGATTCTTGAGACTCTCAGTGGACTGTACTGCAGGACTTCACTACATTTATCCAGGCATCTAAAACGAGTCTTGAGAAGTCTTTGTACCTGCTCTTATGAACCTCATTATATCTATGTTCCTTATTTGTATACAGATGTCTGAGTGAAGGCATAAACTGGGGAAAGCCCTAATCACGAAGCAACCATTCTGAGATGTAGCTCCAAGTTGTGCAGGAAGTATGATGGATTTATTTTTATTCAGTCATGGGATGTGGGCTTTGCTGGCTAGGCCAGCATTTATTGCCCATAACTAATTGCCCTTGAGAAGGTGGTGGTGAGCTGTCTTCTTGAACCGCTGCAGTCCGTGTGCTTTAGATACACCCACAGTGCTGTTAGAGAGGGAGTTCCAGGATTTTGACCCAGTGACAGTGAAGGAACGGTGGTATATTTCCAAGTTGGGATGGTGTGTTTGGCTTGAAGGGGAACTTGTGGGTGGTGCTGTTCCGATGTGTCTGCTGCCCTTGTTCTCCTAGGTGGTAGAGGTCATGAGTTTGGAAGGTGCTGCAGTGTGTCTTGTAGATGGTACACACTGCTACCATTCTGGGTCAGTGATGGAGGGAGTCAATGTGGTGGTGGTACCAACCAAGTGGGCTGTTTTGTCCTGGATGGTGTTAAGATTCTTGAATGTTGTTGGAGCTGCACTCATCCAGAAAAGTGGAGAGTATTCCATCACACCTGTAACCTGTGCCTTGTAGATGGTGGACAGGCTTTGGGGAGTCAGGAGGTGAGCTACTTGCCACAGAATTGCCAGCCTCTGACCTGTTCTTCTAGACTCAGTATTTATATGGCTAGTCCAGTTCAGTTTTTGGTCAACAGTGACTCCCCAGGATGTTGATAGTGGGGGATTCAATGATGGTAATGTCATTGACTGTCAAGTGGAGATGGTTAGATTCTCTCTTGTTGGAGATGGTCATTGCCTGTTACTTCTGTGACACAAATGTTGCTTGCCATCCCAAGCCTGAATGTTGTCCAGGACTTGCTGCATATGGACATGGACTGTTTCAGTATCTGAGGAGTCGTGAATGGTGCTGTACATTTTGCAATCATCAGTGAACATCCCCATTTCTGATGTTATGATGGAGAGAAGGTCATTGATGAAACAGCTGAAGATGGTTGGGCCTAGAACAATACTTGGAGGAAATCCTGCAGTGATATCCTGGGATTGAGATGATTGACCTCCAGCAACCACAATCTTCCTTTGTGCTAGGAATGACTCCAACCAGTGGAGAGTTTACCCCTGATGCCCATTGACTTGAGTTTGCTAGGGCTCCTTGATGCCATACTTGGTCAAATACTGTCTTGATATCAAGGGCAGTCAATCTCACCTCACTTCTTGAGTTCAGTTCTTTTGTTCATGTTTGGACCAAGGCTGTAATAAGGTCAGATGAGTGGCCCTTGCTGCACCCAAACTGAGTGTCAGTGAGCAGGTTATTGTTCTGTAAGTGCCACTTGATAGCACAGTCGATAACCCCTTCCGTTACTTTGCTGATGATTGAGAGTGGACTGACGGGACAGTCATTGACTGGATTGGATTTGTCCTGCTTTTTGTGTACAGGACAATCCTGGACAATTTTCCACGTTATTGGGTAGATGTTGTAGCTGTACTGGAGCAGCTTGGCTAGGGGCATGGCAAGTTCCATAGCACAAGTCTTCAGTACTATTGCCAGAATATTGTCAGGCCTCATAGCCTTTGTAGTATCCAGTGCCTTCAGCCGTTTCTTGATATCACGTGGAGTGAATCAAATTGGCTGAAGACTGGCACCTGTAATGCAGGGGACCTCTGGAGGAGGCCAAGATGTATCATCTATTCAGTACTTCTGGCTGAAGATGATTGCAAATGTTTCATCCTTCTCTTTTGCACTGATATGATTGGTTTTTCCATCATAGAGGATGGGGATATTTGTGGGTCTTCCTCCTCCAGTTAGTTGTTTAATTGTCCAGCACCATTCATGACTGGATTTGGCCAGGACTGCAGAGCTTAGATCTGATCCGTTGATGGTGGGATCGCTTAGCCCTGTCTATCACATGCTGCTTCCACTGATTGGCATGCAAGTAGTCCTGTATTGTAGCTTCACCAGATTGACACCTCATTTTTAGGTGTGCTTGGTGCTGCTCCTGGCATGCCCTCCTGCACTTTTTGTTCCGGTGGGACAGGCTTCACTTGAACATACTGGGGCCAGGGTCCTGGTGAACCGAATAACTAAGGCTGTGGAGAGGGCTTTAAACTAAATAGGTTCTGGGAAGGGGGTACATAGACTTACAAAGCAAAAGGATATGGCAACATTGCAGGGCAGTAATTGAGGTAACGATACCCAGAGTGTGACGGGGGGGACAGAGTGAACAAACATAAAAAAAAGCAGCAAATAGGGTCAAAGGGGGAAAAATGGTAAAAAGGCAAAATTAATGGTTTTTTACTTAAATGCACATAGTAGTTGGAATAAAATAAATGAATTAATGGCACAGATAGAGGTTAATGGGTATGATCTGATAGCAATTACAGAGACGCGGTTTCAAGGAGATCAAAGCCGGGAACTAAGTATTCAGGGGTATGTGACTTTTTGAAAGGACAGGAAGGAAGGCAAGGTTGGTGGGGTAGCTTTGTTAGAACGAGATGGAAAAGGTACGATAGCAAGAAAGGATCTTGGATCGGAATATGTGGAGTCCATATGGGTGGAGGTAAGAAATAAGAAGAGGAAGAAGACACTGGTGGGAGTAGTTAAAAGGCCCCCTAACATTAGCTATACTGTAGGACAGAGAATAAATCAGGAGATAATGAGGGCATGTAAAATGGCAGTACATTAGTCATGGGTGACTTTAATCTTCATGTAGATTGGAAAGCAAATTGGCGGAGGTAGACACGAGCAAGAATTTATAGTGTGTATTCAGGACAGTTTCTTAGAACAATATGTTGTGAATCCAACCAGGGGTCAGGCTATTTTTGATCTGGTGATGTGTAATGAGGCAGGTTTAATAAATGATCTCAGAGTAAAGGATACCCTAGGAAACAGTGATCACAATATGGTAGAATTTAGCATTCAGTTTGAGACTGAAAAGTTTGAGTCGGAAACAGCTGTGCCAAAGTTAAAAAAGAGTAATTACAATGGAATGGGGAAAGAGTTGGCTGGAGTGGACTGGGAAAGGAGTTTAGCAGAAAAGACGGTTGATGAACAATGGCAGACGTTTAAGAAAATAGTTCATGACTCTGAACAAAGATATATCCCACTGAGAAAGAAGGGTTCAAGGAAGGGGTTAAACCAGCCATGGCTAACCAAGGAAGTTAAGGACAGTATCAAATTGGAAGAAAAAAACATACAATGTGGCAAAAATTACTGGTAAGTCAGGGGATTGGGAAAGTTTTAAAAACCAACAAAAGATGACCAAAAACAAAGGGTTAAAATAAACTTTGAGGGTAAACTAGCAAGTAATATAAAAATGGGCAGTAAGAGCTTCTTTAAATATATAAAAAGGAAGAGAGGGGCCAAAGTGAACATTGGCCCCTGAGAGAATGAGGCTGGGGAACCAATAATGGGGAACCAGGAAATGCAGACGAGTTGAATAAATGCTTTCCTTCAGACTTCATGGTAAAAGATACTAATAGCATTCCAAAAATACTAAATAATCAAGGGGCAAAAGGGGCAAGGGGGAGGAAATAAATACAATAACTATCACTCGAGAAAAAGTACTAGGGAAACTAATGGGGCTAAAGGTCAATATGTCACCTGGACCTGATGGGTTGCATCCTAGGATATTAAAGAAAGTAGCTACAGAGATAGTGGATGCACTGGTAATAACCTTCCAATATCCTTAGATTCTGGAAAAGTCCCAGAGGATTGGAGAATGGCCAATATAACACCCTTATTTAAAAAGGGAAGGAGACAAAAAAAAACAGGTAACTATAGGTCAGTTAGCTTAACATCTGTCATTGGGAAAAAGTTGGAGCCTATTATAAATGATGTAATAGCAGAGCATTTAGAAATACATAATTTTATCAAGCAGAGTTAGCATGGCTTCATGAAGGCGAAATCATGCATAACAAATTTATTAGAATTCTTTGAGGAGGTAACAAGCAGGATAGATAACGGGGAACCAGTGGATGTAATATATTTGGATTTCCAAAGGGCATTCAATAAGGTACCACACATAACGTAGCTTAATAAGATAAAAGCCCATGGTGTTGGGGGTAGTATATTAACATGGATAGATGATTGGCTAATTAATAGAAGACAGAGATTTAGGATAGAGAGGACATTTTTGGGATGGCAACCTGTAGCTAGTGGAGTGCCACAGGATCAATGTTGGGGCCTCAGTTATTTACAATATATATTAATGACTTAGATGATGGAAGTGAATGTTCTATTGCCAAGTTTGTGGATGACACAAAAATAGATGGGAAGGCAAATGGTGATGATGACACAGGGAGTCTACAGAGGCATATAGACAGGTTAAGTGAGTGGGAAAACACTTGGCAGATGGAATATAATGCAGGAAAATGTTTGATTATGCACTTTGGCAGGAAGAATAGAAGAGCTGAATATTATTTAAATGGAGGAAGGCTAAAGAAGGCTGCAGCACAAAGGGATTTAGGAGTCCTTGTGCATGAATCCCAAAAAGCTAAAATGTAAATCCAACAGTAATAGGGAAGGCAAATGGAGTGTTGGTCTTTATTTCAAAGGGAGTGAAGTACAAAAATAGGGAAGTCTTGCTAAAACTATACAAGGCACTAGTTAGAGCACACCTAGAATACGGTGAACAATTTTGTTCCCTTTATCTAAGGAAAGATATACTGGCATTGGAGGCAGTCCAGAGAAGGTTCACTAGGTTGATCCCAGGTATGGAGGGATTTTCTTATGAGGAGAGGTTGAGTAGATTGGGCCTGTACTCATTGAAGTTTAGAAGAATGAGAGGCGACCTTATTGAAGCATATAAGATTCTTAGGAGGCTTGGCAGGCTAGATGCTGTGAGGTTGTTTCCACTTGTGGGAGAGTCTAGGACCAGAGGGCATAATCTCAGAGTAAGGAGTTACCTATTTAAAACAGAGATGAAGGGGAATTTCTTCTCTCAGAGGATAGTGAATCTGTGGAATTCTTTACCGCAGAGGGATGTAGGGGTTGGGTCATTAAGTATATTCAATGCTGAGAGAGACAGATTTTTAATCAGTAAGGGAATCAAGGGTTATGGGGAAAAGGCAGGAAAGTGGAGTTGAGGATCATCACATCAGCCATGATCTCATTGACTGACCGAGCAGAATCGATGAACCAAATGGCCTACTTCTGCTCCAACGTCTTATTCATAGAACCAGGATTGATCTTCCAGGTTGATGGTAATAGTGGAGTGTGGGATGCTGGACTATTTGATTACAGATTCTGATTGAAAAAAATTCTGCTATAGCCCACAGCACCTCACAGGTTCCCAGTTTTGATTTGCTAGATATGTTTGAAATCTGTCCCATTTAGCTTGGTGGTAGTGCCACACAACATGATGGAGGTTATCCTCAATGTGAAGATGGACCATAGGCGGAATCATCCCAGACTTGCACAAAGTGCAGTGGCGGACAGGGGAAAAGTCGTTTTGCTTGTCGGCTGCAATAGCAGCTTTTCACGTTGTATTGTCCCATTCCCACCTCATTAATTATGCAGCTACAGGAAACATGCCGACTCACTGGCATGCGGTCTCTGATTTGCCCACCACATCGTTACCTTAAAACTTTCTCACGCAGGGCGCCATATTTAAACTGCAGCAATGCACACACTTCTCAATGCTTGTAGCCCAGGACTGTTCCAGTGAAGACATGGCCCCAAAAGCCAAGAAGAGTGCAGCCCCCCGATTTAGTGACACATCTCTGGGTTGCCTTCTGGATGCCATGGAGGCCCATTGCCATGTCCTTTATTCCTGCTCTGCAAGCAGGAAGCCCATCAGTCTCACCACTCCGGCTTGGGAGGCAGTGGCAGAGGTGGTCAGTACCAATGCTGCACACAAGAGATCTGCCATCCAGTGCAGAAAATGGATGAATGAGCTCATCTCTGCTGCAAGGGTAAGGCAACCTCTTATCACTCTAAACTCATACACTCACAAGCCCATCACACACTCACTGGTATCTACTCACTGCCAGCTCAAGGGACATCACCACTCACTCTCTCACGCACACCATCACATCACCATCTGGCCTCATCTCCTCTGGAGACTGCCTCCTCAGCTCTCACCAGCTTGAGGCCACTTGCACAGATCAACATGTGCCCCTACACACATTCTGAGACACCCACCTTCCTCAGTACAGCCCTCACCCTGCAGCCTCTTCCCTTGCCTGAGGCCAATTCTCCCCCTTCCTCAAACAAGACCTAGTCCTGCAGCCATTGAAAATCCACCTCCATCTTATGGCTGGTCTGGTAGCTAGAGACCTGCCCATGAACCCCCCCTAAAGGTGGTGTGGCGATGCCTGGGAAAGGCTGGCTCTAATGACCGTGAGTGCTGTCTGAAGCAAGGTAGGCATACAAATCTTGAAGCCCTGAGCGAAGTGTGGCTTGCCATGTGCACATGGCTTATATATGGTTGTGAAACGTCAGCGTGCAATCATGCTGATGTGCCTGGATGATCCAGTGTGCTGAGATGATCCCAGAGAGCTGGGCTTATAATGAGATGCTAAAGTATTAAAATTAGGTTCCCGGCATGTGGCACAGGAAACACAGCCTGCCATTAGCAAGTGGAGCGACGATCACAAGCTGGTTTCATGGCGGCATGAAACCAATTTTTGGCCTTCTCGCCACATTGTCACCCCCCCACCTGCCATGATGCCTGATGCCAATGGGGCCAGAATATTCCGACCTTAGTCTCTACAAGGGCTGTGCAGTGGTCATGCCTACCAATGCTGTCATGGGCAGATGCGTCTGTGATAGGTAGATGGTGAGGATGAGGTCGAGTAGGTTTTTGCCTCCTGTTAGTTCCCTTGCCACATAACACAGACACAGTCTAGCAGTTATGTCCTTTTGAACTCGGCCAGCTCGCCCTGTGCTACCGAGCTATTCTCGGTGATGGACATTGAAGTCTCCCACCCAGAGTACATTCTCTGCCCTTGTCACCCTCAGTACTCCTTCATATTGGGTTCAACATGAACTGATTCATCAGCTGAGGGGTGGTGGGGACAGGGGTGGGTGCAGTAGGTGGTAATCAGCCTGAGGTTTCCTTGCCCATATATGACTTGATACCATGACACTTCATGGGGTCCACAATCAATATTGAAGATTCCCTGGGTAAATCTCTCCCAACTACATGCCACTGTGTCGCCAATTCTGGTGGAATCTGTCCTGCTAGTGAGACAGGACATAACCAGGGATGTTGACAGTGGTGCCTGTGACATTTTCCAGAAGGTATGATTCTTTGAGTATTACTAAATCAGGCTGTAGCTTGACTCACCTGTGGTATAGCTGTCCCAATTTTGGCATAAGCCCCCGATGTTTGTAAGGAGGGCTTTGCAGGGTCAACAGGGCTGGGTTTACTGTTGTCATTTCCAGTACCTACGTCAATGCCGGGTTGTTTGTACGATTTAGTTCCTTTTTGTAGCCTTTGTAACTCTTTCGAGTACAAACACGTTTCCATCTGTTTCAGATGAAGTTACATTGTTTCATAGTTTGTCATTGTGAGATTTGAACTCTTGATCTTGGGGTTACAAGCCCAGTACCATAACCAATTGGCTATTTAGGCCAAGCCTTGTAGCCTTTGTAACTCTTTCGAGTGCAAACCCGTTTCCATCTGTTTCAGATGAAGTTACATTGTTTCATAGTTTGCCATTGTGAGATTTGAACTCTTGATAATCTTTTAAATGAAAACAGTTAAACCAAATCAACAAAGTTGGGATAAATCAGGCACAGCCCCTAATTCAGGTCAGCTGTAAAACCAAGGACAAAAATTTAAAGGAACCTTACAAACTTTAAATCAAAATGTGATTAAAGGGGTCAACAAAACACCCCAGTCCCCGCGGTGCCCACCGGGCACGGAAGGCCTCAAGAGTGCCAGCGGACACCACGTGCTCCCTCTCCAGGGACATCTGGCAGCGAACGTAGCCGTGGATAGCAAATATTGTAACCCTTTTGAGTACAAACACGTTTCCATCTGTTTCCAGATGAAGTTACATTGTTTCATAGCTTACCATTGTGAGATTTGAACTCTTGATCTTGGGGATATAAGCCCAGTACCATAACCACTTGGCTATTTAGGCCAAGCCAGAATGTTGAGTTGTAATGTAACTCTTTCGAGTACAAATCCGTTTCCATCTGTTTCAGATGAAGTTACATTGTTTCATAGTTTGCCATTGTGAGATCTGAACTCTTGATCTTGGGGTTACAAACCCAGTACCATAACCACTTGGCTATTTAAGCCAAGCATAACATTAGTAACTCTTTTGAGTACAAACCCATTTCTATCTGTTTCAGATGAAGTTACATTGTTCAATAGTTTGCCATTGTGAGATTTGAACTCTTGATCTTGGGGTTACAAACCCAGTACCATAACCACTTGGCTATTTAAGCCAAGCATAACATTAGTAACGTTTTCGAGTACAAACCCGTTTCTATCTGTTTCAGATGAAGTTACATTGTTTCATAGTTTGCCATTGTGAGATTTGAACTCTTGATAATCTTTTAAATGAAAACCAAATCAACAAAATTGGGATAAATCAGGCACAGCCCCTAATTCAGGTCAGCTGTAAAACCAAGAACAAAGTTTAAAGGAAACTTACAAACTTTAAATCAAAATGTGATTAAAGGGGTCAACAAAACACCCCAGTCCCCACGGTGCCCACCGAGCACGGAAGGCCTCGAGAGTGCCAGCAGACACCGCGTGCTCCTTCTCCAGGGACATCCGGCAGCGAACGTAGCCACGGAAGAGGGACAAACAATCGGGCAGGACTCCCCCGTCGATCGCCCGCTGCCTGGACCTGTTAATGGCCAACTTGGCCAGGCCCAGGCGCAGGTTCACGAGGAGGTCCTCCTCCTTCCCTGAAGTTACATTGTTTCATAGTTTGCCATTGTGAGATTTGAACACTTGATCTTGGGGTTACAAGCCCAGTACCATAACCACATGGCTATTTAGGCCAAGCCCTTTTCGAGTACAAACCCATTTCCATCTGTTTCAGATGAAGTTACATTGTTTCATAGTTTGCCATTGTGAGATTTGAACTCTTGATCTTGAGGTTACAAAACCAGTACCATATTGTAGCCTTTGTAACTCTTTCGAGTACAAACCCGTTTCCATCTGTTTCAGATGAAGTTACATTGTTTCATAGTTTGCCATTGTGAGATTTGAACTCTTGATCTTGGGGTTACAAACCCAGTACCATAACCACTTGGCTATTTAGGCCAAGCCAAAGAACCCTTTTTTTTTTCTAAATGACTACTTAGCTGAAACCTCTTTCGAGTACAAACACATTTCCATCTGTTTCAGATGAAGTTACATTGTTTCATAGTTTGCCATTGTGAGATTTGAACTCTTGATCTTGGGGTTATAAACCCAGTACCATAACCACTTGGCTATTTAGGCCAAGCCCTTTTCGAGTACAAACCCATTTCCATCTGTTTCAGATGAAGTTACATTGTTTCATAGTTTGCCGTTGTGAGATTTGAACTCTTGATCTTGAGGTTACAAACCCAGTACCATATTGTAGCCTTTGTAACTCTTTCGAGTACAAACCCATTTCCATCTGTTTCAGATGAAGTTACATTGTTTCATAGTTTGCCATTGTGAGATTTGAACTCTTGATCTTGGGGTTACAAACCCAGTACCATAACCACTTGGCTATTTAGGCCAAGCCTTGTAGCCATTGTAACTCTTTCGAGTACAAACCCGTTTCTATCTGTTTCAGATGAAGTGACATTGTTTCATATATTGCCATTGTGAGATTTGAACTCTTGATCTTGAGGTTACAAAACCAGTACCATATTGTAGCCTTTGTAACTCTTTCGAGTACAAACCCGTTTCCATCTGTTTCAGATGAAGTTACATTGTTTCATAGTTTGCCATTGTGAGATTTGAACTCTTGATCTTGGGGTTACAAACCCAGTAGCATAACCACTTGGCTATTTCGGCCAAGCTAAATGACTACTTAGCTGAAACCTCTTTCGAGTACAAACACATTTCCATCTGTTTCAGATGAAGTTACATTGTTTCATAGTTTGCCATTGTGAGATTTGAACTCTTGATCTTGAGGTTACAAACCCAGTACCATATTGTAGCCTTTGTAACTCTTTCGAGTACAAACCCGTTTCCATCTGTTTCAGATGAAGTTACATTGTTTCATAGTTTGCCATTGTGAGATTTGAACTCTTGATCTTGGGGTTACAAACCCAGTACCATAACCACTTGGCTATTTAGGCCAAGCCAAAGAACCCTTTTTTTTTCCTAAATGACTACTTAGCTGAAACCTCGTTCGAGTACAAACACATTTCCATCTGTTTCAGATGAAGTTACATTGTTTCATAGTTTGCCATTGTGAGATTTGAACTCTTGATCTTGGGGTTATAAACCCAGTACCATAACCACTTGGCTATTTAGGCCAAGCCCTTTTCGAGTACAAACCCATTTCCATCTGTTTCAGATGAAGTTATATTGTTTCATAGTTTGCCATTGTGAGATTTGAACTCTTGATCTTGGGGTTACAAACCCAGAACCATATTGTAACTCTTTCGAGTACAAACCCGTTTCCATCTGTTTCAGATGAAGTGACATTGTTTCATAGTTTGCCATTGTGAGATTTGAACTCTTGATCTTGGGGTTACAAACCCAGTACCATATTGTAGCCTTTGTAACTCTTTTGAGCACAAACACATTTCCATCTGTTCCTATTCAGATGAAGTTACATTGTTTGCCATTGTGAGATTTGAACTCTTGATCTTGGGGTTACAAACCCAGTACCATAACCACTTGGCTATTTAGGCCAAGCAAATATGGAACGCTTCACGAATTTGCGTGTCATCCTTGTGCAGGGGCCATGCTAATCTTCTCTGTATCGTTCCAATTTTAGTATATGTGCTGCCGAAGCGAGCACAAAATCAAACACAGCTTGTAACTCTTTCGAGTACAAACCCGTTTCCATCTGTTCCAGATGAAGTTACATTGTTTCATAGTTTGCCATTGTGAGATTTGAACTCCTGATAATCTTTTAAATGAAAACCAAATCAACAAAATTGGGATAAATCAGGCACAGCCCCTAATTCAGGTCAGCTGTAAAACCAAAAACAAAGTTTAAAGGAAACTTACAAACTTTAAATCAAAATGTGATTAAAGGGGTCAACAAAACACCCCAGTCCCCGCGGTGCCCACCGAGCATGGAAGGCCTCGAGAGTGCCAGCAGACACCGCGTGCTCCTTCTCCAGGGACATCCGGCAGCGAACGTAGCCACGGAAGAGGGACAAACAATCGGGCGGGACTCCCCCGTCGATCGCCCGCTGCCTGGACCTGTTAATGGCCAACTTGGCCAGGCCCAGGAGCAGGTTCACGAGGAGGTCCTCCTCCTTCCCGACCCCCTTCCGCACCGGGTGCCCATAGATCAGGAGCGTGGGGCTGAAGTGCAAACAAAACATCAATAAAAGGTTTTTCAAATAACTAAAAAGGGAGTGCAGCCTACAACACCCTATGTATACATGGTCCACGGACTCCACAAGACCGCAAAAAGGGCATGTGTCCTGAGAGTCCGTGAACCTATGCATCCTCTTATTATAAGGGACTGCTGCATGCAACACCCTCCAACCCAGGTCCCCGATAGAAAGGGGGAGGGCACCTCCGTAGAGGGCCTCCCATCGAGGGCCTCCGCCGCCGGACGGCAACAAGGCACGCCAGGGCGTGTCCGGTCGACGGACAAGGGCGAGAAAATGGAAGGTGTGCAGCAGCAGTCCATACAAAAAGCCCCTCTTTGCCGTGCCAAAAGGCACAGAGGGCATGTCCCCGAGGCGGCTCATATTGCGGGGCACCAGCACCCGAGGGAGGGTTCGGGGCTTGGGGCCAATGTGGAATTCCGTCCGAACAGGGGAACGCTCAGACGGAAGACCACCGCGTACCTGGGCCACCTCAAGACCCAAAATAACGTCAGGTCCGAGCACGACCGTTCTCAGGTCTTGGATGGCATCGGCTGCGACCTGGACACTCACAGACGCGCGTCGCGCCAACTCCTGCGGGAGCATCCAGCCCAGTCCTCCGCCACCCAGCACGTCCCCGATCCTGGTCACCCCTGCGGCCACAGCCCTCCTCTCCGCCAACCACTGAAAAGGACGGAGGGGCGGTAAAGTTACATTGTTTCACCATTGTGAGATTTGAACTCTTAATCTTAGGGTTACAAACCCAGTACCATAACCACTTGGCTATTTAGGCCAAGCAAATATGGAACGCTTCACGAATTTGCGTGTCATCCTTGCGCAGGGGCCATGCTAATCTTCTCTGTATCGTTCCAATTTTAGTATATGTGCTGCCGAAGCGAGCACAAAATCAAACACAGCTTGTAACTCTTTCGAGTACAAACCCGTTTCCATCTGTTCCAGATGAAGTTACATTGTTTCATAGTTTGCCATAGTGAGATTTGAACTCCTGATCTTGGGGTTGCCAAACCCAGTACCATAACCACTTGGCTATTTAGGCCAAGCCAAAAGTTAAACTGACTGGCCTGTAACTCTTTTGAGTACAAACCCGTTTCCATCTGTTTCAGATGAAGTTACATTGTTTCATAGTTTGCCATTGTGAGATTTGAACTCTTGATCTTGGGGTTACAAACCCAGTACCATACTGTAACTCTTTCGAGTACAAACCCGCTTCCATCTGTTTCAGATGAAGTGACATTGCTTCATAGTTTGCCATTGTGAGATTTGAACTCTTGATCTTGGGGTTACAAACCCAGTACCATATTGTAGCCTTTGTAACTCTTTCGAGTACAAACCCGTTTCCATCTGTTTCAGATGAAGTGACATTGTTTCATAGTTTGCCATTGTGAGATTTGAACTCTTGATCTTGGGGTTACAAACCCAGTACCATATTGTAGCCTTTGTAACTCTTTCGAGTACAAACCCATTTCCATCTGTTTCAGATGAAGTTACATTGTTTCATAGTTTGCCATTGTGAGATTTGAACTCTTGATCTTGGGGTTACAAACCCAGTACCATAACCACTTGGCTATTTAGGCCAAGCATAAAGTTACATTGTTTGCCATTGTGAGATTTGAACTCTTGATCTTGGGGGTTACAAACCCAGTACCATAACCACTTAGCTATTTACGCCAAGCCCCAAGAAGATGTAACTCTTTCGAGTACAAACACGTTTCCATCTGTTTCAGATGAAGTTACATTGTTTCATAGTTTGTCATTGTGAGATTTGAACTCTTGATCTTGGGGTTACAAACCCAGTACCATATTGTAGCCTTTGTAACTCTTTCGAGTACAAACCCGTTTCCATCTGTTTCAGATGAAGTGACATTGTTTCATAGTTTGCCATTGTGAGATTTGAACTCTTGATCTTGGGGTTACAAACCCAGTACCATATTGTAGCCTTTGTAGTGGTTTGATACAACCAATTGAAACAACTATCTTCAGGTGAGCCTAAAGCTATTGCGAAGCAGAATCTGCAAACTGCAGATAAACCAGTCAATTGGACAAGAGCCATTAGCAGCTTTGATTCCATCAATTATGGTGATTGGATCTTCAGCTTAACATATGAGAAATAGGGTCTGAGAAAGCACACTTTATTAATAAAGGCTTAAGATACAGAGGACTCAAGAAAAGGCTTCACATATGCATGCTGTGCAACACAAAGTCCAGAATTTTTGCACAGACGAAGAGTCTCTTTGTCTTAGGGAAAATGGTGGCAGAAGCCTGGATCTTGGAAGTCTCACCCCGAAACTGGCCTCCGCCATTTTCCCAGATGGGGAATAGGGGTGGATTCTAAGTTGCAAATCCATGGCTCACGGAGGCAACTGCACATGTTAAAATGTGGCTGCCTCCATCAGATCTGATTTTGGCTAGTGCTATGCCTAAAACATGATGTGCGCACTTTAGACCTGGTAGGAGAAGATCTAAAACTGCCAGAGGTCTTTGGAGAGGTAGGTACCCTTTGGATGTGGTCCCAGGACACCTTTGAGAGAGGTTAGGTGCCCTTTTGGAGTGGTAAGGTGACATTTAGAATTGTGAAAAGTAGACATGAATGTGCATAAAAAAGTGCATAAACTCATTGGGACTGTGAAGCTCATTTGAACTGTCAAGAGAACTGTCAAGATAGCTCTCAAGAGAAGTGTCAAGATAGCTAACAAGCTGCCCAGGGATTTAATTTTCCTGTCATTTAAATTGAAATAAAATGTTTCCAATGTTAAAAAAACAGGTATTTCTACTTCACTCTGTTTATTGACGTAAACCTGAAGGCCAACATCACAGCATTAGTGCTGCATGACTGATTTCCGAGCCTTTCACTATCATAGTAGGGTGTCTGCCCTTCACAGTTTGATTGACAGCTGCAAGTGGTTATAAACTCTTTGAAGTTGGACTATGAATACAAATACATGTTTTCATAAGAGATTTTAAAAAATAAATGTAGTGAATGGGATTGTATCGACGAGACTTTTTTTTTTGAAATTGTGAATTCATTAATAGACACTTAAGAGCTTTATCTGATCTCAGCATGTGTCCTCAGGTCTGCCCATGCTGGATACTGGGTGAGTTGGCATGGTAGGTGTAAGGGCAAAGGGTGGTGGTGGGGGGCATGGATTAGAATAAGTTGGCATTAAGTTGGCATGGGGTCTATAAAGGGCCATGTGATAGGCTGGCATGAAGGATATGAGAAAGATGGTGGCATAGTAGTAATGTCGCTGGACTAGTAATCCAGAGACCCAGGCTAATGCTTTGGGGACATATTGTTCCAAATCTCACCATGGCAGCTGGTGGAATTTGAATTCAGTTAATAAATCTGGAACTGAAAGCTAATCTCAGTAATAGTGGCCATGAAACTATCATCAATTGTCATAAAAACCCATCTGGTTCACTAATGTCCTTTAGAGGGGGAAATCTGCTGTCCACAACTGGTCTGGTCTACATGTGATTCCAGATCCATAGCAATATGGTTAGCTTTTAACTGCCCTATGAAATGGCCCTAGAAAGTCACTCAGTTCAAGGGCAGTTAGCGATTGGTAACAAATGCTGGCCTTGCCAGTGATGCCCATATCCCATGAAAGAATATAAGGTGTCATAGGTGGTGGGTGGGGGGCATAGGTTGATATGGTGTGGATGAGGAGCCATGAGGGGTGGGTGGGGAACATGAGGTGGCATGTGTTGGCACAGACAGGGCATGGGGAGTGTTGGGGGTGGTGAGGCGGTGTGAGGTGTGAGAGCTGTTTTTTGTTTTATTGTTTATTTTCATAGCTTCGACATAGTGCAGGAGTACTGAAGCTGGCCTTTTGCCCAGCCCACCTCCACACCTGGCTGCCCCTGACCTCTTTCCAGATTTGACCGCCATGACTTCTATTTTCACCCACCGTGCAGCCCCCCCCCCCACCCCCCCACCACCCCCCCATGCACCCAGACTGAAAGTCCGACCTTCCGGGGCACTTTTTCCAGAATCAGGTTTGTGGAGCAGACGACTGACCTGACTCTGTGCTCCCATCCTCAGACCGAAAGTTCAGGCCTGAGTTGCAAACAAAATCAAAGTTGTGAAACATAATGCAAAATTCTGCAGATGCTAGATGTCTGAAATGAAAACAGAAAGTGATGGAAAAACACAGCAGGCCTGTGGAAGACAAACTGAGTTAACATTTCGTGTCCAATATTACTCTTCTTTGGAACTGTCAAATTTGTGACATCAAGTGTCCCCATTGGAATCCTTATTGGCTATGACTAGAACAAATATTTGATTTATTTTGTCGCAGTTCTTTATTTACTGATCTTATTCCTCCATTTAACGCAGAATTTCCAAGAACAATAGCAGCTGACAATAGTTGTCATAAACAAATGTTTAGATGCAATGAGGGCTCTTGGCTAAATTTTACATAAATTGGCAAGGCTTTACCTCCCAATGCGAACCTTGTTTGTAAACAAAGGAAAAGCTGCCCTAGTCAGGAACTGGCAAAAACCATTTAGTAGTTCTCCAAAAGCAGCTGTACTTGTGCTTTAGTGAAGAGATGGTGAGGAACCTCGAAGACCTCAACTGAGACAACTACAATGCATTTGTATAGGGCCTCTAACATAATAAAATGTTCCAAGGCACTTTACAAGGTTATCAAAAAATTTGACACCGAGGCACATAAGGAGCTATTAGAATAAATGACCAAAAGCTTGACCAAAGAGATAACTTTTAAGGAGTGGCTTAAAGGAAGAAAGAGATTTACAGAGGCAAAGAGGGTCAGGGAGGGAATTCCAGAACTTAGGCCCTTCACAGCTGAAGGTATGGCAGCCAATGGTGGAGCAATTAAAATCAGCGATGCTCCAGAGACCAAAATCAGCAGAGTGCAAAGATCGTGGGGACAGTGGGGCGGTGTGGGGGTTGCAGAACTGTAAGGATGGAAGAGATCATAGAAATAGGGAAACATTTTAAATTGAGTTGTTGCTTATTCAGGAGTTAATTCGGGTCAGTGAGCACAGGGCTGATGGGTGAATGGGGCTTTGTGCGAGTTAAGACACAAGCCTCAGAGAGTTGAATGTCCCCTAGCTTACAGATGGTAGAATGCATGAGGCCAGTGTGAGGAGTGCATTAGAAGAGTCAAGTCCTGGGTAACAAAGCATGGGTGAGGGTTTCATCATCAGCCGTGATGAGAATGGTGTCAGGAAATGTTACACAGGTGGAAATACATGGTCTTAGTGATGGTGTGGATATGTGATTAGAAGCTCATCTTGGCATCAAATATAACAGCAAGGCCATGAATGGATAAGAGGATCGCTTGCCTCTCCTCCTCCGCAATGTTGTTAGCTTGGAAAAAGAGCACGAGGCATTCAACATAAGTGAGGCCAATCGTCCGAGGTTGGATGGAAAAAGTCAACTCTTCCAAACTGTGGCTTGTTTCGAGCAGACTGCTTTGACGATTAGACAGAAATTCTACTTACAATTTTTAAAAATTTGTTCATAGGATGTGGGCATCACTGCTGAGCCAGCATTTATTGCCCAACTTGAATTGCTCTTGTTCAGAGGGCATTTAAGAATCAACCACATTGCTGTGGGTCTGGAGTCACTTTTCCTTCCCTAAAGCACATCAGTGAACCAGGTGGGTTTTTACAACAATTGGCAATGGTTTCATGGTCATCATTAGACTTTTCAATTTTTTTTAATTCCAGATTTTTAATTGAATTTAAATTCCACCATCTGTCATGGCGAGATTCAAACCCCGGTCCCCAGAGCATTACCCTGGGTTTTTGGATTACTAGTCCAGCAACAATACCACTACGCCATCACCTCCCCCAATTGCAATTACCATATGAGGCCCAATTTTGGTTCATTGGAAACAAAAACAAAAATAGCTGGAAAAACTCAGCAGGTCTGACAGCATCTGCGAAGAGGAAGACAGTTAACGTTTCGAGTCCGAATGACTCTTCATCAGAACTTCATCAGTCTCTGCAGATGCTGTCAGACCTGCTGAGTTTTTCCAGCTATTTTTGTTTTTGTTTCAGATTTCCAGCATCCGCAGTATTTTGCTTTTATCTATGGTTCATTTGATTTCCTACCTTGCTTTTTCTTGTCTTTTCCTCATCGCCAGTTTGTTGGATCCTGGTGACTAGTTTAGATGGACAAATGGATCTGGCTTGCGTGTTTGTTTCAAGATGGCCGAGTTGGTGCCATAGACAGAGTAGATCAGCAGACCGTTCTTATGTAGAACACATTCTATTTATTTACAATGGAATTCAGCAGCTACACTTGTATGCTTACAACTCAAACCCTGTCACTACATTACAGATTCTTAACTTTAGGCTACTCCTACTGTCAATGGAAAACTAAAGTAGCCCGCGCTACTCTGATATAGGATACTAAGATCATGTGATCTCCCTTTATAGCATCCTTTTTAAAGGTATATTACACATCAGGTTACCCCCCCCCCCCCCCCCCCCCCCCCCCCCCCACCACCCCGATTCAGTGACACATCCCTGGAAAGCCTTCTGGGCACTGTGGAGGCCCACCTTTTAGCCCCGATCTGGCAACAGGAGGCCCATCAGGGTCACCACTCCAGCTTGGGAAGCGGTGGCAGAGGTGGTCAGTGCCAATGTTGCACACAAGAGGTCAGCCATCCAGTGCAGAAAATGGATGAATGATCTCATCCAAGCTGCCAGGGTAAGGCAACCGTCTCATCACTCTCAACTCTCACACTCACAAGCCCATCACATATTCACTGGCATCTCACTCACTGCCAGCTCAAGGGACATCACCACTCACTCTCTCACATACACCTTCATATCATCATCTGGCCTCATTTCCTCTGGAAGCTGCCTCCTCAGCCCTCACCACCTTGAGGCCACTTGCACAAATCAACTTGTGCCCTCATACACACCCTTGGATACCCCCCTTCCCAGTACAGCTTTCGCCTTGCAGCCTCTTCCCTTGCCTGAGGTCACTTCTCCTCCTTCCCCAAGCAAGCCCTAGCTCTGCAGATGTTGAAAAGCCACCTCTGACTTATGGCTGGTCTGGTAGGTAGAGACCTGCTGGTGAGCCCCCCTAAAAGTGATGTAGTTCTGCCCGCAAAGCCTGGCACTGATGACCATGAGTACTGCCTGAAGCAGGGTAGGCAAACAAACCTTGAAGTCCTGAGCTTAGTGCAGCTCGCCAATGCACATCGCTTATGTACAGTTGTGAAACTAGTCAGCGTACAATGATGCCAACATGTCCAGATGATCCAGTGTGGGGTGATGATTCTGGGCCAACAGCGCCTATAATGTTAAGGTATTGAAATTAGATTCTCAACGTTTGGCAGCAGGAAAGGCAGCCCACCATTGACAGATGAAACGGACGATTGCAAATTGGTTTCAGGATGGTGTAGAACCAATTTCTGGCCTTCTCGCCATATTTGCCCATTCACACCCACCTCCAATGGGGGCAGAAAATTCCAGCCTAAGTGGGGCATACAAGAAACAAGTTTGGAAAAAGAGTTAATTGTTGGAAATTACTCTGATTCAGCCTGAGATTGAAAATGCATGTGTTTGTCACTATGGTATAACGGCTGTATTTTGCCCACATTGTGCTGTTGATCTAGCCAGATTCTCCAGGGTCAGGGCGAGCTTTTCTAATCTGCCTTTTTATAGTGGATGCTTGTGGGTAATATTTGGCTACCCAACAGAACAAAGGGAGGTGGGAAATGAGCTACTCTTTTCACAAGTGTAAATGATGGTAGGCCTTCATCAATCACCATAATAAAAGAAAGGAGCAAAATCTTCAGGAATCCAGATGCCTCCTTTTACCTAGTTTTCCAGCAAATTCCAGGCCAGGGCTGACACAATTCCCGGCTTCGATCTCCTTTCCCTGGCGATGACCCCTCTGATGCAAATGATATTGATTGGGCTGGTGGGGAGGGGTGGGGAGGGTCCGGGCAGCGTGAGGGTGAGGGCGTGTGGTGGAGGATCTGCTCCAAGCTCTCCACTGCCCTTGCAACCTGGTGTGAGGGGGCTGTGACCTGGTGCATCCGAGTCCCAGATAATTCCTAGGCCTTACACCAAACTCCTGATTATCTTCCTCAGGGAATGTGCCATGGAGACCCATGTAAATTTAGGGTCAGGATCTACATCTATCACCTTTCTTGGTGAGTTGATGTTCTGCTGTATGTTCAGGCCTCCCATTCCTGACCTTGATCTCTTCATTCCAGACCTTCACAACCCTGCTCCAACTTCATTTTCTTCATTCCTAATCTGGGCTTCTTTGCTCCTGCACCCATCCTTCTTTTCTTTAGCCAATACACCCCCAACCCCTATTCCCAGGCTTTATTTCAGAACCCTTTTCTTCTGAGCTTCTTCCTTCCCAACTGCTCCAGATCACTGACATCAACTGCTGATCACGGGCTCTGGGAGATCCCATATCTTCAGGCTGGCTCCTCCAGGGAAGACGAAGCACCTCATCTATCCACAAGGGTATCTCCACACCCCAAGAGAAGCCTGATTCCTTCGGGATCTCATTGCTGATCGGTGCAACCAAGTCACAAGGAGCCAGCGAGATTGGACAATCCATGGTACGATGTGATACGGAGTGGGAGCCTCTGCTTAAAACTTAACTGATTTAGTAAGAGTTCTCATACTTATTTGTAAAAAAAAACTTAACTCTCAATCAGAAAACCAGAAAATTTACATATCATTTGACATGCTGTTAAACAAGAAATAATCACTTACATTTTATAGAAATGTGGGAATTAAAAAGGTATTGCCTTGATCAAAACAGTTCAATAGTTTTGTATACATATACAATAACCTTATGAGTGAATTCAAACAAAGGCTTTCATTCAGGTAGTGCCTTTATGGAAAAATGTCCCACGGGGCTTCACGGAAGTTGGCATGGAAAGGGTTGTGAGGTATGGAGGGGGGCATTAGCAGGCGATGACCAAAGCCTGGGGTTTTGCGAAGACTTTTCAAATAGAGTCTGGTGAACATGGAGAGGAGGTGAGGGGAAGAGTGGAGCCGATGCATAGAAAGCAACTCATGACTCAAGCTACCACCTATCATTCCAAACATTATGTGTCTATATACTCAAACAAACAGCCTTTTTTGAAACATTAAGGGCAAGTCATACAATTAAGCCATTGTTTAAGTTGTATATGTGTAATATAATTTGTATATTTAATGCAATGCTTGAGCATTAAAGTGATTAAAATATTAAACTGATGTGCTGGTAGCAGGATGTGGGCAACTGGTAGATTCAGAAGGTTTGGAAACCTCTGCTCTAGATTCACCATGACAGGAAAACCATCCCACCCAGAGTAAAGATTAATTCCAGCATCCACTGAACCCGACTATTTCTTCACACCTCTCCCAAGTGTGTAAGGTGGCCAAGTTGTGCAATTAATGATAGAGTTGATCTACAGACACTTCTTGGGTAGAAACTTTAAGTTTATATACAATATACTCAGCAGCAACTACACATGTGCTCTCAACTCCAACTCTATCTCTATACTGACTGCTGAAGTAGGCTGCACTACTCTTCTATTGGTTACTCCAGGTCATGTGATCAAGCCTAACAAGTATTATTCTTAAAGGTACGTTATACACTAAATAAAGCCATAATTACTACATTCCTCCCCCTTTAACTTGGCTATACATATTATATTTACAAGCACATATTTTTCAAGATAACATAATATTTATACAGGGTAGGGAATTTACAAGTTCAGCTTTTCAGGTTGTTTCCTTGTATGTGTGGAATGTCACAGCTCCACAACTTCAGATTCTTTGTCAGGAATTTCCTTTTCCAGAGTTGCCTGAACATCAGGTGCTTCAGTGGGCGCTTGCAGTTCTGTATCCTCAACTATTAAAGGAATATCAGACATATCAGTCCTGGGTTGAGTATCCTCAACAGGAAACGCAGACCAGGTCATGGTCATTGGTGGAACCAAATCTTAATGATTTACCTCTATCTTCCTTAAATGGTCCACATGTTTACAAATGATTCAGCCTTCCACCTCCATGTGGTAAGATAGAGTTCCAGTCACCACACTTATTTCACCCAGTAACCACTTTGGTCCTGCCTCAAAATTGTTCACATATACTGGCTCTCCCAAGGTAAGTCTCTTCTCACAACTATGCCAGATGTGGCTAGTTTCCTGGCCTCCCTGACTCCTTTCCACCTTCCCCTCTAAATCCGGCATTATTCAGCTCAATCTCATCCTGAGATGGCATTTCAACAATAACTCTGCAGATGTAACACCTGTTGTTGTAAGACCATAAGACCATAAGACACAGGAGCAGAAATTAGGCCATTCGGCCCATCGAGTCTGCTCCACCATTCAATCATGGCTGATAAGTTTCTCAACCGCATTCTCCCACCTTCTCCCCGTAATCTTTGATCCCTTTACCAATCAAGAACCTATCTATCTCAGTCTTAACTACACATTTTGTGTGAGGGGTAGTCCTGTAATGAAAAAGGAAGTATGGTTTGGTTGCCAAGGAATTGCCAGTTAGCTTTTCCATGCCTGTCTTGAACTTTTGAACCGCCCTTTCGGCCAGTCCGTTTGAGGAAGGGTGCAGTTTTTACATGAGTGAAACCATTGGGGCTGATAAACCGTTGAAACTCACCCCTTGTAAATGCAGTGCCGTTATTGGAAATGACTACTCCTGGCAGTCGGTTAATGGCAATACTCTGTTGTAATTTCTCAATTGCAGCGGCCAACATTGGTGACTTCACCTCATATATGTCCAACCATTTTAAATGGGCATCGGCAATGAGCAGAAACATTGTTCCCAGGAAAGATCCAATGTAGTCAATGTGTAACTGCATCCAGAGTCTGCCTGGCCACTCCCATGGGTGTAATGGAGCTGTCACTGGCAACTTTTGCAGTTGCTGACATTGCACACAGTGCTTTACTAAACTTTATATTTCACCATCCATCCCAGGCCACCATAGATAGCTGAGTGCTATGGTCTTCATTTGGCAAATTCCTGGATGGGCACGGTGTAATTCAATTAAAAGTGACTCCCTTCCCTTTGGAGGAACAATCATTCATGCTTCCCACAATAAGATGCCATCCTGGCTGGTTATTTCATGTCTTCTGTTGAAGTACAGTTTCATTTCATCATATACAGGCTCCTGTGACCAACCATGTAGCACGTGTTTTCATACTTGAGATAGGACTGGGTCTCGACTTGTCCAGTCTCTGATCTGTCGAGCAGATACCAGCGAGGAATCTCAGAAATTCAACAATAAAACAAGTTCCTGTGGAACTGGGACATGCTCATCATTTTCTTGTAAAGGCAAACGACATAGGACATCGGCGTTTGCAATTTGACTGCCAGGCCTATATGTGAAAATGTATTCGTATGCTGCCAGTCTTTATGTATCTTCTTTCTACCTACCTTCTTCCTTCTAGTGCAGACTTTAACCTCAGCCTTCTTTTTGACTTCACCATTGGCCAGGCTTCTCTCAGATGCAAGCTCAACTTGTCTGAGCTCAGTGGCTGTGTCTCCCAAAATTTCATTAACTGTCTGCTTCTTGGGAACTTCTGAGACTTTTGCTTCCAAATCCTCTTAGGCTTCATTTAGCTGATTCTTTAGCTCTTCCGTCTCTTTTTGTATTTGTTTGCTGCCTCCTGGAAAATTGAGCATTGTTGTGTCTTCTCTGCCAACTCATTTTTCAGTTTGTTCAGAGAAGCTCTGAATTCTTTCTGTTTCTCTTTGTAATTTTCCAGAGGTACAAACTTGTAGTGTGTGAAGGTCTTTCAATAGGTTTTCTTTTTCCCTTAAAAGGTTACTCAACTCGTCTCAAACTCTGTCATCAAGCAGGGTCTCTTTGAGTTCCATCTGCTGTTCTTCCAGGTTTTGGCTTCAGACAACCTGCATTTCTTCAGGTTGTTGAGTCCTTACACACTCCTTTTTCAAAACAGGAATGCTTCCGGTTTCCTTTTGGAATCCCTGTGGCCAGTCAAAGTTGATTTCCCTTAGCCAATTTCGCTCAAGAAAGCCTGGTCCTTTTCCCCTCAATACTCACACTGACAGCTTTGCCGATTGGCTTCCATAATGGACAGTTACTCTGCTTATGCCTTTTACTTGAATGTCTTCACCTGTATGTTTTTAGCTTGGTGGCTGTTTCTTCTAAACTTAATTGATGTTTGCCATTATTCAAATATCTGAAGGTATGTTCCCCAATTACTGCAGTGGAAGCTCCCATTTCCACTTCCATTCTAACAGGTTTGCCATTTACTTTCACTGTGACAAATATTGGTTCTGTCTTTCCAACTTTCAGATTTAGCAACGAAAAAATGTCTGAATTTGTTGTTTCAGGCTCTTCTACAGTGTAGGTTTCATTGGGCTTCTTCTTTTGTTTAAAAACCTGCTTGAATCTTTCCTTGCACTACCTCATCATATGTCCATTTCTCTGACAATAGTCGCATTCAATTTTTTAAAACCGCCAATCGCTAAAAGACTGATTGTTTCCACCTCTATTAAAATTATTCTTTGAGTTCACTGCTCAGTTATTTTCCTTTATTCTTTGGCTAGCGGGGGCTGTTTCCCGCTCCTCGACAGAGTCTTGCTTTCTCGGTCCCCTTTCGGTTGAAGTTTCCCATCCAGTTTGGAGGACGGTGCCATTTTGTGCACCCTGTATGGCTTTTGAATCTCTTACTGTGCTTTCCATGGCCAGTGCTATCTCTAGTGCCTTCTTGAAATCCAGATTAACTTCAGGCAATAACCTTTTCTGAACAGTGTCCTCTTTCACACCTACACTAAACGATCTCTGAGTATATCGTTTAGAGTCATACCGATCTCACAATGCTCTGTTAGCTGCTTCAAATTTGCAATGTAGCATGCTATTGGCTCACCAGAGACTCTATTTTGTGAATTAAGCCTGAACCTCTGTATCGTAACTAAAGGCTTTGTGTGAAAGTGACCCTTCATGAGGTCCACCAATTCATCGAAATTCTCTGAATCTGGGGCACTGGGTGCCATCAACCTTTTAAATCAGGCTGTTGGTTTTTCTCCCAAAAGTACTCAAGAAGATCACTCACATCTTATCTTCCCCCATAATCTTGTTTGTTTGCAAAAAAGAACGTGAAGCATTCTATGTGTTGAGGCCAATCGTCTGTGGCAGATTCAAAAGGATCAATTCTCCCAAACTGTGGCATTTTGAGAGGGGATAACTTCTTCAATTCTAACAGAGCTTGCTACTTATAATCACTGGGTGAGGTACTGTGCCAATTTCTTTTTAACTTGATTTCTCCTGTTCAATCCTGTTTTATCCTCCTTGCCAGTTTGTTGCAGGGTAGCTGAGTTGTGCTATTAATGATGGAGTTGATCTGCAGACACTTCTTGGGTAGAAACTTTAAGTTTATTTACAATATACTCAGCAGCAACTACATGTGTGCTTTCCGCCTCACCTCTATCTCTACACTGACTGCTGAGGTGGCCTGCGCTACTCTCCTATTGGTTACTACAGATCATATGACCTTAAAAAACAAGTATTATTCTTAAAGCTACATTACACACTAAATAAAACCATAATTACTACATCCAGAAATCAGCCTTTTACTCCCTCATAGGCACAAATCCAACCTTAACCCCTTGCTTCCTTTGAGCACTGACTTACTCCCAGCCCCAGATGCAGGCCTTGTTTCCTTTTCAGGCTCCTACTTTCCGTATCATTTACATGTATTGCAGCAATGATTAGGTGTCCTCTCCATGTCTGGCTCTGATCCACTGCCTCTCACTTCCCAGCACTAATGTAAGAATTTTTGTCTTGCCTTTAGATAATTTCACCAGTTATCAACCTATTGTGCCTCTTGTATGTCTTTTATGTCTTTTATGTCTTATATGTCTCTTTGATCTGTGGCAAAGTTAGGCAGCTGATAGCCAATCTACATAATATAGTACAATGTAAATATCCTTTGTCATTTTTAGGTTGCTGAAGAGCACATTGTAAAACTGCTCACCTGAGTCATCTGTCAATGTTACTCATCGAACGGCTACCTCAACAATCTATTCACTGTGGGTGTCTGATCTAAATGTATTTTGAAAGATATATAGAAAATGACTCAGCATGCATGCCTCAGCAGGGGGCCCAAAAGCCTAAAATTCTTACACCAGTTAAAGATAACCTATGCTACTTAAAATGAGCCTTCACCTCTTATGGGGCAGATGCATTGTAGCTGGAATAAGTGGTCAAAGTCAGTGAATGCATCTTCCACTGCCATGTCCTACCAACCACACCAGTAGCATCAGACAATGCTCAATGCACTACATCCCTGTCATTCACCTACTGTAATGACTTGACATACCGGACAGGTTTCTACGTGAAACAGATAACTATATTACAGAGAGCTCTTCAGAAGCTATATGCACCCCCCGCCCCCTCCAACCCCAGCCACCGGATTACCTGTGTTTCAGGCTTCTTGTTCGAAATCTCCAAGAAGCAATAGGAAAAACTATACCTTCAATTACTACATTTCCTCCCCCTTTAGTTTTTTATAACACTTCCTATTCACAGAGAACATTGAATAACCCACAACATATACATATATACAAGTCAAGCGATTAAGGATTAAGTCTCTGAGGTGGTTTCCTTATTTAGTTGGAGCAGCGTAGCTCTACCACTTGAAGTTCTTCCACTGGATCGACATGATCAAGAGCTGCAGCATCAGATACATCATTATAAAGTGGCAGTTTAGGATTAGGCAGCTCTACAGAGACATTGAGTATGTCTATTCTAGGTTAATTTGTCACTCAGGGATAATGGTTCAATGTTAATCACGTTCGAAATAGCTGGTTGCAGGAATGTCCCTCTATTCCTAAGATGATCCACATGTTTTCTAACAATTTGGTCTTCCACTTCCACCTGGAAGGACAATTGTATCAGGAATCTGACAGGGTTCGCTTCCAAAAGCTGTATCTCCTATAGTAAATCTTCGAGCTTTGCTATGAATATCGTGATTCAATTTTTGATTACCCTGATTCTTCTCTACCTTCCCCTCTAAATTTGTAAACACTAGACTTAACCTTGTATGTAGACAGCTTTTCATCAATCATTCAGATTGCTTTGAATCCATAGTTCAATGAGGCATGTATGATAATTGAGAAGAAAGCGGGGAAGTCAAGTTTCTAGGGTACCTACAGATAACATCTTCATTCCAGATTTGAAAGTTTGCACAGCTCTTTCAGCTAAACCATTTGATGAGAGATGATATGGTGCTGTTTTAATATGTCTGTTTAAACTCATGAATATCTGAAGCTCTGTACTGGTAAAGACTGTACCATTATCCAAAACAATGACTTCCAGCAGACCATGCATACCAAAACATTGACGCAGTTTTTCAATAGTTGCACTCGATGTCGGTGATCTGACTTCATACGTATCCATTTATAAGGCGCATCAACGATCAATAAAAATATTGGCTTGAATTTTTCCCTCATTGGCCACGTGATCGGCTTGCCCAGGAGTGGTCATGAAACAGGCCGCCGACTGCAATCAGCACCTGACTGTGATTTCACACTGGCTGGCCAATTAACGGGCAGTCAGCATGAAATGCTCAACGCTGCCGGGGTAGGGGCAGGAAGAGGGTGGGCAACGACATCACCGCAGGAGTGGGTGAGTGCTTTCACTGAACTCCCTGAAGACAGACAGCTGCCTCAGGGAGCTGCAGACCTCCAAATAATAAACTAGAACACAAAAAAGCAGTAAAAAAAAATCCATGCAGCACAATCAAGCATACCTCATAAAAATGCTGTCCCCAGATATTTCTTTTTATTTTATTTCCTAACAGAGATTTCATCTCGCCCTTGGATGTGGCTTTATCAAAATCTGGCTGAAAAATCATTGGCAATTATGCTGTTAATGGGCTTAATTGCCCGCTTAATTGTTGACAGGCACTCTTCTGACTGCCATGCGCGCCCACTGAGCGAAATATCGCGCAAATGTGCTATGAGATCGGGATGCTTGCCCGATGTCATCTCACGTGATTTTATGCCTGTTCAGGGCGGGCGCGGGCCTGCCCATGGAACATAAAATTCTGCCCCATGGTACATAAGAATGGTCCGACGTAATCAATTTGTAGTCTAACCCTGGGTCAACCAGGCCACTCCCATGAATGCAGTGGAGCTGAAACAGGCAACTTCTGTTGTTGTCACACTGGAAGCAATGCTTGACCATGCTTTCAATGTCACTGTCTATGCTTGGCCACCAGACATAGCTTCACACAAGCATTTCATCTTCGAAATTCCTGGATATGCACTGTGAAGCTCTGTCAAGAGTGGTTCTCTTCCTTGTGAATGACTCTTGATCCCTACAACAAGATTCCACCTTGACAATTTAACTCTGTTTTTCGGGCATGGAATGGTCTCATCCCTTCAGGCACTGGGAAATTTGACCACTTTTGCAATACAAGGTCTCATACTATCGACAATTGGATCTCTGTTCATCCAATTCCTCATTTGATTCGTACACACAGATGAGGAATCCAAGAAATTCAATACAAGCACAACTTCTTGTGGCATTGGAGCATGTACAATGCTATCTGGTAACAGGAGACGACTGAGGGCGTCTGCATTTGCAATATGCAAGCTAGGACGGCACATAAAGCTATACTTATATGCAGATAATATCAAAGCCCAACGCTGAATTCTTGCTACCACTATTAGTGGAGTGGCTTTATCCTCACTAGTTTATGGTCCGACACAATGGTGAAATGTCATCCATGCAGGTACTGGTGGAATTTCTTCACTCCAAATATCACCGATAAACCTTCCTTTTCTATTGGGACTAACCCTTCTTTGCTGTGGAGAGAGTTCTGAAGACATAGCTAATTGGCCTTTCTGATCTATCTTCCATCCTATGTGATAATACAGCTCCCACACCATAAGGAGAAGTACCACATGTTAATACCAATTCTTTCGACAGGTTGTAATGTACCAGTAAACAAGATGACTGTAATAGCTTCTTAACTTTCACAAAGGCTTCTTCTTGTTGCAAATTCCATGAATAACATGATACTTTTTTAACAAGAAGTGTAATGATGCTCAAATTGTTCACAAGTTTGACAAGAAGCAGCTATAATAGTTGATCATGCCCAGAAAAGATTTGAGTTCAGTTACACTGGATGGAGAGGGTGCATCTTTGATTGCCCTATCTTCCTCTTCTACTGAATGCAAAGCCGTGGCTTCTACCAGATGACCCAGGTAAGTAACTTCTTGCACTTGGAATGTACATTTCTCTTTCTTTAATTGTACACTGGCTTCCAAGAATCTTCTCAACACCTCTTCCAGGTTGGCCAAATGTTCGGTTTCAGTTGACCCTGTGATCAGAACATCACCTAGGTATACTACCACTAGGGGAAGTCCTTGCAAAAGGCTTTCCATTGTTCTTTAGAAGATTGTACATGCAAACGATACTCCGAAGAGTAATTGATACAGACCCTTGTGCGTATTGATGGTTACATGCCCTGTAGACATTCTATCCAGCTCTAACTGCTGGTATGCATGGCTCATGTCCAGTTTAGTATAGGATTTGACTCCAACTAGCTTCGTATGTAAGTTGTCTATCCTCAGGATAGGATATTTATCTAGTTTGGTTGCCTTGTTCATGGTCAATTTATATTCCCCACAAATGCAGTATAATTTGGTCGGGCTTCACCACTGGGACTATGGGTGCTGCCCATTCCGAAAATTGGACTGGTTGAATGATGTCCAGCTTTTCTAACAGCCTTGGTGGAAGCAGACTGAGCTTCCATGGCAGAAAGCCGAACTTGCAAATACAACAATCTGAGCTCCACTGCTGCTGTCAGACATTGAGTGGCTGTTGCTTCTGCTGCAATGGAAGCTGCAATATTGGCTTCATGACTGGATTCACAAATGTGCGAAGGGATTTGGCCACCACTTCCATGCTGGAAAGGATTGGCTCCAAGCTCTGCACAAATCTCCATGCCAAGTTGGTGCTGGATTCCTCCATGCTCTTTGACATTGACTTCGGGCTTTCTGGCAGACTTCCCAATGTATCATGTATTTGTTATGTATATTCAGCAATCTGCTTATGTTGGCTGCTCCATAAAAGTCCTCATCTGAGTCCTCTGCAGTGGAATCTGTGTGTGATCTCGCAATCCGGAAAGTTGACACCTACACTTTCCTTGCCCCCTCACCTGGGTGCTAGCCATTCATGCCCAGTGTCTCACCATGTGCAGGTCCTAACGCTATGCTATCCTTTAAAGTGATGGCTGTGAGTGTGAAATCAAGTGACGGTGTTTATTCATCATTACTCTCTTCTTGCTGTTCATCCACTGACTACATGACTAGGTTGCACTTCTTCAGTATCTGAAAGGAGAAGGGCGCAAGGATAAGACTGTGACACAGAGGATGCAGGGTGTATAATGGGAAGTAAGAGCTGCTGGCTTTTATCATCTGCATATTGTAAATCAGAAGAAAAGTTGGGATGGAGGGTGTGGGATGTGAGAAGGAATATGAAGATACAGTCATCTTTGATTTCTGCCCACCACTCGCCAGAGGCTAAGCAATGGCCATCCCAAAAATGGTCAGGGTTTAGGACATGAAGGCAAGCCTGTCCCCTCCGATAGTTCATCACCTTACCCTACAGAAGAGAGACAAGTGTGTTAATGCGTGTTTCGCAATGTGTTTAGCTGATGTGGTTACCATGTTTGAATAGCTGACTGTGTGTGCAAGCTGTGAGATGTAGGTGAGAGGCTTGTTGTGAGGGTTCAGTGAAGCAATGAATATCAGATATGAGTCTCGTCCAGTACGTAAAGCTGGCAATCCTAGCAAAGCTGTGTGCTCGCTCTGCCTGTTTCTCTCCAGCAAGAGAGAATGAAATTGGTTAGCTCTGAATTAATAGGGAACTTCAGTGACTGCCCTTACACAACAGCTGATGGCAAACTGCGAGATGTTGCAAATGTCTCCATCTCCAGCCTGGAATGAGTCAAACATATAGAAGTTCATTGCCAAGGTCAACTTGACTGACAATGCGGTCCTTGCCCTGCTTTGAAGTTGCATTGTGTTTGCAGCAATTGCTAGATTTCATTGAGAATATCCTTACTGAACTTTACAGTTCACATTTCACATTGGGCTGAAGTTTACAATCCCCGCCAGTGGGTTTGAAGGCGGGGGGGCTCATAAAATCTAGCGGAAGGCCTTCCCACCACATCCACCCACCCCAGACCTGTCTGAAACTTTAAAAGAGGGCATTGGGGTTGTCAAGCGGCGTACCTGCCCTTTGGTCTACTGAAGACCTTAAGTGGCCAATTAATAGCCACTTAAGAGCCTCATCCCGCCAAACCATAACAAGGGAAACCCACTGGTGTCGGGCAAAGGAGAGGAAACCTTTGTGTGCCTCCTGAACCCATCGTAGACAGCCCCTCCCATTGTCATCCCACCCCTTTAGCCCTCATCCCTGGCCACTTAAGTCCAGCCCCCTAACCCCCTCATCCACCTCACTGACTCCGAACCCCTGATTTACCTGGGCTGTATAGCATTATGGGGCTGCCTGTGTCCCAGCAATGGCCACCACTCTTGGCTGACTCTGCTGATGGTACAAAGCTCCCTGCCATCTGATTGGCCAGCAGCTCTCTAAGGCGGAACTTCCTCTCGAGAAAGTGGCTGAAATCTTGCCTTAAACCACTAAGGCTGCTCTCTCTGTTAAATTGCTACAGGGCAGCCATCAGGCTCATGGGTGGGACCCCCAACATTTTAGCCAGGGGTGGGGGGTGGGGTCAGGGACCGCGGTACCCCATAAATCCAGGCCATTGTTCCTCACTGAGGTTCAGACAACAGAATTACTCGCTGAACATTCTGGGCAGACAAGGCCTCCTGCTAAGAGCCTTTCTCCCTCTCATCATAGCCCATCATCTAGCAGCTTGTCCCTGCATGGTCTTTGTTCATTTTCCCAATTATGCTATATTCCAGGGGAAATGCTTACTACTGCACTAGTGTCTGGAAGCTAATGGTTTTTGCAGAAGCCTGAAGTAAGCAAAAAGTCCTTTAGCATCTGGCACATCATTCCCTACAGACTTTTGAAACTTGAAACTATAGAAAGCCCAAACCCTAGCAGCAGCCAGAAGATATCAACCAGCAACTAACCTGTAAGAGGTTGATGGAATCTTTTAATAGCACTTGTGGGTCCCTTCCCGCTGCTCTACACACATTCAGCTGTGTGTGTTTAAGGGGTGGCTTTCATTGACATATTGAGCTCCAAAATGGCAATGCTAGCATCATTTCAGTGTTGCACAATGATTGACATCTTAATCTGCCTATTCTGTATAATTCTGGTGGGCATTCGCTGTGTGTACATTAATGTCTTACCAATATGGCGTTGGCTCAACTTGTCCCAGAAATGTGTGCACATGCCTCAGACACATTTGGACTTCAAACCGCACCCATGGTGCCAAAACAACAAGCTCTTCAGATCCAAACTCCATACTGTTCCACTAAATTTCTGGATCCTAACTACTAATTGCTAGCATGTGTTAAAAACATTCCAGTTGAAATGTGTGAACACCACTGAGAAGAGACGTGGACTAGATTTTCCCTTCATTAATTATTAATTTATTATTAATTTCCAGGCCATCTGTTTAGATTATTTTCATTAAAGAGGGGTTCCTCCTAACTTAAAGAATCCAGCATATCAGTGGCAGTTTTCTTCTCATTTATATACACACCACACCTACCCACACACCACACCCACCCACACTCAAACACACACACAGACACACCCACACAGACACACACACACCCACACACACACACCACACCCACCTACACACACACACAGACACACACAGACACACACCCATGCAGACACACACAGACACACACCACACCCACCCACACATACAGATACACACACACACACACACACACCCACACACATACAGACACACACACACAGACACACAGACACACACACACACAGACACCCACACACTGACCTCCCCACACACACAGACACACCCCCCCCACACACACACACACACACAGACATCCGCACACACGGAATGGTTCCAAATCACAGGTGGTACATATCTACATTTCCAAACAGTGATACTGTTTGATAAGAAAAAGGGCTCCTTGTCAGCACCATAAACTCATAAGTTACACCATTGAGCCCCATCACATACTTAGCAGGCCCTGAAGTATTTCACAACCAATTAATTACTTTTGAATTGCAGTTCATGTGCATGTGTTCAATTTGAGGATGATATGAAGGGAAATAGATCTTCATAATTAGAGTTATGCGCATACCAACAATGAAATGTAGATCCCTACTTCCCTACTTCTGCCCCAGGAGCTGCATCTGACTCCAATATTATTGAATCCAGTTGAAATTTCTAGGAGCAGTTCATTACCGCCTGTTGGGCAAGCACAAGTAGGTCTAATGTTTCAGGTTTAGCACTTTACCCAGTAGTGGTGGTGTGTTACAGTAAACCCAGGGAGTTCTAGTTGCTATAGTAATGTTATAGATTTGATCTTCAGACAATTTTTCTTAGTGGAAACATTTAACTGTATTTACAAGACAGCAGCAGTAACTACATGTGTGCATCAAACTCCATAACTAAAGAAGAACTCTCTTGTAGAGGTTCCCCACGCTATTAACACATTGGTTTACACAGATCATGTGAGCTTCCAAGACTGGATTATTCTTAAAGCTACAGTCCAACATTTATCCAAAACTATAAGTACTACATTCCTTTAACATTTTTGTACATTTTGTATTTACAAGGACATTTATCTCATGACATTACAATATTCACACAAGTCATGAAATTACAAGTTCATTCTTTTAGGTGGTTTCCTGATCCATGTGGAACGTCGCAGCTCCACAGCTTAAGATTCTTAAGTAGGAGACACATTCTCTGGAACATCATTAACGTCAGGTACCGCATTCAGCACAGGCAGTTCAGTATCTTCCACCCTGACAGAGACATCGGGCATGTCTGTCCTTGGTTAAACATCTCAACAGGAACCACTGGTTCAGTAATGGTTACAGGTGGAACATCATTTTGTTGGGGTATCTCTCTTTTTCTTAAATGATCCATATGCTTACAGATGATCCAGCCCTCCACTTCCATGTGGTATGACAATGGTCCGGTCACAGAGCTTACTTTGCCAGGTAATCACTTCGGTCCTCCACCGAAATTCTTTACATATTCTTCTCCAACAGTAAATTGTCACTCACAGCTATGCAAATCATGAGTCGCTTTTTGGTTCCCTTGACTTTTCTCCACCTTCCCCTTGAAATTGGGAAGTATTAGGCTTAGGTTTGTCCAACCATGGCTCCTCATCAATAATTCTGCATCCTCTTTCTACGTGTCGTCTTCTTTCTACCACAGAATTTAATCTCGGCCTTCTTTTTGACTCCACTGTCAGCCAGACTTTTCTCAGATGCAATCTCAATTTATCTTAGTTCAGTAGTTGAGCTACCCATGACTTCATTATCTACCTGCATCTTGGAAAGTTCTTTGACTTTTGCTTTCAAAACCTCTTTAGTTTCATGTAGCTGCTTCTTCAGCTCTTCAGTCTCCTTCTTATATTTGTTGGCTTCCTCTTGGAAACTTGAACATTGCTGCATCTTCTCTGCCAGCTGGTTCTTCAGTTTGTTCAGAGAGATGTTAAATTCTTCCTGTTTCTCTGTACATTTTTAGAGGCACAAACTTTGACCTGAGGGAACTTTGTCATGTGTGAAGGTCTTTCAACAGGTTTTCCTTTTCTTTGTGAAGCTCACTCACTTCACCTTGAATTCTGTCATTCAGCAGAGTCTCTTTGGGTTTCTTCTGCTGTTCTTCCATGTTGTTGTTTAAGACTTATTTCTTCAGACTGCTGAATGCTTACACATTCCTTTTTCATCCTGTTGCAGTCCTTGTGCTCTCCAGGCTCTTTCTGAAGTACTTTGCCTTGTTCCTTTTTCAAGACAGGAACTCTTCCAGTTTCCTTTTGAAATCTCACTGGCCAATCAAGCTTAATTTCCCTCAACCAATTTCAACCTAGAAGGCTTGGTCCTCTACCTTCCAATACCTTCACAGGTAGCTGAGCTGATTGGTATCTATAATGCTTTGGTGATCCTTTTACTTGGATCTCTTCACCTGTATACTTTCAATTTGGCAGATGTTTGTTCCAAATTTAATTGTTGATCACCTTTATTTAAATATCTGAAAGCATATTCTCCTATTACAGTGGTAGAAGCACCAGTGTCTACTTCCATTTTTAAGGATTTACCATTCACTTGCAATGTAACAAATATTGGCTCTGTTTTCCCAACTTTCATGTTGAATAATGAATAAATGTCAGAATTGGTTGTTTCTGGCTCTTCTACACTATAGACTTCATTTGACTTCGTTTGTTTTTTGGAGCCTGTTTAAATCTCACTTTGCACTGTCTCATTATGTGTCCACTTTTGTGACAAAAATAACATTCTACTTTTTTAAATTGCCAATGGCTAGAAGACTGAGGGCAGAATTTTCTGCCTGTCGGGCAGGTGGGCCCGACCCAATCTCCAGCGGGCAGGGAGACAATCCCCGCCGGAGAAGCGGGCCCCACCACCACATATTCCTGTGTGGGCGGGGGGGTGGTTGCAGGATTCCCCAAAGGTGAACACGAAAGAGCGCACATCTCCCTGAGGCTAAGTGCTGCCTCAGGGAGATCACTTACACTTTGAAAAATATGAAAAATCAAAAAAAAAATTCTCTAACGTGTCCCCCTCATGTGACATGAGATGCAACATGTTCATAATTTACAGAATAACTTTCTTAAACTTTCTAAAACCCTACATGAAACCTCATCCTGTCGCTGGATGAGGTTTCATGTTTTATCTATTTGCCGCTGGGGCTCCTGGCCTGCCCGTCCAACCTTATGGCCATCCACAGGTCGGCGGGCCCGCAGCTGATTTTGCTGCGCCCCCACCTTCCTGAAAGTTTTAATAGGATGGGATGGGATGACGTCGGGGATTCCACCTGATGTCATCCCATATAATTTTATGCGTCGGTGAGTGGGCCCCATCCCCTGCTCGCCAATGGCAAAATTCTGCCCTGATTGTTTCCAAGTTGATGAGTATTATTTTTTGATTTAGTTGCTAAGCTGTTTCCTCTCATTTTTTGGTTAGCGGTGGCTGTTTTCCACTTCGTGGCAGAGCCCCGGCTTTTCACGCCACTTTCGGCTAACTGTTCCCTCCCAACTAGGAGAACGGCACCATTTTGCACCCCTTAAATTGCTTGTGAATCCCTTACAGTGCTTTCCATTGCCAGTGCTATTTCTAACACTTTTTAAAAAACTAGATTCACTTCAGCCAGCGATTTTTGCTGACTAGTTTCTTCCTGGACACTGGGTGAGGCACTGAATCTGATTTATTCTCATCACCAGTTTGTTATAGAGTTGATATTCAGACAACTTTTCTTAGTGGAAACATTTAACTTTCTTTACATGACAGAAGCAGCAACTACACATGTTCATCAAACTCCATAACTAAAGAAGAACTCTCTTGTAGAGCTTCCCTGCACTGTTAACACATTGGTTTACATATCATGTGATCTTCCAACACTGGATTATTCTTAAAGCTACAGTCCTACATTTCCCAAAACTATATTTACTACAGGTAACATGCACTTGTACATGCACGTTGTAGCCTGGAGCTACAGATAGAGATGGTAGATGCTCCAATGTTTTTTCCATCACATGACTGATCAGGAATCTCTCCCACTCTTACCCCCTGCCATTTTCGTGTGTTGGAAAGATTTGCAGGTTGATACTCAATCCGTTTGGCCACAAAACAAACGCATTTCTTAGTGGACGAGGCATAAGCTGATAAATCATTGGAAGAAAATGGAAAGTGGAATTTGGGTAGCATGCATGGTCCCAAGATTCAAAACAAGGCTGTTGAGATTATGTTGCAGGAGTCCCAGCAAAGGAGGGAAGTTCTTATCCTATAGGAAAATAACCAAGCCCAAAAAATAATGGGCTTGGTGTGAGGCATATTAACAATTCTAGGGTCTTGAGGCATAAGCATAAGGAATCGCATGCTCAATATTAGTCAGAAGTACACCACCTGCCATTTTGGTAAAGGCCAAAATCCGACATGCAGTGCCCATGCCCAAAGCAGGCATTCAGCCTCTTGCAAAAGCAAATAAAGGATTGAATGCCTATCTTGCAATGGGGGTTAATTTGGCTTGAGCAGCAGGCACCAACTCCACCCGCACTTAGGAAAACCATGGCCTGAATTTTACCTTTGGCGGGCGTGCGTGATCAGCGGTCGCAGTCATCCGCTGACTGTGATCGGCCCCCAGCCGCAATCTCATGCTGGCCTACCAATTAACGGCCAGCACTGCCGGGGTGGGGGGTAAGGGGGCAGGCGATGATATCATCACGTGTGCGGGTTAATGCTGCAAGAGAGCTCCCTGAAGGCAGACAGCTGTCTCAGGGAGCTGCAGACATTCAAATGATGAAATAAAGGTGTAAAATGCTGCATAAAAATGTCCAGTTAAGCACCTGAAAATATATCTCATAAAAATGCTGTCCACAGATATTTATTTTTATTTTATTTCATATTGGAGATTTCATCCTGCCCTTGGATGAGGTTCGATGAAAAATGTAAAGGCCACCTGGCCGTTTTGCCCATCCACTAACCATAAGTTGGACAGGCCACGAAAAATCAGAGACAATTGCATCGTTAATGGACTTAATTGTCAACGGGTATGCTTCTGACTTTTGCATGTATCCGCTGATCGAAATATTGTGCGAATGCATGATGATGTAGGGACACTAGCTCGATGTCATCTCGCACAATTTTACGCCCGATCAGATTATAAAATGGCAGTGTACAGAGAGAGCGCTTCATGGCAGAGATCATATGGCTACAGCAAGCCAAATAGGACATGTAGTACTATTGCATTTCAAAACCCAAACAACCACTTCCCAGCACTTCCCTCACTTGCATGAGGCATAGTGCCAGCCAAGGTAGAAAAATTGTTAGCATTCTGGAAATCTTTTTCCTGATCGTTTTTGGGATCAAAAGGTACAAATCTTTTTTGACTTGAATATTTTTCGACTTGGTATGGCTATATCATTTGAGTCTATAGATCCTATTATCGAGGAGATCAGCATTTTTCGCAGTTGTTTTCAAAGAGCACTAAGCGCTTTAAGAAACAGATAATTTATTTGAAAATTGACCACTTATTTAGCAGATTCCATCTGAGGTGATATAGTAGTCTTATTAAAACACAAAATGATGCTTCTTAGCAGAAAAAATGTAGCTGAAAGAAAATAAGCTCACACATCCTATGAAATGAATGATGATGTTCTTTATATAAAAACTATACTTCAATGACAACTAAGATGGATGCATTATCATGGAGATATGAAATTACTTTGGTGTATTCAAGGAGATGTGGATCACAGTGATAAGAAAGGTCATTAAGTACAAAGACTAAAAAGAATGAGAGTGTTATTAAAACACTTTGAGAAGCAGATGGCAAATTATTCTTCTAATGAATGGTCAGATCCATGATAGCGAGTTCCATCTTCAATACCCAATGGTGCTTAAGTTGACAAAAAGAACTGTCGAGGAAAAAACAATGTTAAATCAGGGATATCAATTATCCTCTGCCCATTACAATCACTCCTGCAGGGCACCAAATTGAGAGCCTTTCTCCTAGACAATTTCCCCATGTGTCTGAGTGGAATGCAAAGCAATTTCATAATCACAAGATGAACAATTTCCTGCCCTCGAAATGACTGATGAGAATAAAGCCAAGATAACGAGCACTGAAAATGGCTCCAGATCAACTACACTGCAGTGAACGGTAGAAATTACGTAGCATATAATTTAAAGAGACAGCAGACTTCTCTGCACTATATATTTCTTCTCTATTCTCACTCTCCTCTTTGTCTTGCCTGCCTTAACTTAGTCCCTCACATCCACATTATTTTCCCTGGTCAGCAGAACAAGAAGTATTAGCCAAAGACATTTTTATGGATGTCATTGATCCTGCTCCACAGTTAACAGGAAAGGAGGCACAATTGAGGTTTGAACTCAGGTCTCCAGTGCTGTAACTATTGGGCTGTCCAAATACAGCAATCAGTTGCACAACAATCCTTTGTTTTTAGCTTGAACACTTGTCTCTACACCAGGAGCTTGTAAATTCAGGTTGAATTCTAGTTGTTGAACATCTAAATTTTCTTACAAGTATTAGATAAGGAACTAGAAATTGAAACTAGATTGATTTTTTGATCACACCATGCGTGCACAGTTTTGGTGCAGGCTGTGCCAAAAGCCATTTTACTAATGGCCAAACAAGAGATGCCTTTCATACATGTCAGAAGCTGGTGAAAGGCCTTTAGTATAAGTAAATTGTAGCCTTACACATGATTCTGCTTTTTCTTGCAAATTTGGTTTGCGTCTGAGAAAGCCAAATGAGCATCAATGTTGATCAATTTGGGAAAACCAACACTGGGCAGCAGGGGATGAATCAAGGGTTAGTAATCACCTTATTTGCCACTGCTCAGAATCATGAGATTTCCAACTTTACTCGCAACTCTAATCTCCACTCCACTGACACCGCAAATTCCCCAACCACCCAGTCCCTAAACCGGCCATGGCCCATACTCTGACCTCCGAGCAAACCCATACTCCCCCAAGTGCACTCTGAGGCTCCACAACAACACTGCAGGTCACTGCAATGTTTTTTTTCCTTCATTTGTTCATGGTTTGTGACCATTGTTGGTTAGACCACCATTTATTATGTATTTCTAATTGTTCCTTGAGAAGCTGGTGGAGATCCACCCCCTAGAATCCCTGCAGTCCATGTGGTGTAGATGCAGCTGCAGTGTTTTTACAAAGGGAGCTGTGGATTTTGACCCAGCAACAGTGAAGCAACAGAGATGTAGTTTCAGGTCAGGATGGCGTGTGGCTTGGAGGGGAAGTTGCAGGTGGTGGTCCTCCCGTGTATCTGCTGCCCTTGTGCTTCCAGGTGGTAGAGGTCACAGATTTGAAAGGTGCTGTCGAAGGAGCCTTGGTGAGTTGCTGCAGTGCATCTTGTAGTAGTTACACACTGCTGCTATTGTGCATCAGTGGTGGAGGGAGTGAATGTTTAAGACGGTAGGTATGGTGCCATTCAAGCGGGCTGCTTTGTCCTGGATGATGTCAAGCTTCTTGTGTGTTGCTGGAGCTGCACTCATCCTGGCAAGAGGAGAGATTTCCATCACACTCCTGACTTGTGTCATGCAGGTGGTGGACAGGCTTTGGGGAGTCAGGGTGTGAGTCATTTGTCTCAAAATTCCCAGCCTCTGACCTGATCTGGTTACCATAATATTTATATAGCTGATCCAGTTAAGTTACTGGTCATTGATGACCCTCAGGATGATGATGGTGGGGGATTCAGCAATGGTAATGTTGGTTTACGTTAAGGAAAGGTATTCATGGGATGTGGATGTCACTGACAAGGGCAGCATTTGTTGCCCATCCCTAACTGCCCTTGAACTGAGTGGCTGGCTAGGTCATTGCAGTGGGCAGTTAAGAATCAACCACATTGCTGTGGGTCTGGAGTCACATGGAGGCCAGACCAGGTAAGGTTGGCAGATTTCCTTCCCCATAGGACATTCGTGAACAAGATGGGCTTTTTTACGACAATCGATGATAGTTTCATGGTCACCATTACTGAGGCCAGCTTTATATTCCAAATTTATTAATTGAATTTCAATTCCATCAGCTGCCGTGGTGGGTTTTGTACCCATGTCCCCAGAGCACTAGCCTGAGTCTCTGGATTACTAGTCCAGTGGCAGTACCACTAAATCACCATCTCCCCATGGTGACAATTGTGCAGTGATAGGGGAAATAGAGACAAATTGCAAGAGCACTGAAATTGTGTTACGGATGAATCTTCCTATCAAGCAGTGGAAAACCATGAAAACGTTGTTCAGATGCCACGGAAAATGCCTTGCAATATAAAAGTATTTTGCACATTCAATAGACTGGCATGTTCTTGAAGCATAAATTTTAGTGAAGCTCACTATACTTTTAAAAAGCTAAAAATCTAGCTGAGATGAAAAAATATTTTACAAACACAAGCACAAACTAGTGTTTGATTCAGCAATGAAAAGCTATGGTGCAGGGTTTTTAGGTCCTGCTTGGGTGGGAACAGAGGCAAGTGGGGGTGAAACTACCTGTCCCAGCTGATGTGCCGGATTCAGTGCTGGCAATTTTCACTAGGGTGGGTGAGGGTGACCCTCCTGCTCTGTCAATAGTGCTAAGTAAGGCCTTTAAAGTGCTCATTTAGAGCTCGTAGAGGACCATGTTAAGATTTTAGTGTGAGTGCACAGGCTGCATGTTGGGTCTGCAGCAGACCAGGAGACTGGAGACAGATACACAGCAGTGAGCCAGTAATGGTCACCCCCAACAAATTAGGTGGGCCAGATGAATGTGACTATGTTGCAGAGGCAGACTAGGCAACTGGCACACAGATGTCATCGAATCAATGTAGGTTGCAGGTCAGTAAGAGTTCGGGAGGCACAAGGGGTCGCCACCCTGCTGACATCACAGGTGCATGAGGAGGGGACCACAACAAGAGCTTCCTCCATATGTCCACTCACTTTCCTGGCAGCTGCCATGACTCCTTTATCCAGTCCAGCTGCAGCAGCTCTTTATTCCACTCCTACAAACTTTGTGCATGGATTCGAGGGGACAAGGAATGACTTGAAGAGGTGGCCACTCACCTCTCCATGGAACCCAACACAGAGGCATAGAGTTGCAACAATCGAAGTCATCTGCTAGCTAGGAAAGCAGGCTATCAGTCTTCTGAAATTCTGACTCCAGTGCCTGGACCAGTTGGAGGTGCCCCACGATAGACTCTTGCAAGGCTCTCACTTATTCTGATGGTCTGCTATGCTCTCCAGAACATGGCCCTCCAGAGAGGTATGAAAGTTGAAAAGACTGACGCACTGAAACAGCCCAATGGAGGAAGAGGAAGTTGAAGGACACCAAGGTGCCCCAGAGTACAGGTAGATGGCTGAACTCAGCACGGGCAATGAAGGTTTCATCAGGATACCATTAATGACAGGGATCATATCTGATTTGGGATCATTTCAGTTGAGCTCCTCTGATCCAGGAAGAATGGCATGGTCTGGAAATCACTTTGAGCTACCCGTGAGAACACCTTCACTGAAGACACAGCCTGGAACAGCACAACTCCTACTGACAATGAAGGATGCACATCTGTCCAATGGTTTCACTGTCACCGTTCATAGACCTTTGCTCCCCTTCATCACAACTTCCCTCTTTTCCTGTACTGCCATTAAAAATGTCTGGCTTCATGTGTCAATATTTACTTGGTGCTCAAATAGGCAAACGGTGAAGAGTTAGATGTGACAGACACTCAAGTAACTCACTTAATGCTCTTCCTCACGTGGTGGCCTCCACTCTTGGCCACTTGTGGGTGGTACTCCCCTCAAGGCCTTGGATGAGGTGGAAGCAGCCTGCTCATTTATCTCTGTCTGCTGCTGAGATACACGTGGTGGTTGTCCTCACTGTGGAGGTGCCTGTGGGGGTACTTCCAGACTCGGCTGCACCAGCATCATTGCAGGGCTCCTCCTCTGTCATTGGGCCCTGCTGCACAAATGGCCCCTCAACAGAGGGATAAGGAGGCTGATAATGATGATGGCACCCCATGAGGGGTGGCTCCATTATCCTCTTCCTTAACTGCCTCAGCCCAGATGGCTGGAAGGAATCACCAATTGGGGCACAACTGGCTTCGCCTCCAAACACTCTGCACCATCAATGCCACTGACTGGTCAAAGCTAACGAGTGTGGAATGCATCCTCTGAACATCAGTGCTCAGTTCTTGCATACACTCCAAGTGCTGCTGCACATGGTTTCTGTGAGACTGCTCACTCTCTTGATGGAGGAGCTCATGCTTTCATAGCCCTGAGCCACGGTGGTGCATGTGAGTTGAATGGACTCCTCCATTCTCAGCCCATGACCTCACTTTGCCTCAGGGAACTCCGGCATATGGAAGCACACCTCCTGCTGCTGGACTAAGTAGAGCCTCTTTTCCTGTGCTCCTGAGGCTCTGCATCTGTGCGTAGCTGAGCAGGGCTGTGGCTGCCCTCCATCCTCTGAGGGGTTGTCCATTGCTGCATCTGCCTTTGTCACCTTTTCCTGCAAGCTTGCTGTATACTCATCACCCAGTGCCGCTCTATCTAATTGACCGCAATGATCCAGCGATGTGAATGCATCTGTCCTGGTGGAGGGTGCACTTGTAAAGTGTGATGGTGTTTGGCTGAAGCTCTACTCTTGGCCAGGTCATGGTGAAGGAGTCAGTCTTATTGTCTCAATGTCTGCACTTGTGGGAGACACAAGAAAAGACCATGCAAACTAGCCTTGGTGAGCAGAAGCCTCTGCAGTGCCCAGTGCCAAGGCTTCCAATGCAGCTGAGCCTTTGGCATGCTGCTGGGTGAGCTGGGGCTTAATGCACCACCCAACCTTTAATGTATGCACCAAAGTCTTTATTCACCCTGTTCACTAGGGCTGGCCTTCTTGTCTTGCCCAACTTGCCCACGGTCAGTGACCTGGTGATCTCTGCGGTTCCCACTTGCATTGTGGTGATGATGTGCAGGAAGGGATACCCTCCTTTTATGAGCATTATGTGCCCATTTCTCCAGCAAGGACACAAGGAGAGAGATCAGGCACTGGTCAATGCCAATGCACATATACATAAGAATGTGTGTGTACTAGTGCTGACAGGGCCTGAACAACACGATGGCTCTAGGCCTTGCTGAGAGGTCAGTAAGTGCCTTGGGCACACATTCCTCCCAGGCTCAGGAGCAGCCTGTACCCACAGGCACGTCATGTTGTGTCTGCTGGAGGTTGAATACCCAGACCCTGTCATGATGGTGCAACTTTGCACTCACTTTACCAGAACAATTAAGGATTCATTCTCCCAGCACTGCACCAGTTCCTCCAGACTCCACTCTGAGTGCTCACTGCATCATAATCCAGGGTTACTTGGTCAGGAAGGGTGGACTTCCCCTGCCACCCTCCAGGAAAAGGACCTCCTTCCTCTCCCTCATTGCCTCAGAGAGGGCCTCCAGATTGGCATCCACAAAAGGAGGGGAAAACCTGGCCCTGGATTCCAGCCCTATGTTTCACTTGCTTCATGTGAATTGCGGCAAATAAATCCCTGAAGTGGCAGCCGCATATTTGGCTGTTGTTGTTTGTTTATTTGGATGACCTCTTTCTGTACCTCCTCAGCTGCCCCACCCCCCACCCAGTGGCTGCTAACTGACTGCTCAAGCTGCCTTCCAACCAATTACCAGCCTGCCCCTGTGAAAATCGGGAGCTGTGACTGCTTGTCTCCTGGGACCAAGACCCTGATGTCCATTTCCCGCACATGGAAGGAAAGTCCTGCCCACGGTGTTTCCAAATACTTGCAGTGCCTTAAACAAAATGAGTGGAAATCTCTGGAGGTCTGGCAAAATTGCTTGTGGTTTTGATTTAGATGCAAGTCTTCGAACGTGTATCTCTGACTCAGACTGACGACACTAAGGCTGGAGACCAGTATGAGCAAACGCAAGGCCCCTGTTTGATCCCATCGGGAATATGGGATGATACAATGAAAAATTCTGATGTAAATTTGTGTCAAAATCTTCCATTTATTTCTGCTTTATTATTTTTATCATATGTAAAATATTGATTAGAAAAATGTTTCATCTAAAACACCACCAAATCAGGAGAAGCCTCTCACTAGTCACTTGTGCTTATTAATTACCAGCTCTCATGAAATTTATTAGCAATTTATGATCCTAATTAAGTTTTTGTTTGTTTGCTGCTCAAGTCAATAACTCTTCCAATAAGTATCTGTGTTCTCATATTATTCTGCTCAATTTTAATGTACAGGCTCGGTTGATTGTTGGCAAAGTTTTTGCTTCAGCCTTGAAGTTAAGCTTGCTTGATCTGATCAGCAAACACCTGAGAAGTCTTCAATTTTTCACTGTTAATTGGTCTGCTGGGGATTGAGTGAGCCCCCTGACCTCTCTGTGCAATAAACTAGTAAAAGTCCCCCAGGCTGGTGCTGAAGTGCAGACAGCACCATATCTTTGTGCTTCTGCAGCGTTGACACAAATTGCTTTATTCGAGGCAGGGCCACAATCAGTGCTCTTCAATTGACAGGAGTGGAATTACAGGATAAAACCTTGTCCCTCTTAATCCTGGATTGCAGATAATTTTTACCATCTCACAGTTACTGAGTGGCAATCCAGCCTTGAGCTGTCATTCAAGTAGGGCACAAGAGCATGTTATCTGTAAGTTTTCAGAAAAGCCATTTATAGCTGACATTTGGAGAATGAACACATTTTAAAGAAGATTACTATTGCTTAAAAGCAAGTCTCTAACAAGTAGCAACCAATTTGTTTCTGTATAACACTCTAGTGTTGTAACATGAAGGATAGACCATGGGATTTACAGAATAATCTTTATTTTGCCTACTTTCTGCCCACTCCTAAAAAGAACAAAATAAGATAAACCATTACAGAGGTTGAAAAAAGTACAAAACAAGTTATAGGGATTGAGAATAATTATAATTCTAGTGTATTTAGTGATGTAGCATGAAGAATAAATCACAGGATTTACAGAACTTTGTTTTCAAATTGAAAGTATAATTACTCTCTTCCCGTTTCCAAGGACAACTAAAAGCTATTACACAAAACACAAAAAATATATCGGGGTTAATTCTAACTGGTTCTGCCATGTAGGATATGTGAAGCAGCAGCGCAACCGGCTGCCTGCTTATATCTCACTTAACTTTCTTTTGAACAAACAGTGTTTAAATTGGATGGCCAACCAGCTTCCACTTATTTACTACCCAGTGGGAATGAATGGATTCAACCCCATTATTGCAGAACATTCAGAACCCTTAAGATTTTTTTGCTTTTCACCAGGATGATATGATCGTGTGTGTAAGCTTTAAAATACACTGAGAATATTTCAAAATAATTGTTCTTTAGCTCTTTTCATTCTTCTTCTGTTTTATAAATCTATTAAAATAACTCTTGTATTGTTCAAAGATTTTTTAAAACTGAAAACCCATGTAGCTGCTTTGTACCAAAACAGAACAGGATTTAATGCAGCCTCAATTCAACATCAACAACAACCTGCATTTAAATAGTGCCCTAGTACAAGGTGCTTCACAGGAGTGTTATCCAACAGAATTTGACACCAAGCCAGATAAAGAGATGTTGGAGCAGAAGACCAAAAGCTTGGTCAAAGTGGTAGGTTTTAAGGAGTGTTTTAAAGGAGGAAAGAGAATTGGAAATGCTTAGGGAGGGAATTCCAGTGCTTACGGCTTTATAGCTGAAAGCACAGTTGCCAATGGTGGAGCAGTAAAAATTGGGAATGTTCAAGACATCCAAATTGGAGGAGCACAGTTTGCAATGCAATGGGCCATAGGCTTAATAAATTATAAATAATGACACCTTTTCTTAGAGAAACACAATTACATCACATTAGAACAACGCTTACTAAACTGTTTTCCAATGCAATCCCATTTTAACATTTGAAAATTAACACAACCCCAGATGCCAACAGAAACAAACAGCAATAAAACACCATAGTAGCATTCAATAGATAATTATGAAAGTTTGCTCTTGTAGGTGAACATACAATATATCATATAAATAAGAAAATCTGCATTTTCAAAATACTTTGTAAAGATTTTGTTATTTTATGTACTTACCATCATGGACCTTGGGCAGGAAGTAGCAGATGCACAGGTTGCGGGTCTTTGAGGTGGCTAATGTTGGAGCCCAGGTAGTTCCGCCATGCCAAGTTTGGGTTCACACAGCCCACAACTCTGCCTGGTTCATGGTTGGGGCTGGGGTTCAAAATGCACTGAAGCTGGAGCCCATAGTCTAGAGAAAAAGGCTGAGAGATGAGCAGGGCAAAGGCAGTGCTGGTCGCTACCTGGGCCTCAGTGCTGGTGTGGGGCGTAGTTTTGGAGGAGGGTGAGTTTGCAGCTCCATTTGCTGCCCCAACCCCAACTGGGGTCACAACCCACAGATTAGGAATCACTGCATTAGAAGTTAAATCATCTAAAAGTTGTATATGTTTCCATTGTGATGCTGTGTCTCATCTCATGTAGCTACCAAAGGATGTCAAAGGATATTATTTTTACATCACAATTCTATAATTATGTTCATTATAATCACATGGCCAGAATTTTTCCTGAATGGCACTAACTGTGGTGGGGACTGTGAAAAAAGATATTTTCCCTCTGGCCGTAATGGTGAGCTTTTAGGCCGTATCGTCCACTTCCTGGCATGTCCCACCTAATTAATAATGCATGCACAGGAAACACTCCGGATCTTTGGTGGGTGGGCTCGAACTTGACCTCAGTGCTTCCTCACTCTGGGTGCCATATTTAAAGTGCACCAGAGCGCATTCCTACTTCATGTTTACAGACCAGGACTGCTCCAGGCGACAGATGGCCCCGAAAGCAAAGAAGCTGGCAGCCTCCAAATTTAGTGATGCCTCTCTGGAGTGCCAGCTGGATGCAGTGGAAGCCTGCCACAAATTCCTTTACCCCTACTCTGGGCAAAGACCAGCCACCAAGCTCACCAATCCAGCATGGGAGGTGGTGTCAGCAGTAGTGAGCACTAATGCCCTGCAAAAGAGGACATCCGATCTCATCCGTTCTGCCAAGGTAAGTCATTCTTCTCATTACTCACAACTCACACTCACAAACCCATCACGCATCAACAGGGTTTGCACTCACTGCCAGCTCAAGGGAAATCACCACTCACTTTCTCAAAAACACTCCTCATCTGCCCTGCCCATTATGTTCTCATGCCATCCATAGCACCAGTCATATTCCACATATTCCAGGCATCCTTCTCATCTGGCCTGGCAGGCATCTTGCTTACACTCTCTCCATCTGTTTCCATGCAGGATGGAGCTAGCCCATAACAAGAGGGAGGTGTCCCAGGCTGGGGACGCACGCCAAGCTAAAGGTCCTCACAGTCTTTGAAATTAGAGTCATCCAGCTGGGTGGAGAGGATCTGGACCATTCCTGCTTAGAGGGTGAGGTCGGCGGCGCTCAACCAAGTGAGGATCCTGCACTGCAACATCCATCAGACAACTATACTTTGAGTGATGTCTCTGTCTCACAGTCCCTGCCATGCACTAATTACCTCACTTCTCTCTCACAAGCGCATCCAGGAAGCAGCCAAGGGTAGCCACGAGCCAGGTCATTGACTCCAGCCCCGAGGATACCTCAGAAGAGGAATTCATGGACAGACCAGTAGAAGACCCAACACAGTGCTCACCCACACCCTCCAGCAGTGCAGAGACACACACCTCGGTGGGACCTAGTGGTAGATTAGCCTCGGGGGTCACAATCTGGTGAGCACATCGTAAGGTCTGATCCACAGAAGGTGGAGGCACAAAAATCCAAAGGTGCCAGCACTTGGAGGACAGCTGGAGGCCCGGAATCTGCTGAGTCCCAGTCAGATGATGTACTAGGTTCTATCTCAGTTGCTGGAGCTGAAAAGTCAAGCTCGGGAGCATCAGGAAGGGGTGGCTACTGCATTCGTCATATTGCAAGGCACGGTGGACGTGTCTGTCCATCTTTTGTCTAAGGTGATAGCGCCGGCATCCCAACGCACTGAGATCAACTCTGGTAGGATGGCAGTCACCATGGAAACCTTGGTCCAGGACATTGGTCCTGCACTGCTGCGCAGGCTCAACTCCATCACTGAGACACTTGCTGACAGTCTTCAGTATCAACGCAAGATGGGGGCAGGGCATATTGAAATCATTCCAGCTGCCCCTTCCTCTCAAGGCACCCATAGGGAGGAGGATCAGCAGGTGCACACTCTGGGGCCATCCATCCAGGTGACTCCGGGAGTGTCCAGCCTATTTGATTCCCTGCTTCCTGTGACTCCCACTGCTCCATCTCCACAAGACTTGGAGGGTGCCACTGCCACACAGCAGGACCCTGAAAGCAGGCCGGGGCCCTCCCAGTCTCGGTCCTGAAGAGGACATCCCCTGCAAGGTCATCACGGACAGGGCATAGCAGTCAGCAGGCTGCCTCCACCTCCGCTGTGGATACCCAGGGAGTGCAAAGACGTAGCGGCAGGATTAGGAAGGTTAAGAAGATGTACAGCATGGCCATGGATGACGTGATTATGTAATCACGTACATAATATGACAATTGTAAATAAACTCCCAAGAATGTCTCCTTGCCTCAGGCTCCTTGTTATGATGAGCAGTGTTCATGTCACTCAGATGTGAAACCTTGGTTTCTGCATAAGTTAAAGGTAGGTGTCTCAGTCCAGGGCTCTTCCTTTCAGAGCAAAGTGATTGTCTGGCTTCACACTCATTGGACACATTAGTGATGCTTGCACCTTGATGTGACTTTGCTGCCAGAATGTCACGGCCAACCATTACAGACTCCTGTGATTTTCTCTGTATGCTGTCAGAACTTTTGAGGTGGTGCTGGCCCCCATCTGTTCAGCATCTGTATCTGGTAACGGTGTGGTCTTGCAGGGGACGGGTGTTGAAGGCTGCCAAAGGATCAGGTGCTGTTAAAGTATCACAATGCTGTGGAGTCCCCATGATATGACTCTGTTCAGAGAGCGCAAGGAGCTGCCCTCAGCCAGACAGGAGTTAAACATTCACAGATGAAACGTGAAGATCTATGGAGTGTCCTCACTGCATGTTGTCATCATCCTCCTGGAATCTTGCGACTATTAGGGCCTCCGCTGCAACTCTATGACTTGAACCTGATCACAGAGGGTATGTGAGCTGCCGTCAGCCACACAGGTGTTAGACATTCACATGCAACGTGAAGGTGTCAGGAGTGTCCTCACTGCATCTCATCATCATCCCCCACAAATCTTGCAGCTATTAGGGTCTCATGAGCACACCTGCCTTGTCTGGCAAATTCGATGGCCTCATCATTGGAATCCTCGCCTTCCAGGGCCTCATCACTCTCATCCCCTTTGACGTCCTCCTCATCAGAGGAGATGTGCAGCTCCTTCATCTCCTCCTCAGCCAGATCCTCCTCCCATTGCAGCGCCAGGTTGTGGAGCGCGCAGCAAGCGACGATGATGCGTGACATCCTCTGGGGATTGTACTGGAGTGCTCCACCAGGTCTGTATAAGCATCAGAGCCTGATTTTCAACTTGCCAATTGTGTGCTGCACCCAAAGCCTGGGTTGCAGCATGAGCCTTGTTATGCGGTTGCTCTGCTGAAATCTGAGGCCACCACATGGGCATCATTGGCCATGTCCTCTGTGGGTAGTCCTTGTCCCTGATGAGCCAGCCCTGCAGCCTCTGTGGACCCTGGAAGGTGTCAGGGACCTAAGACCTGCTGAGGATGTAGGAGTCGTGGGCATTCCCAGGGTATCGTGCACAGACTGTAGGATTTGTGGTAGTCACAGACCAGCTGAACATTCAGCAAGTGGAAGCCCATGCAGTTGAAGTCCTGGACTGCTTGTTGCCATGGAGATCTAAGCGCCACATGAGTGCAGTTGATGATACCTTGCACCTGTAGAAAACCAGAGATCTGCACAAATCCCAGCACTCTTGCATCCTGGCTTGCCTGATCCCCGTCGAAATACACAAAGTTCTGTCCCGCACAGGTCACCTGTAGAGCTCTGGAAGAAGCCTCTGGCATAAAAATTGAGCACCACAGTCACTTTCACAGCCACTGGCAACGATCTATTTACCCTGGGTGTAGCAAGGCACCTACAAGCTCATTCAGAGGGTTGCTGCCTCTTCATCTTGAGGGTGGCGGTCCTCGCTTTGCTGAACCAGGCACCTCCATCATAATCTTCTCCTCCTTCTCTGCTCCCTGTAAATTATGAGGCTCACAGCTAGATCATTAGGTTTCTGATGGTCTCCTCCTGCAGTATCAAAGGAGGAGACACGAGGGTTAGTACCTGTCTCCTAAGGACCTCTCTTGGTTAAACCTCCTGCTCAGGCTGCATCTCAAGGCCCCTTCACGCATGCTGGAGAGTGCTGGCCACCACTTGGATGGCCAGTGTGTAGTGTGCATCATGGTTGTCCAAAACCCCACCCACCTCCACTCCACTCCATTGGACTGATTGGCGGCAGCTTTGCCCACTGGGCTGCATACTGTGCTCTCAGCTCAGACACAGGCATTCCTGTAACCCACACTGCAAAGCCACACTGTTAGCTTGAACCATGAGGGTTACTGGTCCAAAGTTGAATAAAGACATTGCAAGGGGCTGTGAGCGCCTCCACCAGTGAATGCACCATAGCCACCTTCCACAAGGGGATTCTACAACTTGACCAGTCATCCAATTGTTCTGCTGCCCCCTAAAACGCCCATTAATTTGAAATCTGCGCCCAAGAGATGAAATGTTCTGCAGCACTTGGTGGCACATTCATGCTTTTGTGTTGCTTGAGTGGGCAGAAAAGCTTCAGAGGCCCGACTGCAAGCGTGTCAATGGAGCTGCTGGTGAGCAGTGACATGTGTGGAAAATTGCCCATTTTTGACAAGCTTTTCCAAGTGCCTGGCCGCTTCCCTCACTCTCCCCGTGGCATGTGCTTGTGTACTCCCATCAGTCTGTGCTGCCTTGGCCCCCATTTCACCTGACCCACACTGGAGCCCTTGCTCCGGCACCACACTGGAAGCCAGCTGGGAAAAAGTGACTTGCCTGTGCTCCCCACGAATGCACGGCACCTCTTCCTTCATGTCCAACCCTGGTGAGTGCTGTACAAGGTTGTGTGCACTCACAACTCACATCTGAGTTCCCCTCAAAGTGCAGCTTGCCAGGCGCATGCACCATTCTGAAGTCACACCCACGCAGGGATTAACTTTGATGTTGGGGTTGATTCCGGTGTGCAGGCACAATACTGAGTTACAGATGCATTAAAATAAAGTTCCTGCGTTTGGATGGCAGGAAATGCAGCCCACCATTGACGGGGGGAGGGGACAGTCGAGTCCTGGATTTACATTGCTGAGAAACATGACTAGGGCAATCTCGTAATATTTTCCGCTCATGCCGCCAAACACGCCCTCCACAAACAGGAGTGGAAAATTCTGCCTTAAGATTTAAAAATTATTTAATTATGTATCATTCTACCTGCATGTTCCTCCGCAGAAAAGTAAAGCAGGTCCATTTCTTTCAGTGCTTCTTTTGGTGCAGTCCTGCCACTGCTGTCATCCCTTGTGCAGTAAAGCAGCATCACCCTCCTTAGAACATATCCTATGGTAGCTCATTGTACATAGCGATATACCATGTCATACATACACATTCTGGGAATTCTTTGTTTTTGCTTGTATAAATAACAACGGAATTATAAAATTAGCAACAGTTTTTCTAGTGCACAGGAATATTTTCATAGCCTTCAACTTGCAGTTTTACAAGTGACTAATATATTGATTACAATGTGAATGGTAGTAACACATTTATTATCACACATTATTACATTGTAATTTTACAGATAACAATGTATTACCCTATGTTAATAGATGGATAACTGCAAATGACTTGGTTGGCTAAGAGTGGCATTAATGCACAATAAAAAGCCCATATTCATTGCCACAACTAAATAGTTTCACATGTTTTTTAACTTGAGCCATTCAAGCATGGTAATAATGATCCTTCCATTCTGGTTTATGTTGCATATGGGACGTTGAATAGAACAAGATTTCAGTCTTTGATTCCAACACAGAATGCACTGCAGTATTTTTAAAACCACACTATAAGATACATCATCAGTGTCAAATAATCCAACTGGCCAATAAAACAGTTTTTAATCAGAGCTAAAAGATCTAATTCTTTGAACAAGCTTGACATTCAAAAACAAATATAATAATTTCTAGATCACCACATTTGAGGCATGCTGGCTTTTATTTAAAATACTTATGGTTAGAATGAACATTTCAAATGGCGGAATCCTCCCAGATTGACACTAAGTGCGGTAGTGGGTGTCAAAAAAGACGACGTACCTGCTGGCTGCAATGACAAGTTTTCACGCCGTATTGTCCCTTTCCAAGCGTGTCCTGCTTCATTAATAATGCATTCATGGAAAACACTCCAGGTCACTAGTGGGCAGACTTGGATTTGCCATGACCTCAGTGCTTCCTTGCTCCGGGTGCCATATTTAAAGCGCACCAGAGCACAGCCTACTCCGTGTATACAGACCAGGACTGCTCCAGACGACAGATAGCCTGGAAAGCAAAGAAAATGGTAGGCCCAAATTTTGAGATGCCTCCCTGGGGTGCCTGCTGGACTCAATGGAAGGCCCCTGTGATGTCCTGTACCGTGACTCTGGCCTCAGGAGGTCCACCAGAGTCACCAATCCGGCCTGGGAGGCAGTGGCAGCAGCGGTCAACATCACCGGAGCACAGAGGAGGTCAACCATCCAGTGCAGGAAGAGGATGAAAGCTGTCATCCATTCCACCAGGGTAAGTCAACCACCTCATCACTCTCAATTCACAAACCCATCACACATCCATAGGGATCTCACGCCTCAAGGGATGACACCATTAACTCTCACACATACCCTCACATCTCCAACAGGCTCATACCTTCTGGAGTTCACATCCTCATCCTGTCCATGGCTCTGCTCACCACACATTCCATGTGGTGCCATGTGTCCTGCTCACACTCTCTCCATCTGTTTTCATATAGGAGAAGCCTGCTCACAACAGCAAGGAGAGGTCCCAGACCGGGTGTGGAGTGGCCCACATTAGGCTCCTCACTCACTTTGAGGAGTGGGCCATCGCGCTAACGGTGAGGACATGGACTGTGCCTGCGGTGACGGAGGTCGGTGACGAACACCCATGCGAGGCTCCTGGACACATCATCCCTCTCTCAATGTGTCTGTGAGTGCTCTCTCTCCTGCTTTTGACTCTGCTGCCATGCACTAATCATCTCTACTTTGGTTCACAGGGAGCTCTGCCAAGTGACCGATGCCCTCAGCCAGCCAGTCCCTCAGCTCCATCCAGGTCCTCAACTCCAGCCAAGAGGACATCATGTCCATTGAAGATCTGGAAATAAGCAGCCTGGAAGACTCATCACAGCGCTTACCCACACCCTTCACCAGCGCAGAGACACACACCTTGATGGGACTTAGATTAGAGCAGGCTCGGGTTCATAATCCAGTGGTCACTGCACAGACATGTGTCCGCAGCAGGGGAGGCAGGTTCAGCCGAACTCCCCAGCACTCGGAGGACTGCTGGGGATCAGGCATCTTGAGGTCCGGATCAGATGATGAGCCTCTGGATTTGGCCTTCCAACTCATCGTGGAGAGTCAGCAGATGATGGGAGAACATTGTGCAGGCCTGTTGGAAGCCTTCAACAGAGTGGTACGCGGATCAGAAGAATGCATCTGCCTGCTCTCTGATGAAGTGGTGCCCACATGTGCACGTATGGATGTCTCCATGGGAAGGATGAAAGATGCCACCCTGGTCCAGCAGAATGCGGAGATGTGCACAGATGTGCACTCCATCGCGGTAGCCATGGTTGAGTTCCTACAATGGCAATGCGAGCAGCTAACAGGGCACCTAGATATCCCTCCAGGTGCTCCTTCCACTCAAGGAGTCAGGCCGGGGCCTCGGGCACTTGAAGGGAGGAGAAGTGGCAGCTGAACACCCCTGGGTCATCCACTCAGGAATCTCAGAAGTTGTCTTCTCCCTCTGAGTCCCCTTTGCCTGTGATCCACTCAACCTTAACCTCTGTGACCGTTGAGGGAGTAGCTGATCCACAGGATGACGGCCAAAGCAAGCTGGGCCATCAAGGCCTCGGACCTCCAGAGGATGCACGCTGATGTCATCAGAGGCAATAGGGCCAACCATTGCACAGGCTGTCTCCATCCCTGCTGCAGATGTCAGGGCAGCACCTAGAAAAGTGGTAGGCCTAGAAAAGTTAACAAATTCTGATTAATGAAGTGGTTGCATGGGTGAACATGTTTTGCCATTTTATAATCTGAAAATACATTCACATTCACTGAATAATGTGTAATGTCATCTTTCAGCTTCATTGACAGGGTTTACAAACCTCCCACTGCATCTCCCTCCACTAGCAGTTCAGCTGCATACAGCTGGGCCCCTAGTAATTCTGGAGGGAGAAGAGTGCGTGTGTGATAGGGCCTTTCATGAAAGCATTCTCCCACGTAAGCAGAGCCTTCATCCATCACACTTATCTTACTGTCCTGATCATTTTCAATGCTGTTTGCTGGGGTTCACTTTCAGTAGTATTCTTCAGTTATACAGGGCATTGGTGAGACTGCACCTCGAATACTGTGTGCACTTTTGGTCTTCTTATTTAAGGAAGGATGTAAATGCATTGGAGGTGGTTCAAAGGAGATTTACTAGATTGATACCTGGAATGAGTGGGTTGTCTTATGAGGAAAGGTTAGACAGACTGGGCTTGTTTTCACTGGAGCTTAGAAGAGTGAGGGGTGATTTGATTGAAGTATACAAGATCCTGAACAGCCTCAACAAGGTGAACATCGAAAGGATGTTTCCTCTTGTGGGGAGTCCAGAACTATGCGGCACTGTTTTAAAATTAGAGGTTGCCCTTTTAGGACAGAAATGAGGAGAATTTTTTTCTCTCAGACGGTTGTGCAATTTTGGAATTCTCTGCTTCAGAAGGTGGTGCAGGTGGGGTCATTAAATATTTTTAAAGCAGAGTTAGATAGATTCTTTTTAGGCAAGGTAATCAAAGGTTATCAGGGTCAGATGGGAATGTGGAAATTGAAACACAAGCAGATCAACCATGATCTTACTGAATGGCGGTGCAGGCTCGAGGGGCCAAATGGTCTATTCCTGTTCCTATTCCTTATGTTCCTCCACCCTTGCTACCTCATCCACCCTTACTCTCTTCTCCACCTTTATTCCCTCCTCCCTCTGAACACCTATCCGCTTCTGTACTCCATCCTCACCCGGACACCTTCCATTCTCTGAACTTCCTCCATACCCCCCGGACAACTTCCCCGCTCCGAACTACTCCCTTATACCTTCCTCCCCCCTTACACCTACCTCGCCACTTGCAGTATTCTCACCCATTTTACCCTCCTCTCCCCATACTCCCTCCTCTCCTGTACATCCACCTCCCCCTCCCAGCCTCACCCCCAGACTCCTTCACCCCCCCCGACCTCTCAAGCTCATACCTCGCCTCCCAGTACACCTTCATCTCCCACTCACAGCTAGACCTTCCTCTCCCGTCCTTCGCCATTCATCCATAGCAGCGAGTGGCCAAGACCACGATGTTTCTAAAGAATCAACGGAGACCTTCCACCTTCCGCGAGCTGCTTCATGGCCAAGCTATGTCCATGAAGGTCCACCCAGCATGCAATGCATGTGTTCCTCCAGGGTCTGGTAGCCATAGGGCTCCAGCATCTTCTTCTCCCTAAATGTCCGCAATCTGAGCAAGGCCTTAAAGGTGAGTCCTGACTTCTGCATGTCACACATTTCCAGATGTGTTCTGGGCCGGCATGCAAATCGCGTTCACGCCAGCCTCCAGCGGGATTTGTGTTCCGCCATGGCAGACAGTATTGGATGATCCCGCTGTGATTTCATGCCAACACAAAACCAATTTCTGCCCCTCACGCTGAATTGTCCGCCCCTGTCTGCCATGATGCCCACGACCAATGGGACCGAGCAATTCCACCCCAAAGTGTTTTGTACTGGAATAGAGACCTTAAGATTTTTAAAGCATCTATGCATCAGTTATAATTTATTCTTTCCCCTTTGGAACATCCACTAGAAGTTTGTAAATATATTATTTGAGAAAAATGTTAGCAAAGTCCTTTATCTTCACTGGTGTTTCTGAAAATGAAATGTTTGCAAACTACAGTTTGTCAGTCAAAAGTTGCAGATTTTCCTGTATTTTTGTATCCTTGTAGGGCAGACAATGTTTGTGATGCAACATCTTTAATGGCCTGGATTTTGTGGTAGTAATGGCGGCGGAACTGTCAACATTTTCAGTCATTATTCCACTACATATGCACAGATAAGCATGGAAATCTGAAGCAGTCAGTGATTCTATGCATCCCCATAGGGTGCACATTCCCAGACTGCAATCAAGTAGAAATCATTAAACTGGCAAGAAGTTTCCCTTTTACCCTATTTACTGGAAGTAAATCCCCTTGAAAAAGCTTCACCTTGTTGACAGAGGTGTTGATGAGCTTTTAAAAATGCACTAAGTTCATAACTACTGCTGCAAAAAATCAACATCTCTGAAAAACAAATTTTTATTTGTGAAAGGTCAAATTCCTCCAGTATGATCAAAAAATAACATTAACATTTTTTTTAAGAAAGTTTGTTATGATATTTCAGCTTCTGCCTTAATTCCATGTGTATGTCCCAATCATTTATTTCGATGTCTGTAAAATTTTAATTAAATGTGAAAAGCCCAGTGCATTTTACTGCTTGGTCTTTGAGAATACATGAATCCGGTTGACTGCTTGATGATGCTGGAAGACTTTGTACCAGATTCAGACTAATGCCAGGAAAAGAGAAATCCATGTCAAAAAGATTGTTAAATTGTTGTCGTCAGCTTCCTTTGAGGCCAGCAGAAAATTCCATTGCTTCACCGCTGACAGCTGTTAGGAAATAGAGATGGTTTAAGTAAGTTATATTTGTATTTGTGGGTGGTAAGAATGAAATTTAATTTGTATTTTTGTGACTGTGATTTGTGGAGTAAAAGGATAAAACCTGAGTCTTAGTTTTCTGACCCTTGAAATGCTGAGCTGGGTTATCAAGGGGGATAGTGGTTTAGGGAAGTTAAAACAAAGTAGGAAAAACTGTGCTGTTGCCTAGCAACAGGGATCCAGAGAGGGAGGCTCCACACACACACACACACACACAGAAACTGAAAGCAGTTTGGTTGCAGTTGGTCAGTGTGGGCTTCAAGTTTGAAAGGAGTTGCCAGCAGAAACAGCATAAGAGAGGGACAGGTAGCAAGTCCCAAAGTGTTATGTTCCTTCTCTGTCAAGTCACTTTGCTCGGCAAACATAGTTGCACACCTATCTATTGGGAGTGAGTTGGTAAACAAGATACTGCAGACACAGGGACCAATGTAAGTTTAAGCATATGTTGCTTATTAACACAAGTAACAGGGCACTAACATGTGTGCTTCTCCAACTAGACTCTATTCTAAACTACTGATTAACATTGTAGCCCGCGCTACAAAGCAATTGGGTAATACAATCACATGGTCAATCTGCTCACATTCTCTTTAAGGTGTATTGCACCTCAGATTACCACACAAAGTAAAGTTGGAAGCAGTGGCCAGCAGAAGCAGGATATGAGGGGGAAGTGCAGAGGAAGCAGGTTTCCCCAAAAAACTAAAGAAGAGTCTCCAAAATCAGAGAGTGAAACAGGAGCAAGTCCCAAGAAGACATTCTAGTCAAAGGAAGAACAGGAGCCTGGACAAGGCAAAAACAGAATTACCTGGAAAAACTCAGCAGGTCTGGCAGCATCGGTGGAGAAGAAAAGAGTTGACGTTTAGAGTCCTCGTGACCCTTCCACAGAACTGAGCGAATATAAGGAGAGGGGTGAAATATAAGCTGGTTTAAGGGGGGGGGGGGGCGGGGTGGAAGTAGAGAAGTTGGGGGGGGTGGTGTTGGTGTGGTTGTAGGGACAAGCAAGCAGTGATAGGAGCAGATAATCAAAAGATGTCACAGCCAAAAGAACAAAAGAGCACAGAGGTGTTGAAGGTAATGATATTATCTAAATGAATGTGCCAATTAAGAATGGATGGTAGGGCACTCAAGGTACAGCTCTAGTGGGGGTGGGGTGGAAAGACTAGCGGGTCATAAAAGATTTAAAAATAATAGAAATAGATGGGAAAAGAAAAATCTATATAAATTATTGGAAACAACAAAAGGAAGGGGGAAGAAATAGAAAGGGGGTGGGGATGGAGGAGGGAGTTCAAGATCTAAAGTTATTGAATTCAATATTCAGTCCGGAAGGCTGTAAAGTGCCTAGTCAGAAGATGAGGTGCTGTTCCTCCAGTTTGCATTGGACTTCGCTGGAACAATGCAGCAAGCCAAGGACAGACATGTGGGCAAGAGAGCAGGGTGGAGTGTTAAAATGGCAAGCGACAGGGAGATTTGGGTCATTCTTGCGGACAGACCGCAGGTGTTCTGCATAGCGATCGCCCAATTGGAGAGACCAAATTAATTAGCACATTTGTTTAGATAATATCACTACCTTCAACACCTCTGTGCTCTTTTGTTCTTTTGTCTGTGACATCTTTTGATTATCTGCTCCTATCACTGCTTGCTTGTCCCTACAACCACACCAACCCCCCTCCAACTTCTCTCTCCTCCCCCCCAAACCACCTTAAACCAGCTTATATTTTACCCCTCTCCTTATATTCGCTCAGTTCTGTGGAAGGGTCATGAGGACTTAAAACGTCAACTCTTTTCTTCTCCACCGATGCTGCCAGACCTGCTGAGTTTTTCCAGGTAATTCTGTTTTTGTTTTGGATTTCCAGCATCCACAGATTTTTTTGTTTTTAGCCTGGACAAGGTCCTGTTCTGTGGAAGTTAAAGTAAGGAGCAGAGAGGCAAGTTCCAAGCTCCACAATTAAAGGGAAGAAAGCTGCAGGAAGCAGACTTAAAGCAAAAACAGTTTGCAGGAAACCAGAAGATCCAAGGAGACAGCAGAAGGACTGTAACTCTTTACTATGGGCATGTGAAGCAGTGGTGTTCTGTTGGCATGGCTGAGTCAGTGAGAGAGAGTGTCAGAGTGAGAGAACTCATGGAAGAAAGCTTGAATGCAAGTGGCGATCGGGGAGAGGAACATCGGAAGGAGACTTCAAAACCCTGGAAATGGTTCCTTGTGGAAGGCATCTAAGAGAAAGTGTCATTTGGGAGAAGATTCCCAAGCAAATTCTTCTAGAGTGGAAACTGGAAAGCCTCGTGTGAAAGATGGAATCCAGTGAGACTGGTTGGCTTACAGTATGACAAGCCTCTGGGGGAAGTTGCAGGAAGATCCATAGCATCTGTTTGAGGTGGCATCTGTCACTTGGTTTCAAAGTGTGGTATGTCTGACCACAGGTTGCCTATTGGTTTACATGGACTGTGTACTTACTGTGAACATTAGAGTATAAGATAGCTTTTTTAAATTTGTGTCATCCTTGCAAATCTGTATATATCTGTAAAGGTATAGTTGTGGGTGAAGGAGTATTCTAATATGGTTAATGTTTTCTTGTTTAATAAATGTTTTATTCTTTTGTTAAAAGTTCATCAGCCGACTCTTGTGACTCTGTTCAGAAGTCACTCTCCACATATCGAAACAAAAAATACAAGTTAGGATCCATCAAATCGGGTTCCACCCTGGGATCTGACTTATCCAGTAGTAACATCAGCTAGGATCATAACACTGCAAAATCTGGGTTCATGTCAAATAAATACTGTTGCTTCATAAAAATAGCTTTCTCATCTGTACAATGATATTCACCTAGCTAATGTTGTTGAATAGGGGCAAGAATGAAACAACAGACATGTTGGATATAAGACTACAGATGTTCTGTAGGTTCTTTGCACTTGCTCGATTGACTTATTACACTTGCTGAGATTGACTTAACCATGAATTGACATGCTATTTTCAACACTGCAGAATGTTGATCAGTAATTTTTTTAAATGGTATTTATGAAGATCAACGGATGCTTTATGAGGCTTGGGAAGTCCCTACTCTTTAATCCTTGTTTGTGTACATACATAATCAAAGAGAAAGCATGCAAATACTTGTATGCAGCTCAAAATTACCTCATTTTTAGCCACATTGAATTTTCTCCACCCACCTTTGAAGAAACTTAGGCTGGATTCTGATATACAATCTTCCTCTCCTACAAACCTGAGTAAGATTAGTGACTTCCCAAATGGGAAACCATGAGCATAAATTCCCCTCTCCCTCATGTGAGGTATCAGCCTTTGCTAAGATAAAGGCAAAATACTGTGGATGCTGGAAATCTGAAACAAGAACAAAAAATGCTGGAAAAACTCAGCCGGTCTGACAGCATCTGTGGAGAGAAAGACAGAGATAACGTTTTGAGTCCATATGACTCTTCTTCAGAGCTAGAAGAAGAGCTAGCTCTGAAGAAGAGTCATACGGACTCGAAATGTTAACTCTGTCTTTCTCTCCACAGACGCTGTCAGACCTGCTGAGTTTTTCCAGCAATTTTTGCTTTTGTATCAGCCTTTGATATGCTGGCCAACTCCATCCTCAAGCTTTTTTCAGTACCAAACCTTACAGCCTCATAAAGCATCCATTGATCTTCATATATACCAGTAAAAAATTTACTGATCTACGTTCTGCAGTGTTGAAAATAGCATGTCAATTCATGGTTAAGTCAATCTCGGCAAGTGTAATATTACAGTCTGACCTTGGACTAGGCACAATTCAGAATGTGCATATTTATTTCATAGCATGTACTCACCAAAAAATTACAATCGTGCCACCTCTCCAAGCAGTAAAATAAATCTAATAATTCTGCCTGCAGCACATTCATCAACTCCACAGAGTCACATTACAATTATTTCAATAGCAATCACCCTCAGCTGAAATTCAAATTCTTACTCATTAACACATGGAATAGTCAATCCCACTGAGAGCCAACTGTATTACAGCATATTCACACACACTCTGCAATATGATAAATAGATTGCTAAGGAAGACTTAATAATTCTCACAATTACATTTATGCTACAGAGCACAAGGACGCAGATGTGTTCATGATTACACTTGAAGGTGTTAGGTTCCCAAATCATCAGTGTTTTTGGAAGAAATGCAGGGTGAAATCAAGGCATTTTCCAGGAGAACAATCAGCGGATAGGCTGATAAGGAAATAGCAGAAGGTTGCATGGCAACACTGACAAGGGCTTTTGGAGGAGGTCTAGGCCCACTCTTTTGGCTGAGGTACGGTACTTAGATGAAGGAATCTCATGGGGACAGCATACAAAATAACTTAGAAGAAGAAAAAGAGAACGAAATGAAATCTATCTTCCAGACAGGGGCTTTGCCATTAAGAGGATTTTGGATCCTGAATCTGGCTGATGGAGCATTGCCTCCATCCAGATTTCTAGTCAACACATGGCAAGAAGTATACTATTAAAAATTTGTCAGAAATCAGGTCATTTGGAAAGCTAGTAAAGGTGAGAAAATTAAGAAAGAACAAAAAACCATTTCTTTGTGGTATTTGTGGTGTCTTCATGATACACAAAGTACCTCACCGAGGGCTAGAAACCACAGGCAGTGTGGTTAGCATAGCCTGATGAAGCGACAAGGGAAAGGTCTCTACTTTCTATTCTATTCTGCTTGTTGCTAGCTTACTGTAGTGACTTTGGTGCTTTTTCACTCTGGGTGCCATATTTAAAGCGTCTTCCTGCTCTCTGATGAAGTGGTGCCCATATGTGCACTCATGGAAATCTCCATGGGAAGGATGACGGACGCCATGGAGGCGCTGGTCCAGCAGAACGCAGAGGTGCAAGCAGACCTGCACTCCATTGCAGTAGCCATGGGTGAGTTCCTGCAGTGGCAATGCAAGAGGGAAGTGGGGCGCCTTGACATTCCACTAGATGCTCCTTCCCCTCAAGGAGTCAGGCTGGGGCCCTCAGGCACCTGAAAAGAGGAAGAGCAGCAGTAACTCCTTAGTCATCCACTCAGGAATCTCAGAGACTGTCAGCTCCCTCCGAATCCCCTTTGCCTGTGACCCCCTCATCCTCTGTCACCGCAGAGGGAGCAGCTGGCCCACAGGAGGACAGCCAAAGCAAGCCAGCGCCTTCAAGGCCTCAGCTCTCCAGAGAGCACATGCCGAAGTCATCAGAGGCAACAGGGCCAACCATTGCACAGGCTGTCTCCACCCCTGCTGCAGTTGTCAGAGCAGCACCTAGAAGAAGTGGTAGGCCTAGAAAGGTTAAGAAATTCTGATCACAAGTGGTTGCATGGATGAACACATTTTGTCACTTTATAATCTGAAAGTATATTCGCTTTCACTGAATAACGTGTAATGTTATCTTTCAGCTTCATTTACAGGCTTCACACGTCCTCCCCCTGCAACCCCACCACTAGCAGTTCAGCTATTCGTGATTCGAGAGGGAGAAATATGGGTGGCAGAGCTTGTCAGAGCCTCATGCAAGCACTCTCCCACTCACACAGACACTTCATCCATCACAGTCATCTTACTGCCCTGCTGGGGTTCTCTTTCCATTATCCATCTGAGCTGACTGTGTCTCCACCCGGTCACTGATCGCTCTCCCAAGCAGCACATCTACCCATCCAACACAGGGCTCTGCTCACTTTCAATTTTTAAACCATGGTCGTAGTGAAGTTTTGGATCAGCTCCCCCATCCTTTCCCCTCCCCCATTCACCCATGTCCTTTCCCTCATCACTGTGGACTCCCCAGCATCATCTTCCACCTCCCCGCTGTCACCTACTGACCCGAATCTTGTCTTTCCAGGATGTCCAGGTGAACGTGCATGTTCCCTACCTTCCTGAAAATCCCACCCCCATCCACGTTAATCTTCCCGACCTCTTCTTTCCCACCACCTCTGATCCCTCATCAATCACCCTCACCTCACTTCTACTTCCCCCGACACACCCTCACACTCCCACCCTACTGGCTCCCCACATCCCTTCTCACAATCACTATTCCATCCTACCACTCCTACCCTCAGTTCGCTCCCCAGGTGCAGTCATTGGGCAGAATTTTTCATTTGGCGTACGAGTGCATGCCTGACATGCTCGAGCATAAAATAGCACATGATGACCTCGACCTTCCACCTCCCCAGAACACATTCCCCTCCCACTTGCAGATAGACCTTCCACTCACTTGTCCCTCACCGATCATCAGTAACAGTCCAAGGCCAAAATCGTGATGTTCCAAAGCAGGCCCGAAGCATCAATGGAGACCTCCCACCTTCCAAGAGCTGCTTCGTGGTGGAGTCATGTCCATGAGAGTCCACCCAGCATGCGATGCATGTGTTCCTCCAGGGTCTGGTAACTGTAGGGCACCGGCACCTGCTTCTCCTCGGATGTCCACAGTCTGAGCAAGGCCCTAAAGGTAAGTCCCAATTTCTGTATGTCTCGCTTGTCCAGAAGTGTTGTGGGCTGATGTGTTTTCCCGTCAGCATGATGGTAAATTGGGCATGGGGGGATGATTGCATCCCAATAGCAGGATGCAAATGGGGTTCACTTTGGCCTCCAGCATAATCTGCGTTCCGCCATTATGGACACCATCAGATGATCCTGCCATACTTTCATGCTGACATGAAACCAATTTCTGCCCCTCGTGCTGATTTGTTCCTCCCCGCCACCGCTAGCTATGACACCCACCACCAGCGGGACCGGACAATTCCATCGGGCAGAATTTTCCATGCCCACTGATGTCGTGCGTGCTAGGGGGCATGAGCAGACAATATGGCAAGAAGGCCAAAAATCAGTTTCATGGTGCCGTGAAACCAGTTTGCAATCATCTGCTCCGCCCGTCAATGGCTGGCCGCATTTGATGCCATCAGATGTCGGGAAGCTTATTGTAATACATCTGCATATCATTACAAACCCAGCCCACCAAAATCATTGCCCCACACTGGATTATTCAAGCACATTGGCATGATTGCATGCCGATGTATTTCACAACTCTACATAAGCAACGTGCACCTGGCGAACTGCACTTCGCTTGGGACTTCAAAGTTTGTTTGCCTTTCTTGCTTCAGGCAGTACTCACAGTCATTAGCACCAGTCTTCACAGGGGTCACCACATTACCTTTAGCGAGGCCCATGGGCCACTCTACCTACCAAACCAGCCATAACATGGAGGTGGCTTTTCAACAGCTGCAGGGCTAGAGCTTGCTTGGGGAAGGGGAAGAAGTGGCCTCAAGCAAGGGAAGAGGCTGCAGGGTGAGGGCTGTACTGGGGAAGGAGGCTATCCCACGGTGTGAGTGGGGGCAGATGTTGATTTGTGCAAGTGGTCTCAAGATGATGAGGTCTGAGGAGGCAGCCTCCAAATGAGATGAGGCCAAATGGAGATGTGAGGGTGTTTGTAAAAGAATGGGTGGTGATGTCCCTTGAGCTGGCAGTGAGTGAGATGACAGTGAATGTGTGATAGACTTGAGTGTGTGAGTTTAAAATGATGAGATGGTTGCCTTACCCTGGCAGCACAAATGAGATCCTCTGTCTGCATTGGATGGCCAATCTCTTCTGTGTAGCATTGGCACTGACCACCACTGCCATCACCTGCCAAGTCGGAGTGGTAAGGTTGCTGCCCCTCCTGCCGCCAGAGCGGGGTGTAAGAGGACATCACAAGAGGCCTCCATGGCATCAAAAGGCACTTGAGGGATGCATCACTAAACCTGGGAGCTACAGTCTTCTTGCCTTTCGGGGCCATGTCTTCTTTGCAGCAGACATGGACTGGAAGCACTAAGAGGTGTGCTTGCGGTTGTACTTTAAATGTGGCACTCAGTATGATTAAGTGGTGAGGTGATAGTGCGGCAGGCAAACTGGAGCCCACCTGCCATCGAAATGATGTTTCCCGGGAATGCAGACGTAAAGCAGCAGGATTGGGACAATATGGTGTGAGAAGCTGCCATTGCGGCCGGCAGGTAAAATGTCATTTTTCCCGTCCGCTACAACACATTGTGCAAATCTGGGATGATTCTGCCCAATGTGTTAGCAGTCTAGAACTCATTGTTGGGGAAACATTCCTTATAAATAATGTAGGAATCCAGTCAGAATATAGTCAGGGAGCTGCTATCAATTCTAATCTTCTTTGTGTTATACACCTAGTGACACTACACAGAAGATAACAAGATAATACAGAAGCACTTTGTGAAATTTAAAAGTTGAATTTAATCTTTTCTCTTTATCCTGCTGCCAACATCAATACACAGTGCAGTTTTTTGTGCCACAATTGTAATCTATTCTTTGGAATAGAGAGCAGCTTTGGGCAGCAAATTAATATTCATCAACTAACTTAAATGGGTTTCTGGCACTCATTCATGTAGACATGCCAAAATAATGGGAGTACACCAGCAAAGATCTGGCTTGATGTAGTGAAGCAAGGTTAAAGAGACTATTTCTTCTTTGGTTGTACAAGAGAGACTGTTGGATAAATTGAGTTAAGCAGCACCAGGCCCATTAGCAACAATTGAATCGTTGGAGTAAATATTTTTGTTTAATTGTGAAGCATTCTTTTGATACCATTAGCGAGATTGTTTTTCTGTTCTATGCTTTAGGCGGTGTGAGGGCTGCTGAGGTTGGGTGGGGGAGAAGCAACAAGTACACACAACCATGCCAGCACAAGGCTAGGGTTATTAGAATGCTCAGAGCTCATTTGGATCCATGAGTAGAGGCTTCCATGCAAACCAGGATAGAATTGATACCTGAACACTCAGTGGAGCTGGACTTTGGACAGCAGGATACTGTGGCTGGGAACCAATGGTTACAATCTCTGGGATTAAGGTAAAGAGGGAATCAGGAGATGATTGCGGTCAGGGATGAGGGGGAAGCCTGTGGCAGAGGTGGCCCAGGATTTCCTCAGATGGCCCAGTGGAGCCAATCCGGCTCCTCCTTATCCACAAGGAAACCCATAAAACTTCAAAACTACATAGAATCCATCTGCTTCTAGCTTTAATTGGCCCCATGTGCAGTGGGTGCTGAAAATCCCAAATACCCTGAATTTTGAATATTTATGAGATTCTCTGGTGAGGCCGCCCAAAACCTGGGAGTTAAAATAATGACTGACAGGATTTGCCCAAAAAGGAAATTATATACTTTGCCCCTATTTTAACTGTTTAGCCACTTCGTGCATGTGTGAACGCATGAAATTCATGTGAGAACAAGTTTAGTCTCAGCTTGGATGTCCCTATGGTCATGTGACTGCCTAGGAAGAATGTTGACTTTGGTGAGTTAATGGAAGTCTGCGAACATCTTTGGAAATATACTTGAGCAAGAAGCAGCACCTTCTAAAGATGAAAAGTAAAAGCTGGGAAAGAACTAAAGATAATGCCTTATGACAGTGCATAAGGTAGCGTTGCTTCAACATTATAGGGCTGAATCTTCTGTGGAGTGGCAATCACTGTCAGATTGCTACTCTGCTCCTATTCTCTTAGCTTAGACTAAAGCCCCACATTTCACACCCGAACATCCGACCCAGGTCTGCTGTGAAATATAAAATGTAGCTGCTCCTGGAGTCCTTCAGTGTAGTGTAGGAGCATCAGGGGAAACAAAGCCAGCCCTCTTTTTAAGGCACTAGCTGCTGTATACCTGTAAGTTTAAATGTCCCAGCCATTTTGACAAGCTGGAAAGAAGGTAAATGGATGTTGGGGTAAGGCGGGTCTGGGGTGGTTTGGGTGGTTGGGCGTGTAGTCGGACAATGGTGGGGTGGTAAGGGGGTGGAGGTTAGTTGGGGGTGGAGGAGGGAGTCGGGAGGTAGTCGACGATGGAATGGTAGTCGGGTTGTGAGTGGGTTAGTCAGGGGCAAGGGTAGTTGGGTGAACAGGGGTGTTAGTGGGGGTGGGGGCATATTTGGTGGTCAAGGATTTTGGAGGTGTGGGGCTAGTCGAGTGGTCGGGGGTGGAGGAGATAGCCAGGTATTGGGGGTAATCGGGTGGTCAGGGAAGAAGTCGGGGGAGGGGTGGTAGTTGGGGGGGGAAGTAATCACTAGCCAATCACATTCCTGCTGATACCGCACTGTGGTAATGTTCATCCCAAATATGTTTCTGTTATAAAACATAACATGAACATGTGGGTTGTAATTCAATATAATATTTTGTTTCAGAAATATAATAAAATCTTACCTAATTAAAGACATAAACATCTTAAAATATTTGCAATTTCAATTGTGAGTACAATTTTTCTTATGTTTTTCAAGCACGTTTACTGATGATCTACCTCTTTAAGACTCAATATGATTCCAGGTAGGTCTCATCCCGCTCTGCAAGCAATTCTACTACAGAGTGATTTATATTGGGTACTAAATATCAATCAGCATTTTATTTTCACAGTGTAATTGTTTCTACAAGTACCCAGACCCATTAATTCCAGTCGTTTGATTTCTGTTCAGTCTTGGACTGTTGAGCACTCTGTTATTTTAAGAGTAAATAATGGTAACAATTGCTGTTTCTCAATCAATGTTTTTCAGTGTCCTGGATCTGAGGGATAGATGCTTTTGTTATTTTTCTTTCAGCATGTGCCTTAGATGCAGAATCTCAGTGGTATTACTCCAACTGTGCGTCATTTCTCAGAGCTGTGCCACAGTATCCAAACCACAGAGGGATCAGACAGAGAATCTTTTGAAGCTGCCTATTGCACCCTCCTCTCATCTCGAGCTTTGGAACAGCAGTTGGCTTTGCCATAAAAAAGAGGATGCCCTCCTGCAGCTGTGTGACCCTGGCTTTTGGTTTTAGAAAGCTCTTTTTAACTCACTCCTCCCTCACTCTAACTATGACCTATTGATAGAATGTGGTTTAATTCTAAGTGACACAGTCGGAAGATTTTAGCTGTATGCTGGTGCAAATAATTTGACATTTCAATGCGCTAGCAGCATTAAAATGAGCCTACTGAGAATCATTTCTTTGATATGGTAAGCTTCTTAGGGACTTAGTAGATTGATAAAAATCCATTTTAAACAACATTAGTAGTATACTGCTTCAACAAAACCATGAGAATGATTACAAGAAGGATTAAATCAATGTTAAAAAGTGGACGAAATTCAATGACCCACCTAAAAAATACTCTTTGGCCCTATTTATATTTCGACAAATGTTGATCCCACTCAGTCTTTACGAAGAGTGGTTCACACATTTTAGTCAGTCATTTCCATTGTTAGTTTAAACTTGATGACACATTTTTAATGCATGATTTGGCTATATAGTCACGGTTCCACACTGTAATTTTTTTGGTAAACTATTTTTCTCCCTGCCATCAAACTAAGTCTCATCCCACCAGGCATTGTCTGCCTGTACTCAGGGGCAGTGCCCCTTATTTCCCCTCCTCCCCCACCTTAGGCCTCCCCCTTACATCCTTTGGATGCCCAGAATTGGGAACCATAATCACTGTGGGGTCACACTGCTTTAAATACATTTAGCAAAACTGCTTGGGTTTTGTACCCTAATATTCTATTTATAAAGCCCATTGAAAGATCAGGTTTCAGTATGATACACTTTACAAACCCTGCTTCATCGGACAGTGACACACAACTTGGTCATTCACATTATGCAACCAGCTCTGCTTCTTTGAACCTGGCCCTGGCAATATCTAGACAGCAACATTCAAAAGACTTAAAACTCACAAGCACTGCAAACAGCAATCCTGTGTACAAATGAGAATGTCTTTCACTAACGGTGGCATATTCCATCGGAACATAACTCTTGGTTTCGCTTCCAAGTTTAAAAATGGCAAAACCTTCCAGTAAATTAGCCCAATCAATTCACCTTTATTAATGTGCTATTTCTATCCACATATTAACAGAAAATTTGCACTTTTCATTGAGTGATAAATATTAAACTTACAAATGCCCAGCATGGAGCAAAGTACTGTAGGTGCTGAAAATTTGAAATATAAACAGAAAAATGCTGGAAACACTCAGCAGGCCAGGCAACATCTGTGGAGAGAGAAACAGAGTCAATGCTTCAGAGCCACAATCTTCACTAGTTCTGAAGCAGGGTCACTGCCCCCTGTTTCTCTCTGCACTGATACCAAAAGATGTACCAGGCATTTCTAACACTTACTGTTTCTACTAGAGAAAAATAACCCCTTTTTTTCCAGCACTCCAAAAAGTAATCAGATGTCTTGTGAGCCTTTCATTCCCCTTCAGCAAGAACCCAGCAGCAGCTGACTGAGATCTGGTTTGACACATTAAACATGACTTTCAAAAGAAAGCAAAGTTATGAAGAAAACACGAACAACTTGCTGAGCGAAAAAAAAAATCAATGTCAAAGCAACAAATCGTTAATTTTAAAAAATGAGTAATTAATAAAAATGACCATTAAAAAGTGCTAAGCAGCAGGGACAACTAATAACACCTTTTTAATTGCCTTTTTGCTTAAGAAGCAGAGCTAGAGAGAGATGGATGAAGTGTCAAGTCCTGGTCACCAGGGAAGGCAGAGGGGACCGGGGCTGAAGTAAGGAGTTGGGTTTAACTAACATTGGCCTTGCTTTGCCTCTACTGGCACACACTCCAAGCTAACCTCACTGGAATTCATACAAAAGTGGAGGTCAGAAGTGGGTTGCCTTTCAGCTTGGGTTTTCCTCCTCTCCCAGCCCAGTTTGTGGACAGGTTTTTGTGGAGCGAGGATGAGGAGGAGGGGGGAGGTATATGTGTCCGTGTCCCCGCACTGAGCAGCCTCTATGTTTGTGTGTGTGTGTGTGTGTGTGTGTGTGCATGCGTGTATCCAACTCACTCACAGTCCCAGGGATCTCACTCTGTCACTTGCACACACACTAACTCTCACACATTCACTGACTCTGGCATATTCAGTCGCTCTCACACACTCACACTCACTGTCTCACACATTCACAGGCTCTCACAAACACATTCACTCTCACACTTACCCTACACTCACACTCTCACACTCACTCTCACAACTCACTCACTCTACATTCACTCTCTCCCCTTGGGAGGATTAGAGATTTTATCGCTGAGGAGGAGTTCGGGAGGTGTGAAGGTGGCAAGATGCACTTCCCCTCCACTCTGTCTAACACTCCAGGTGCCCTGTGTCTTGCTGTTACTGTAAGCTCCGCTCCTTCTGGCCTCCCCTGCCCGCTCTGCTATCTTGACTCCTGTAGTCATTCAGTGGGTTGGAACCGGTGCGGGAGGGCGAGAGGCAAGGGCAGACTACATCACACAGAAGGCACCCTGGCAGTCAAAACAAATGGGGGCATGGACTTGGGCTCTTGCTTCAATAACCCCTTAGACTACCTGGCTTTGTCCTGGAGTGGAGGGCCCACTGTGCATTTATGTGCAAACACATTGAGGCATGAGGTGGCCACTTAGAGAGGGGCAGTGTTTTTACAGCCAGGGTGTCTTCTGGGTGATGTAATCTGCCCTTGCCTCTCGCACAATTGCCACCAACTAAATGACTACAGGAGTCAAGGTGCTGAATGGTATCGATCTTTTGAGTGTTTTTGGAGTGTTTTGCCGCACTAATCCAGGCAAGTGGAGAGTCTTACATCACACTCATAACTTGTGCCTTGTAGATGTCAGGAAGTCAGGAGATGGGTTACTTATTGTGGAATTCACAGTCTCTGTTCTGCCTTTGTAGCTAAAGTATTTATATGCCTGATCCAGTTAAGTTTCTGGTCAATGATGGTTAGGCCTGAAGTAACACACATCAGATGATGTAATTCAGGGTAGGTCTTCGGACCACTAACCATGTGACCGGCTTCCTGGTTTCATTGCTACCTAAGTGACAAACATCCACGCTTGCCAAATTTTAACGGGCTGAAAATCAAGACCAAGCGACCTAGAGCTCCGTTTCCGGCCTGGGACACTACTCTGGGGAACTCCCACTGCAATGTTCTGGGACTGAGATGATTGGCCTCAAACAACCACAGCCATTTTCCTTTGTGTTAGGTATAACTCCAAGCAACGGAGAGTTCCCTAATTCCAGCTGAATTCAATTTTGCTAGTGTTCCTTGACAAAGTCAAATGCTGCCTTGATATCAAGGGCAGACCCTCTCACCTCACCCCTGGAATTTAATTTTTTTTGTCCATATTTTGGACCAAGGGTGTAATAAGGTCTGGAGCAAAGTGGCCCTGATTGAATGCAAACTGAGCATCAGGGAGCATTTTATTCTTAAATAAATGCCACTTGATTGCACTGTCAACAACATTTCCCAGTGACCAAAGGAAATTACCAGAAACAAGATTTCCCATTTTAAGACTTTTACTACAACAAACAAAATAAAATCACGTAGATCAAACATTATTTAATAGGCAACAAAGACATCCAGCTAAAGGAAAGGTACTTTTGTATTAACTAACACAACTGAGATACATCTTATGAAGCTCCTTCACTGTGCGCCACATCTCCAGCAGATATGTAGCATTACAAGAACAAGGCCAAAGCAACTTCCAGTTCTCCAGCAGGCTTACCCCTCTCTGCCATGATAGATCAAAACTTCCAATATCGTTTGAAACTCATACCGTTCAGCCCAAGTTTTACATATCTGATTTTTACCAGAAGGCCCACTTCGGCGGCTCCATTTGTTAAATCTCCAAGAGTCCCATCAACCCTGCCCCCTTCTTTTCAAACAGAAAATGACCTCTTACAAGCATCCGGGTTGGTTGTTAACATAAAATAATGCTGCTTCTCCACAGCAGTAGCTGCTTTGTATTTCTCCAGCGGTATCTTCCTTGTCTCTCCCTGTCTCAAAAAGCAGTTTTGGAGCACAAGCCTTCAGTACTACAGCTGGGATATTTAAAGTGACCTCTGATGACAAGTTCAGTAACTGAAAAATTACAAGCCTCAATCGTAAGCCATTGTAGACACTTGTCCTGGCTAATGTTTCCCCCTCAACCAACAGATTATCTGAGCCTTATCATATTACCATATGGAGACATTGCTGTGTGCAAATTGGCTGCTGCATTTCCCACTTCTTAGCAGTGACTACTCTTCAAATATACTTCATTGGCTGTAAAGTGTTTTGGAGCACCTTGAGATTGTGAAAGGTACTATTTAATTATAAGTTTCTCTTTCCTACAAAGCAGGTACAAGATATAGGACAACAACTTTCTTCATTTATGGTTAACCTCCCAGCATTCTTAGAAAGAATCGAACATACTGCATTAATGGAACATCAAACTGAAAGCAAGTTAGGCAGCTTAGCAGTCATTTGATGTTCAATTGTCACATTTTGGTGAATTCATTACATAAATTAGTTGAAACAGCATGTATTTCATGTTTTTTTTTACCTGGAGCATGAAAACCATCATTTTGGTTTACACCTGTGTAAACAAGAATTACTTCAGGTCAATAAATTTCGTTAAGTTACATGAGAATCCTTGGATGAGCAAGAAATCTACATCTTCAATTTACAGTGTGTGAACATAGACTAGCTGCCATAGAAAATAATGAATGCCCTATTCTGTTGTTCAGTATGGAAAATCTTAAGACATGATTTCGCCTTTAAGGCACTGAGTTCTCATTGAACTCACAATTGATTAATGAATATGATTTATTGCAGATAGCTGTTTAAGAACCATAAATGAAATGAGTTACATATAGGCCCAAATCTCCTAATATGGGGAGCAATGACTGATTTAACTTAAGTCTCTGATGAGACTCATAATCCTCGCGCACATGGGAGGGGCGGATTCCCTGAGTCGGGGCCTGCTTTTTCGTGCATGTGCGTGAAAGAGTGCAGAAATCTCCCTGAGGCACAGAGGTTAGTTTAAATTCTGAAATATTTAATAAAGGAGAAAAAGGTTTTTAAGGACCTGTCCCCTCAAGTGAAACTGTCACATGGGTTGGGACACATCAATTAATTTTTTCAAAAATTTTTATTTAATTAATAAACCCTTCATGACACCATATCCCTCCCGTGGATGAGGTTTCATGAAAAATACGAAGGCCGCCTGGGGTCTTCGCCTGCCCACCAACCTTAAGGTTGGATGGGCAGCATTCTAAACAACTTTAATTACTTTCTTAATGGCCTTAATAGGCCTTTGACAGTTCAGCGGGCATGTAGCTGATATGGCTGCACACCCACCGAACTGACAATCTAAGTGATGTGAGGTGTCGTCAGGGCGCACAATGGACGTCACCGCGCATCATTTTACGCGTCAGCGAGCGGGCCCCACCCCTGCTTGCTGACCTAAAGATTCTGCCCTTGAGCTGTTTTCCAAATACTTAAACGGTTTTAATACATAGTTACTTAGAGATTTTCCTAGCAGGTGTAAAACCTACTGAACAGCATAACTTGAAGTAATGGTAAATGGTGGCGGACAATTAAACAACTAACTGGAGGTGGAGACTTCACAAATATCCCCATCCTCAATGATAAGGAGCTAAGCATATCAGTGTAAAAGACAAGGCTGAAGCATTTGTAACCATTTTCAGCCAGAAGTGCCAAGTGGGTGATCCATCTCAGCCCTTCCCTGAGGTTCCTAGCATCACAGATGTTATTCTTCAGCCAATTCAATTCACTCCTCATGATGTCAAGAAATAGCTGAAGGCACTGAATACTATGAGCTCTGCCAAAATTTCGACAATAGTACTGAAGTCTTGTTCTCCAGAATTTGCCGTGCCACTAGTCAAGCTGTTCCAGTACAGCTACAACAGTGGTATCCACCTGGCAATATGGAAAACTGCCCAGGTATATCATGTCCACAGAAAGCAGGGCAAATCCAATCCAGCCATTTATTGCCCATCAGTCTACTCTCGGTCGTCAGCAAACTGATGTAAAGTGTCATTGACAGTGCTTTCAAGTGGCACTTGAAATCCACTCACTGATGCCCAGTTTGGGTTCTGCCAGGGCCACTCAACTCCTGACCTTATTACAGCCTTGGCCCAAACATGGATAAAAGAGCTGAACTCAAGAGGTGAAGTGAGAGTGACTGGCCTTGATATTGAGGGGCGAGGTGATGGTGTAGTGGTCTTGTTGCTGGACTAGTAATCCAGAGGCCCAGTGTAATACTGTGGGGATGTGGGTTCAAATTCTGCCACTGCAGATGGAGGAATTTGAATTCAATAAAAATCTGGAATTAAAAGCCTGACAATGACCATAAAACCATTGTTGATTGTTAGAGAAGGAAATCTGTCATCCTTACCTGGTCTGGCCTACATGTGACTCCAGGCCCACAGCAATGTGATTGACTCTTAAATGTTCTCTGAACCAGGGATGGGTAATAAATGCTGGCCTGGCCAGTGATGCCCACATCCCATGAATTAATATTTTTTTTAAAAGTCAGCATTTGATCAAGTGTGATGTCAAGTAGCCGTAGCAAAATTGGAGTCAATGGGAATCAGGGGGAAAACTCCTGCTGGTTGGAGTCCTACCTCGCACAAAGATGGTTGTTGTTGTTGTAGGTCAATCATCTAACAATCTTCCCTTGACTTTCAATGGCATTACCATCGCGCAAGGTCCCATACGAGCAACAAACCACCCTGACTTGGAACTATATCACTGTCACTGGGTCAAAATCCTGGAACTGTGGAAGTACCTATACCATATGGCTTGCAGTCATTCAAGTAGGCGGCTCACCACCACTTTCTCAAGGGCAATTAGGCATGGGGTCCAATGCTGACCTAACCAGTGATGCCCACACCCTGTGAAAGAATAAGTTTTAAAAATCAGCTGGAGTATAACGGCAACTACAACAATGTTCACCCCCTCTCCATCAGTGATCATCCCCCTCTCCCTACAATGTTCACTGCCCCCTAGCAATATTCACCTCAGTCAATGAACTGAAGACAGAACCTAAGGGATGTGTCCTCAGTTCATATTGAAAAAGGATGCATGGCTTCACTGGAATTCGGCTCGCCACTTGGCAGCCTGACTCTGTTCATCACTGTATCTCTGCTGTAGCCAACATCGGAAAGCTCAAAGGCTCCAGTGTAAAATGACAAGTGGCAGATTAAATCGCAGTGAGTGGTAGGAACTTCCAACTCCGCTGGTGACCAGAAGATCTTGGCCTACAAAATCTAGTCTCTGGTGCACAAAGCAAATCTGCAGCACAAACCTTCTCACTTTGCAGTCACTGAAGTGAGCATGTATCTAAAATAAATTGGAGGCCGCCCACCAAAACTTTTCTCTTTAAAAATAACCCATTAATTCACAAAGTATTCTCTCCCATTGGCTCAGCTGGTGAGTGCACCATCCAAGATGAGACAAATTCCTACAAAAGATCCCAGTTTCAATCTTTGAGCTGTGCTGAGCTGGATTATCTCAGTAATACCTGGAAAAACTTAGCTGGTCTGGCAGCATCAGCAGAGAAGAAAAGAGTTGACGTTTTGAGTCCTCACGACCCTTCGACAGAACTTGAGTGAGTCCAGGAAAAGGGTGAAATATAAGCTGGTTTAAGGTGTGTGTGTGAGTGGGGGTTGGGGGAGGGGGGGGTGGTTTGGGTGGGGGGAGAGAGAGAGAAGTGGAGGGGGGTGGTGTGGTTGTAGGGTCAAACAAGCAGTGATAGAAGCAGATCATCAAAAGATGTCACAAACAACAGAACAAAAGAACACATAGGTGTTAAAGTTGGTGATATTATCTAAACGAATGTGCTAATTAAGAATGGATGGTAGGGCACTCAAGGTATAGCTCTAGTGGGGGTGGGGGGAGCATAAAAGATTTAAAAATATTTAAAAATAATGGAAATAGGTGGGAAAAGAAAAATCTATATAACTTATTGGAAAAAACAAAAGGAAGAGGGAAACGGAAAGGGGGTGGGGATGGAGGAGGGAGCTCAAGACCTAAAGTTGTTGAATTCAATATTCAGTCCAGAAGGCTGTAAAGTGCCTAGTCGGAAGATGAGGTGTTGTTCCTCCAGTTTGCGTTGGGCTTCACTGGAACAATGCAGCAAGCCAAGGACAGACATGTGGGCAAGAGAGCAGGGTGGAGTGTTAAAATGGCAAGCGACAGGGAGGTTTGGGTCATTCTTGCGGACAGACCGCAGGTGTTCTGCAAAGCAGTCGCCCAGTTTACATTCATTCTCTCCAATGTAGAGGAGACCACATTGGGAGCAATGAATGCAGTAGACTAAGTTGGGGGAAATGCAAGTGAAATGCTGCTTCACTCGAAAGGAGTGTTTGGGCCCTTGGACGGTGAGGAGAGTGGAAGTGAAGGGGCAGGTGTTGCATCTTTTGCGTGGGCATGAGGTGGTGCCATAGGAGGGGGTTGAGGAGTAGGGGGTGATGGAGGAGTGGACCAGGGTGTCTCAGAGGGAACTATCCCTATGGAATGCCAATAGGGGGGGGTGAAGGGAAGATGTGTTTGGTGGTGGCATCATGCTGGAGTTGGCGGAAATGGCGGAGGATGGTCCTTTGAATGCGGAGGCTGGTGGGATGATAAGTGAGGACAAGGGGGACCCTATCATGTTTCTGGGAGGGAGGAGAAGGTGTGAGGGCAGATGCGCGGGAGATGGGCCGGACACGGTTGAGGGCCCTGTCATCGACCGTGGGTGGAAAACCTCGGTTAAGGAAGAAGGAGGACATGTCAGAGGAATTGTTTTTGAAGGTAGCATCATCGGAACAGATGCGATGGAGGTGAAGGAACTGAGAGAATGGGATGGAGTCCTTACAGGAAGCGGGGTGTGAGGAGCTGTAGTCGAGCTTCCTTGACCTCTCTGTCTCAATCTCTGGTGATAGACTGTCCACTAATATCCTTTACAAACTTATCGACTCCCACAGCTACCTCGACTACAGCACCTCACACCCCGCTTCCTGTTAGGACTCCATCCCATTCTCTCAGTTCCTTCACCTCCGTCGCATCTGTTCCGATGATGCTACCTTCAAAAACAGTTCCTCTGACATGTCCACTTTCTTCCTTAACCGAGGTTTTCCACCCACGGTCGTTCACAGGGCCCTCAACCGTGTCCGGCCCATCTCCTGCGCATCCACCCTCACACCTTCTCCTCCCTCCCAGAAACATGATAGGGTCCCCCTTGTCCTCACTTATCACCCCACCAGCCTCCACATTCAAAGGATCATCCTCCGCCATTTCCGCCAACTCCAGCATGATGCCACCACCAAACACATCTTCCCTTCAACCCCCCTATCGGCATTCCGTAGGGATCATTCCCTCCGGGACACCCTGGTCCACTCCTCTATCACCCCCTACTCCTCAACCCCCTCCTATGGCACCACCCCATGCCCACGCAAAAGATGCAACACCTGCCCCTTCACTTCCTCTCTCCTCACCGTCCAAGGGCCCAAACACTCCTTTCAAGTGAAGCAGCATTTCACTTGCTTAGTCTACTGCATTTGTTGCTCCCAATGTGGTCTCCTCTACATTGGAGAGAACAAACGTAAACTGGGCGACCGCTTTGCAGAACACCTGCGGTCTGTCCACAAGAATGACCCAAACCTCCCTGTCGCTTGCCATTTTAACACTCCACCCTGCTCTCTTGTCCACATGTCTGTCCTTGGCTTGCTGCATTGTTCCAGTGAAGCCCAACGCAAACTGGAGGAACAACACCTCATCTTCCAACTAGGCACTTTGCAGCCTTCTGGACTGAATATTGAATTCAACAACTTTAGGTCTTGAGCTCCCTCCTCCGTCCCCACCCCCTTTCTGTTTCCCCCTTCCTTTTGTTTTTTCCAATAAATTATATAGATTTTTCTTTTCCCACCTATTTCCGTTATTTTTAAATATCTTTAAAACTTTTATGCTCCCCCCACCCCCACTAGAGCTATACCTTGAGTGCCCTACCATCCATTCTTAATTAGCACATTCGTTTAGATAATATCACCAACTTTAACACCTATGTGTTCTTTTGTTCTGTTGTTTGTGACACCTTTTGATGATCTGCTTCTATCACTGCTTGTTTGTCCCTACAACCATACCACCCCCCTCCACTTCTCTCTCTCTTCCCCCACCCAAACCCCCCCACCCCCAACCCCCCCCACACACACACACCTTAAACCAGCTTATATTTCACCCGTTTCTTGGACTCACTCAAGTTCTGTCGAAGGATCATGAGGACTCAAAACGTCAACTCTTTTCTTCACCGCCGATGCTGCCAGACCAGCTGAGTTTTTCCAGGTAATTCTATTTTTGTTTTGGATTTCCAGCATCCACAGTTATTTTGCTTTTATCTCAGTAATATCCAACTGAGCTACATGTTACCTCAGTGTCCCTGAGTTAAGGAAGAGAAAAATCAGCCAGCATTCTAAGTCCTGACAGTGCCTCCTGTTGGAAAATATGCATTAGATGAGGACATGATTGACTTTGACTTTGATTCATCCCATGGTCAAATACTCTCCCAAAATATTGTTCAGGTCAGAACCTCATTATAGCAGCGAATCCTGGTTTCAAACAGCCACAGCAAACGTTGCAGCATTGCTTTGTCCTTTCCCTTTTTTGTAATGAAAGTCTTGGAAATGTTGGCATCAATTTAAAAAAGCTATCATTTTAATGACCCCTATTGTTTCTGTTCGCATGAATACAGCTGACATTGACTGCATTCCTAACCAAAAACATGTCCAGTGTCCTCTCACATTCCTCCATACTGTACACTATTGAAATTTGACAAATGTCCGAATGTCTGAACTTACCAGCAGTCATACGTGAAAAAGTTAATTAGAAATGATCAGACAGTCAGCAGTATGTTGTACAAGACTGATGGCAGTTACAAAGCCTTTAAACCCTTTCCCACAACACAGCCAAATCACTTTGCACAATGCCTCTGATCAAATATTTACTAAAGCCATTCATCTAAAAAGCGGCTTAGCATATTTTCAAATGCTCTTGACATATGTTCCACATGGACGACCAAGCTATGGATAGCTAGCCATAATGTGTAACCAAAAATGTTTCATTTTAACCTATGACCAATGAAAGAACAAACGTTTGAGGTACTCTGAGCACCTTTAAGTGTATATGCTAAGCTTAAAAAAAACAATGGTACAATAGGTTAGCTCATTGTTCTTCAGCATTTTTGATCTAGCACAAACTGGTAGGAGAAAACTCTTCTTGTTGACTGTATAGTGTTTGAAAATGTATAACCCAGTTCAATGTGAGTCTATAAGTCTGTAGCAAAAAACTGCTTCTAATTTGGCACCTTTTGCTAGTAAAATTGACATCCTTTGATAACCCACAATGATGGTCGGTGTGGGAGAAAGGAATGTTACATGAGTGAACTAAGGGGGTGTCATCCTGAGATGAGATATTTTGTCAGAGTAGCAAAGAGGGAGCTTTACCCTGCAGCTTACCATGTCATACACGAGCTTGGCTTGCTTGATGCTGATCCTGGGTAGTTGAAATAAGAAAATAGTCTTTTCCCCGAGCATGATCATCTGTCTCCAAGATATATTTTTTCAGGAGTGCAGATCTTGGGTGGGATTTTCTGCATCCGCCCGCCGCCGGTATCTTCCAGTCCCACTGCAAGTCAATGGGCTTCTGGCTGGGGTGCCACCTCACCTGCAGTGGGTCCCACCCACAACAGGGCTGGAAAATCACAGCCCTTAACTTTTAAAACAATTTGATATTCCAAAACCCATCATCAAAGAAAAAAATGCATCAAACTTATATTATTTTATCACTGTTTCATTTATTGTATGAGCAACTGTTCTGTTCTTTGAAAAAAGTTATCACCAAGACCTCAGTCTATGCCTGAGTATTCTCCATTACCATCAGCATGCAGAAAGGGCTGACTGGTAGACAATTTGTCACCTGGTAGAGCCACTTACTGGGATAGTTTCAATTTGACCTGACTGCCCTCAGTTAAGATTCAAGTAAAATTCTGAACTTTCACTGCGAATGAAGGTGAATTAAAAATTATATATCTTTCTATAATTGGAAACCTGCATAAGGAACATTTCAATGGCATCAAAATAAACTTGTCCAATTTTATGGAGCTTTCATTGACTAAAGTTTTAGAACTGTAAAAGTGGAAAAATTAAACAGAGCTATAACCTCCGATCGGTAACCATAATGATCCAGCAAGAGGAAAGGGAAAGAATCAGAAGACTTGTGCATTATTTTATCATAGTTCTCACATACAACTGATGTACAGATATTGGGCTGAATAATACGTGCAGTTGCAGTGGGTGGGACTTGCACTCAGGACTGGGTGGCTTTGCAACTCCTGCCCCCACCGTCAAAGTACACCAAATAAAACGGCAATTATGCAAATTTGGCCAGAGGGCAAGTTTCCAGCCTGCGAGGCCCAAAGCGAATGTGCAGTCCACCCAATCGGTGCTGGAGGGCATATGTCCAGCGTCCAAAGTGTCAGGTGACCCAGCAAATGTGTGCCTTCTACATAGACCTGGAGATTTTATATCGAGGATCTTGTATCATGCTTGATTTGAGGTAAGTGTGAATGTTTTTAATATTTCTCTAAAATATCCATTGTCCAAGTTATTTCTTGTTACTGACCACAGCTGGCATTCAATGTGCGCATGATCCTATTTTCAAGATCTCAACATAGAGGAGCTGCCTAGTTATGGCACGTTTTCCGCCATAGATGGCCAAGGCAAGGGAGTGTGGTGGGATGCAGGGGAGGAGGGTAAAAGCAGCTTTGAGGTTCGATGAAGAATCTCTCTGTGCCCTCCTCTGGGCTGTGTCCTCCAAGTGTGAGCGACTGACCAGCTGACGAGAAGAGGTGAGCGCCCTCGGTCAGACGTGCAGCCTGGGTGGAGGTTGCTGTGGAGGTCAGCAGCGTAGAGCTAGTACCTCGCAATTGGACGCAATGTCAGGAGAGGCTCAATGGCCCAGCCAGGGTGAGTAAGTCCTCACTTACTTGAAAGGACAAGAATATGCATCCTTGAGAATGCTGGAGCCTTGTGAGATATTCAGCAGCATTAGGCAGCAATGGCATTCGTCTTAGCGCCGATGCCTCTGTGGACGTGTTGTTTTGGTTCAGTGGGAGTCGGCGGGGGAGTGGAGCCTGTACACATGAAGAAGATGCACAGTGTCTTGGCTACCAAGCATTGTGAGAAGGTGGGATGACATCATCAGCAACCTAACAGCATTAGTCATTGAAATGTTGCACCTACTTTCAGGAGAAATGTGCCCACAATGCCAGGGAGAGAGGCAGAACTGGAGGTGGTGTCCCTGAGCTGGCCATCCTGCGCTGCACGAGCAGGATGTTCTCCTATCACCTCGGCTGATTCCTCAAGGTCAATTGACATGATGAGATTGGTGGAAGATGTGGGCCTGGTGAGATAGCAAGTGGCTGAAGCAGACACACAGGGGGAGAAGGCAAGTGGGAAGGGGACTGATGCCTGGTACGATTCAACAAATATTAAAATTGTTGTCTTGACACACACAGCCAGGGCAGCTTCCTGGTGGAAATCTGATGATGTTGCTGCAAGAGTGCCAAAATGATTGCATTGTGTCATATCTCACATTGTACATGACTGATATGGTGCTGAACATTGTGACCTTGCAGTTATCTCCTGCACAGGTGAAGCCTCTTCCATGGACCACGTTACTGAATTGGCCCGACAATTGCCTCCAAGGATGAATAAGCACTCTGACAGGATGCACTGTCACATCCTCTCTCTGCACCAAGCAGCAGCACAGATAATGACACCTCGGCAGGGATTAGCGCATTAGGACCAGGGGAGGCACAATCTGGTGAGGGCACTTCACAGTCGCACATGCAACTGCCAGAGATTCTGGTGGAGCAGGCCTTGGGCAGTTGGAGGAATGTCCAAGGTGATCCAGAGACTGATTTTGAGTCGGATGATGAGCCTCTGGAGTTGTCCATAAGGTGGCAGATGCTGGAGATCAAGGGCTGCGTGGTGATTTGGAGGATATGCCAGAGGGGTTGCATGCTCTGCTTTAACTGATTGGAGTTTTGAGGAATGAGAGGTGATCTTATTGCACCATTTAAGAGTCTGTACATGTTAAAAGGTTATTTAACAAATTTAGACTTGATTTAATTTAGTTGTATGCATCCTAATTTTTGGATTTCAAATTACCCCTTTAAACTGTTTGAGTTCAACAGAGATATAACCATCAGACAAAGATTGCTATTTAACAATTTAATCCTTCACCATACAATTATGTGGGGGACAGGGTAGATGCTGAGAGGATGTTTCCTCTCATGGGGGAATCAAGGGTTATGCAGGGGGCAGGGAGGAAAGTAGAGTTAAGGCCACAATCAGACCAGCCATGTTCTCATTGACTGGCAGAGCAGACTCAAGGGACCGAATGGACTACTCTTACTCCAATTTCTAATATTATTTTTCATTAAGATACTTCCCCATTAGTATGGACAATATGTTAAAACATCACACTTGAGAATTCCTGCCAATTTAGAAGCTAGCAAAAAAATGAACATTAGTGCATCAACTGAATGGTCAGTTACAATTTATCACCTGTAATTCCCTCCACAGGAGATTGGTAATTTTGATTGAACCATCATAGCGTGGCACAGAGAGCAATGAATACAAGGATAAAAATATGCCCCAAGATGTTTAAAATGAGAGGGCAAATCATTTCATGTCACTTTTTCACATCCCTTCTTATCTACATACTCTCCTCTCTCTTAGGTAGTTTCACGGGATTGAGGATGGCTTGCTTCCACTCAGTTCGATGGGTTTTGGCATAGCTGATAAGGCCAATGTGCATCTACAGGCACTGCCACATGCAGGGCAGGTGGTGCTTGAAGGATTGAGTAAATGAGTTGTTTGGAGGTTTGTGCGCTCTCTCCAACACCTCAACTTCACCTCTGCATGTCCTTGATATGTTTGCTGCCTTCCCGAATGAATGCCTCCAATCCAGGGATGAGGAACTTCCGTTATGAAGATAAATTGGAGAAGTTGGGACTGGTTTCCTTGGAAAAGAAAAGGCTGAGAGGAGATTTGATAGAGATAATCAAAATCGCGAGGGGTCAGGACAGTGTAGATAGGGAGAAACTGTTACCACTCATGAAAGGATTGAGAATGAGAGGGCACAGATTTAAAATAATTGGCAAAAGAAGCAAAAATGACACGAAGAAAATTTTTTTCACTCAGTGAGTGGTTAAGGTTTGGAATGCACTAGCTGAGAGTGTGGTGGGGGCATGTTTAAGCAAGGCATTCAAAAGTGAATTAGACTATTATATTAAAAGGAAGAATGTGCAGGGTTATGGGGAGAAGGTATGGAAATGGCACTAGGTGAATTGCTTATTCAGAGAACCAGTGCAGACATAATGGGTAGAGTGGCTTCCTTCTGTACTGTAACAATTCTGTGTGATTCTGTATGTGATTTTGGTCAGTCACAAGTCAGGGTCTTCCATGAATCGGTGAGGTTGTCTGACTTAAAAGTACCATTGACAGAGTGCTGGGGTAAGGCCTTTTGCTGATTATATAAGTCAAGGAATGGGGAATGTGAAGAAAGGAGGCCTTAAGAGAGAAAAAATAAATTAAAGATAAAACTAATTTCAAAAAATAACAATCTATCTGTAACAGTTTATAATCCTCTAAATGTGAAATGATAATTGAAACATTTCATACATAAATAGTTGTAATTTTTATGTGATTTGATCTGAGCTGTATGCCAATCACAGCACTGAAACTGCTGTGTAACTCCTGATTACTATGGTCTTATGTCTTACTTGAGAGATAATATGGGAAATCAAACAGCTGTAATATTTCAAGTCTTCTATGCTTGAGATTCATTATTACAAAGATATTGAAATACAGATTACAACTGATTCATTGTCATTTTGAACAAGGATTGTTTGGTGCTTTTGCTGGATGTAAGGAGGAATGGCTACTTCGTTCTTCAGCATATTCATCCATCATCTTAGATGAACACATGCACAAATTTATTGAAAACAGTCTTTTCAGAACCTTGGACAGTATTTTATGATCCCCTGCTGGCGGGCTTGCAGGTGGGGGTCCTGTAAAATTCCCTATGTGCCTACACACCCACCCACCCTTGTCCAAATTGAAGCCCAATTGGCCACTTAAAGACCACTTAATGCCAGGCCTCAATTTTGGGCTGGTGGGAACAGTTCAGGAACAGAGGGAAGCTTGGCAGGTCACCCTGCTCAGTCTTCAGGCATGAAGGGGAAGGGCACCGTCCACATTGGGCAGTCCCCCAAGGTCTGCCACCATAGGTGCTCCCTACACCCCTGACCACTCTATCAAGATCCCCAGCCACTCTCCCCACTCCCCTTGGGCCTCACCTCCCCTCCCCACCGTGAGATGCCCCCCCCTCCTACCTGGTCCTAGATTCTAGGACATAGAATATGGCGACTGCCTAGAGTCCCAGTCCTGGCCACTGCTGCCACTGGAGTTGCTGGGACTACAGAGTTGTCAGCCAATCAGATTGGCCAGCAGCTCTCTGCGGTGCGATTTACGCCCAAGTGAGGGGCAGAAGTCCCATCTCCAGTCAATTAACGCTCCTCAGAGCATTAAATGGCTGCGGGGGCTGCTGTGATTGGCAGGGATACATTCTCTGCTGACTCTTCAGGATGGGAAACTGCTATCCAAAATATCCTACCCCTTGTCCCAAATACTAAAAGGTGCAAACTTTGTGCACTAATGTTGCTGCTTAAAGCAAAATCATATCACTGACTTCTTTAGTAGTTATGTCCTCTCCATTGTGCTATTAAGTATAGCTTTAGAAAATTCAAAGTAAAACTAGTTATGAGAGACAGACTTTATTTGAATAAACAAGAATGGCATTGTCCCATGCACTTTTTTTGGCCTATTTAAGTTAGATTGAAAGTAGAATTTAATTTTGGATTTACCCGAATATGTTGAAGTGAATTTTATGACCTATTAGGAATTTCACTAGATGACATCTTGTAGTTTTCCTGTCCCACCTCTCTCAGTGACTTCCAAATTGGAAGAAGAAGAGAGCCACAAGAAGTATCCAACCTAATACTGACGGTAATGCTCATAGAAGACAAACACAGTGGAAATCCAAGAGAACCAGGTGTTGCCCCAACTTCTTCTCCTATTTTCCTTAAATTCAGTGCCATTATGCTAAATTGGAAACAATTTTTGGAGGTTGGAGTTTTATAAGCCAAGGTTGAGCCAATGAATACACAATAGAAACAGTAAATGCTGGTAAAACTCAGCAAGTCAGGCAGCATCTGTGAAGAGAAAGAGTTAACAGACTGGGTTTAATGCAGCCCATTACGGTGGGAACCATAGAGGCTGGGCCCACTTAATTGTGGTAGAAGCCCCACATCATTCTCCAAGTAGCAGCAAAATCTCCCCCGATTAAGTCAGAGGGCAAAACAGGATTCCTGGCTGCTGGCAAAAAATGTCAATTAATTTCATTAATGAGCCAATTGACACCCATTATCCCTAAACCTGCTGCAATTTAGTGATGGCTCAGGGATTAAATGGACACCGCACTAGATTCCGTTGCCCCCCCCCCACCCCCACAGAACTAGCAAGTGCTTCCCGCCGGTTCAGAAACCAGTGGGTAAGGCTCAATCCCATTAGCCTGACAGAATCCCAGCCAATGTTTCAGATCGATAATCTTTCAGCAGAACTTTCACTTTTTATTTTGGGCAGTTTTATTTATCTTGGGTGGTTGTTATATGCAGCATCACCTGGAACACCTAATTTGTTTCTTTACCTGTCTGTTCTGATGATGCTACCTTCAAAAACAGTTCCTCTGACATGTCCTTTGGCTTTTGTACTATGAACATTTTTGTCATTTAATCTCTACTGCCCTTCACTCTATCACGGGCCTACTCTTTTGTTCTTCCCTGCCGCTTCCCCTTTTTCCATTGCTCAAAATATTTATTTTCCCTCAGTTCTGAGTTTCAGCACTGGCAGTATTTTGCTTTCGTACTAATCAATATAAAGTTATTTTTTTAAACTTTAATAGTTATTCCTTTTTCACTCAATTTTCAATCACAAAGAACCCTAAAACAAGTTTCAAATAAGAACATTGAGCAACTCCAAAAATATTGTTATTTAGACTCTGTGATAGGAACTCCTCAAAAAGATCACATTCAGAAGAAAAAAGTGCATCAGTCACAATGGCACTTGAGCTGTCCTTCAATTCCAACAGGATTGCTGTCTCTTTATGGGGTATGTGGAATATTCCTTGTTCCAGTCCTACTCCAGCCCCTACTCCCACAACTCTTTCTCCAGTACATCGATGATTACTTCGGTGCTGCTTCATGCTCTCGTCAGGACCTGGAAAAATGTATTAATTTTACATCAAATCTCCACCCCTCCATCATTTTCACATGGTCCATCTCTGACACTTCCCTTCCTTTCCTTGACCTCTCTGTCTCAATTTCTGATGATAGACTGTCCACCAATATCCATTACAAGCCTACCGACTCCCACAGCTACCTCGATTAAAGCTCTTCACACCCCACTTCCTGTAAGGACTCCATCCCATTCTCTCAGTTCCTTTGCTACCATCAAAAACAGTTCCTCTGACATGTCCTCCTTCTTCCTTAATCGAGGTTTTCCACCCACGGTCATTGACAGGGCCCTCAACCGTGTCCGACCCATCTCCCATGCGTCCACCCTCACGACTTCTCCTCCTTCCCAGAAACATGATAGGGTCCCCCTTGTCCTCACTTATCACCCCACCAGCCTCCGTATTCAAAGGATCATCCTCCGCCATTTCCGCCAACTCCAGCATGATGCCACCACCAAACACATCTTCCCTTCACCCCCACGTGGCATTCCGTAGGGATCGTTCCCTCCGGGACACCCTGGTCCACTCCTCCATCACCCCCTACTCCTCAACCCCTACCTATGGCACCACCCCATGCCCACGCAAAAGATGTAACACCTGCCCCTTCACTTCCACTCTCCTCACCGTCCAAGGGCCCAAACACTCCTTTCAAGTGAAGCAGCATTTCACTTGCATTTTCCCCAACTTAGTCTACTGCATTCATTGCTCCCAATGCGATCTCCTCTACATTGGAGAGAACAAATGTAAACTGGGCGACCGCTTTGCAGAACACCTGCGGTCTGTCCGCAAGAAAGACCCAAACCTCCCTGTTGCTTGCCATTTTAACACTCCACCCTGCTCTCTTGCCCACATGTCTGTCCTTGACTTGTTGCATTGTTCCAGTGAAGCCCAATGCAAACTGGAGGAACAGCACCTCATCTTCCGACTAGGCACTTTACAGCCTTCTGGACTGAATATTGAATTCAACAACTTTAGATTTTGAACTCCCTCCTCTATCCCTACCCCCTTTCCATTTCTTCCCCCTTCCTTTTGTTGTTTCCAATAATTTATATAGATTTTTCTTTTCCCATCTATTTCCATTATTTTAAATCTTGTATGCCCTGTTAGTCTTTCTACCCCACCCCCACTAGAGCTGTACCTTGAGTGCCCTGCCATCCATTATTAATTAGCACATTCGTTTAGATAATATCACCACCTTCAACACCTCTTTGTTCCTTTGTCTGTGACATCTTTTGATTATCTGCTCCTATCACTGCTTGCTTGTCCCTACAACCACACCACCCCCCCTCCCCACTTCTTTGCCCCCCCCCCACCCCGCCCCCACCTTAAACCAGCTTGTATTTCACCCCTCTCCTAATATTCACTCAGTTCTGTTGAAGGGTCATGAGGACTCGAAATGTCAACTCTTTTCTTCTCCGCCGATGCTGCCAGACCTGCTGAGTTTTTTCAGGTAATTCTGTTTTTGTTTTGGATTCCAGGGGGCTCTGACTCACAATCCTGCACTGCGTAAAGTAGGATTACTGTTTGCAGATGAATATGGTTCACTTCTGAGCATGCTTGTTAGCTCTGGCCACTTTTATGCTTTAACACCAAGCTGCTCTATGCACACCATCATCAGGTCTAGCAACTCTCCACATTGAGTAGTAATTTTATGCATGAAATCACAATACCACTTATGTCAAAGGGTAGCAATCTTTCTCCCTTGGAGAGTTCCATTTAGCACTATCTACAATAGGACCAGGGCCAGATTTTTGATACTGAGGCAGAAATTTCCTGACCCAGCAGACCTGCTTCAGTTTAAAGGGCCACATTAGACCCAATTTTCACTCAAGAAGGCAGGGGGAGTACAGGATCGGGCCCGACAACCCCAGAGGCAGATCTGAGGCAGCCACATGGGTGGGCAAGTGCCATGGTGGGCTGGTTAAAAGGCTTGTCTTTGTTATCTGGGACTTTGCCCCAGTTGTTTTAGAAGCTATTAGGCATTCTAGACCTCACCCCTCTCACTCCTTCACTGTCCATCCACCTCCTATCTCCCTCCCATGACAACTCATTCCCCCATTCACCCCCATGTCCCCTCATCTGCCATGCCCTCTCATACACCCATGCCATCTCCATGCCAACTTATTCTCCCACCCACCCATGCCTCGTCATGAACACCCATACCACCTCCAAAGCCACTCCTCATCCATTATCTACCATGGGCATACCTCAGGAGCCATGTGGAGATGAAGAAAAAAACAAACCTCTAACAAGCTAATACAATTTTCACTCATATACACTTGTTAGTATAAAAAAACTCCCATTCAAAGCTTTTAAATCAAGTAGTTAATATCTTATAAAAACAAACTTTTATTCAGACCCCACATCAAAGACAGTTAATCATTTAACAGCCTCTTTAAACTGTCAATCAACTGATCTCAGAACCCCTGATGAGTGAAAAGTAACATTTGAAATTCAGCCAAGCATTCATAATGATATAGCAATAGCCTTTGTAAATGCCAACAAAGACCTCTTTTGAAATTGTATGAACAGATGATAATATTTTTATAACCTATACCAGATAGCCTGTTAATCAAAGCAGTCGAGCAGAGGGTGTTGTTTTAACTTTCACTGACAGTTTCAGACTTATTTTCAGGTTTAAATAGCAGGGGATTGAGAAAACTTCAGATCATGATACCTAAACAGATGTCATCCATCCTTCAAGAGCATTTACATCCACTACACACAATTATGACTCCAACATTGTGGATTAGGACACTTGGCCCAGCCAAAATGGGGTCTATTTGAATTGAGCACTAATTCAAATGGCCCTGTTGAGCTCGGGTTACCATTCTGTGTGAGTCATGCCCTGCAGCCTTCCCCCTGCCAACAAAAATTGGATTTGTCAGAAGTGGGGATGGGGCTTCCATACCCAGGTCCTGTCTGCCATTTTTAAAGATCCACAGAATCTTCCTGACTCTGTAAAAATCTGGAGCCAGGTGTGTGCAAAGTCTGCAACAGCAATTCTGACACAGACCAGGAGGCCATACTGGAAAATTCAGCAGCCACAGTTCATAAATGGCAGACTGTTAATTTTCATGGTTGGAAATCATGCAGTGGTGTGCGGAATTTCCAGATCTCTGTTCCCAGCCTACATCCATGACACTGAGGTAGAAAATGTTGGCTATTGGCATGATGACTGAAGACCTCGTGCTTTTAATATCAGAACTGAAAATGGTGTTTAGATGGCTTCACTTACAAATTAAATCACCAATATTGCCAAGAAGGAATTATTACTCCTTTCATATCTTCAAATTACTGTTTCTTTATTGCCAAAATTATTCACACTCTCCTAAGATATGAACTGTGTACTGACTGACAAGTGTGTAGCCTACAGTCAAGACTGCTCTTTCCTCTTTTCCTACTACTATGAGGAAGCAGGAGCTCTGCTGCACTATCGACTAATTTTCCAAAATTATCACAAGTGAAATAAATACATGGTCTGGATTTTATGCCTTCCTTTCCCTGCCGGTGTGTTTGATGACAGGTGGTGGGGGGGGGGGGCGCTCATGAAATCTTGCAGGTGGCTGCTCACTGCCTACCTCCTGCCTCTGCCCCCATTATAATTATGCCAGTACCAAGGGTAGCATCGGGCAGCCTGCCCACCCATCCATGGACCAATTGAGGCTCTTAAATAGGCAATTATTTCCCATGGGGCCAAGACCCCTATGCCCCTTGCTCAAATCCTGATTCAATGCCGAATGCTTCTGTCCCAAAGTGCTGGAGAACTGCTGGTCTCTGATGCACCGGCAGCTATCTGAGGCAGGACATTGTGTTCCTGAGGGTGCCTCATAAAATTCAAACCATAGGAAGGAGAGAAAAGCAAGAGAAAAAAGCAAGAGGAGAGGAAATAATGTTAATTCCACACTAATACTTCACTGAAGGATGTAGTAATGGCAATATATTTATACAAGCAGGGGGCATAGCTTTTCTTATTCTTTTTTATTCATTCACGGAATGTGGGCTTCACTGGCTGGGCCAGCATTTATTGCCCATTCCTAATTGCCCTTGAGAAGGTGGTGGTGAGCTGTCTTCTTGAACCATTGCAATTGATATGCTGTTAGGAAGGGAGTTTCAGGATTTTGACCCAGCGACAGTGAAGGAACGGTGATATAATTCCAACTCAGGGTGATGTGTGGCTTGAAGAGGAACTTCCAGGTGGTGGTGTTCCCATGTGTCTGTTGCCCTTGTCCTGCTAGGTAGCAGCGGTTGAAGGAAGCTTTGAACAGGATAAGTCAGGGCTTCTCATTGATCACCAGTCTCACTGCCAAAATGCTACCTCCCATAATCACCAGGAGCTATAACTGAGTCACTGTAACATTAACTAAAGAATATCAGTGTCCTGGCACAGTTAGTTATCCCCAGAAGCTCATTTAAGGAATGTACTTTGCCAATTTAACCATACTTATGTTTTTGGCACAAGTTGATGCTTCAGGAATACTGCTTGGAACTGAAAATTTCAACCAATGCTTTGCTCTATAATAGCTACTAATATACCCTCTTCAAAATACTCCTTCCTCCTCTTGAGTCTAGGAATGGATGAGGTGGGAAGAGGCAATATTTGAGGGAGAAGTTCTGCCCACTTTGGCTGTGATGTCCCTGCATGTATTTTTGGTGGTCCTAGTTTGGTCACAGCTTTTTGTGCTTTGACCCACTAAAGATGCTGGAATAGACTGATAAAAACAAACTTAGCTATGTCTGTATCTCCTCACTGCTTTGCATATGTTGGTTCCAGCAGCAGCAACACCAACTGCCCACATTTGGAAGCTACATGATAAAGAGATGCAAATGAGGGAAGCATGGCTGGATGCCCTGTTCAGTCCTGATATCTAGCATTTAGAGATTCTCAGAGGGGGGGCCTCTGAGCGAAAGCCAAAGGGGGGCCTGTGTAAGAACCTCTGAGAGCCTTGACTTAGAGGTACCCCAAATAAAATATTAATTTATTTTAATACTTAAGACTTTTTTTAAAATCATGCAGCATACAGGCCAGCCCTTTCTCCCACTGTGGAAAGTTCCACAGGCAAGACCTGTCATTAACAATTGTTTCCACCAGACTTGTGTGACTCTTTAATGGAGGCCAAGGAGTCCACTTCCCAAACGTTTAAGACTCTAGGGTCAGAAATAGGGCTGGGGTCAAGGAGGGAAGCTTCAGAGCAGTAGAAGTCCACCATACTTGAGATGCATTCCAGCAAGGTGGGACAGAACACCCATGTGTATCCGTGTATCTTCCCTGAACTTTAATCAGCCAATGTTATGGGATGATTGATCTTCACAAATGGCAGATTACATCCCCTTCCCTCACTTTCATTTGAATATCCATATTGTCTTCCTCCTCAGATACGGCAATGGGACTTTATCCAAAATGTCACATTAAAATTTAAAATTTGCAGTTCTGAACATCTAATTATATATTGTGATCACATGACCCTGCATTAGAGCAAAGAAAAACCAACAGGTCAACTGATGGTCCTGTTTTCCATTAGGCAGTGCCGAACCTTTACTGATCACTCCATGTTAACCACTGGGCAGGTGCAGAAAAAAATGGCTAGTTTCAGGAAAAAAAAGAAATTCCTCCCCAGATCCCCCAGGCACTCAATCCTGGTCCAGGAAACCATGGTTACTTATAGATGTACTTAAATACACACCCCTCCCCCATCATTTATACATCCCAGTGACTTTGAGAACAGAGAAATATAGGAGTGCACAACCTCGAATGCAGATTTTAGACTATTGCAGAGGACGTGAATTCTATTTGATTTAAAATCCATCAGGAATTCAGAAACATAAGGATGTCTGAGGAAGGATCATAAAACTGTAAAGTTAACCTTTACCTTCCTTGCTTTGCCAACACTGCCTGACCCGCTGAGTGTTTCCAGCATTTCTCATCTTTATGGCAAAAATAATATGCTTGCATGTGTTAACACAATACAGTGACCTACCCAAGTGACATTGGAGAGGAAAAACAAAAAATAAAATGCAACAAGGCCAGTGGCATGTACATACTGTGAATTATGATTCACTTTTCAATTTGGCACTGGCAAAATGATCTCAACATGAAGGCGGAGTGTGAAATATGATATATTTCAAACATCAAAAATTTACACAGTGTAACCAGGGAATCAGAGATTAGAGTAGTCAAAGATTAAGCTGACCTTATGGTGTACCAGTATCATAAGGACAATGAAATGCTATCACATCATTTCCACAATAACCAAATCTGGTGCTATCATATTGTTCCTAAGACAAGACTGTTTCAGTTCCAATGCGATGATTTTTCTGCACCATTTATGAAAGAAAAGAAAGAACTTGTGTTATGCAGCACTTTTCATGAGATCTGGACTGTTTTACAGCCTGGAAAACATATGCAATGTGTTGATCTCAAATTTGTTAGCATTTAATTTGCACAGAACTTAAATATACAAGTGCCATTCCATTGATGGCTATGGCAGATCAGCGAACTTGTACATAACTCCCTGACCCTTAGCCAAGCATAAGCTCCATACATTCACATAGTTAGTTTGAACATTATTTGTTGTAATGCAAATGCAACTTGCCGCATCAATGTTTTATGATACAACTCAAGAGGCTCACTATTGCTTTCCATTTAAGACAGTACACTGAATTTCCAGCAATACCAATACTGTCCATCTATTTCTTTTCTGTCTGCAGCACTTATGAAAAAAAAATTTCCTTTCAAGTTAATTTTTGCACAATAAATAAGGCTGTCGTATTTAACATAACACCAAAATGTCAAATCTTACTTTTGTTTGGAGTTCTAGATTGTGCTTACATCTATTTGAAATAGTTAGTGAGTGTAATTGTTGGTGAAACATATTGATTGAAAGTTATTAAAACTATATAGAAACTGAAATCCTAAGCTTATTCTAAATGCTGAATTATTGATAATCTAATATTGACCACATAATCTTATTCCTGTTCGATATATATGAACTCAAATAACAGATTCCTAACTTAACAGAATCACTTTTACTGTATATTTTTGTGCAAAATTAAGTCTCACAGGAACCATTGCAATCTTCTTTATTACATGAAAAGCAATAACATTTTATTTAAAAATTGATTGCACGGAGACAGAAGAGAATGCAAAGTATATCTTACACGGAAAGTGAATTTAAAACATTTATGATGTGACATGGAGTGAATAGCTGAGCAGAAGGGGATGCCGCAAATGAGAATCAAATATGTTTCTGTCCACAGACAGTAATTAAGTGTCATTGTAAAGTTAAAATGAAAAATTCAGCATTAAAGCTCAGTGTGGGGGTGGGGTGGGTGGGGGAGAGCTTGGATGTAAAATCAAAAGCAGCTGTTGAAAGGATATTATCATATTGGGATAGCTGTTGCTAAAACAATTAAAAATTGGATTCAAACATTTTAATTTGATGCTGATATTTGTATAAGCCTGTGAAAAATAAAAATGTGTCTTTATAAATTGATGGAAAGACCTCAGTATTGTCCATTAAATATTATTAAGCACCCTTTAGGAAACAAAGGCTAAGATTTTCACTACGACGGAAAGGCCCTGAAAATCGGAAGTCTCGTCCCTGAACATGGTACTTCCCATTTTTTGGGGGGCGGGAATGGTGGTGGGACGTGTTTTACACTCATGTGGTTTATGCAGGCAACTAGTCAGCTGTTCCTACTGAAGTGGGATTTTGGAGGCCAGGAGTGCAGATTAGACCAGGAAAGAGCCAGTCTGAACTTGGTGGATTCACTTGGATAGCCAGGACCCCTTTGGAGAGGTAAGGCACCCCATTGGATCTGGTCCTGGGACAACTTTGCGGGAGGTAAGGTGCCCTTTGATGGAGGTCATGTGTCCTTAGGGGGTCAGATGCCCTTTGGAATGTTAAATGTAGGCATAAATATGCACAAAAAGTACATAAATTCATTACTGTTAGGCTTATTGGAACTGTCAATAGACTTGTCAAATTCAACTGTCAAAACTGTCAGAAGCACCTGTCAAAGAGAACTGTCAAAGGGAGCTGTCAAAGCATTTAAAAGTTAAGCCCTTTAAATCTTTGAAAAAATGTCTGGAATGTTTGAGATATGATTGCTTGATATTTCACTTTGTCTGTTGACATATGCCTGAGGGCTTCTATTACTGGGTTACGAATGCATGACTTATTTCACCATACATTATCACAGTAGGGTGCCTTCCATTTCACAGTTTGATTGATGGCTACAAGTGGTTATAGACTCTTTGATATGGGAATATGTATTCAATGCTTGTTGTTATAACGGGTTGTGCACTTAAATAAAACATTTGTTGTTATAAGGCTTTATTTTGTAGAAGGAATGCAAATGTAGTAAATGGGTTTTTATGAATTAGAGTTTTTATCAAAATACTGAAGTCTACAAAAGGCACTTAGGGCGGAATCTTCCTAGATTTGCACAAAGTATGAGAGCAGGCAGGAATAAAGTTGTTTTACTCACTGGCTGCAATGATGGGTTTTTGCGTCATATCATCCCTTTCCCGCCTCATTATGGGAAGGTGGTGGCATAGTGGTATTGTCACTGAACTGGTATTCCAGAGACCCAGTGTAATGCTCTGTGGGACCTGCTCTGCGGGTTCAAATCCCACTATGACAGATGGTGAAATTTGAATTCAGTAAAAATCTGGAATTAAAAGTCTGATGATACCATGGAGCCATTGTTGTAAAAATTCATCCAGTTCACTAATGTCCTTTAAAGAAGGAAATATGCCGTCCTTACCTGGTCTGGCCTACATGTGACTCAATACCTGTAGCAATGTGGTTGACTCTTAAAATGCCCTCTGAACCAGGGTGATTAGAGAAGGGCAATAAACATTGGCCTAGCCAGCGACACCCACATCCTATGAGCGAATATAAAGAAAAATTGTGCAACCACAGGAAGCATGCTGTCTCGCTAGCACTTCAATTGGCCTGCCACTCCGTTATCTCACTGCTTCCTCACACAGAGCACCATAAACTGCAGCCGCATGTACATTTCTCAATGTTTGCAGCCCAGGACTCCTCCGGTGAAGACACGGCCCCAAGACATGGCCAAGAAGAGGGCAGCCCCCAAATCAATGATGCGCCCCTGGGACTCCTTCCAGACACCATGGAGGCCTGCCGTGATGTCCTGTCTGGCCACTCTGGCTGCAGGAGGCCCATCAGTCTCACCACTCCGGCTTGGGAAGCGAGGGCAGAGGTCGGCCATGCACTGCAGAAAACGGGTGAATGATCTTATTGTTGCCACCAGGGTAAGGCAACCATCTTATCACTTTGAACTCACACACTCACAAGGCCATCACACATCCACTGCTAGTTCAAGGGACATCACCACTCACTCTCTCACACACACCCTCACATCTCTATCTGGCCTCAACTCCTCTATAGACTGCCTCCTCAGCCCTCACCATTTTGAGGCTACTTGCACAGGTTAGCATGTGGCCCCCCTCACACCCTGGGATACCCCCTTCTCTAGTACAGCCCTAGCCATGCAGCCTCTTCCCTTGCCTGGGGCCACTTCTCCCCTTCCACAAGATAGCTGTAGCTCTGCAGCCATTGAAAAGAAGCCCGTGCCTTACAGCTGGTCTGGTAGGTAGAGACCTGTCTGTGAGCTCCTCTAAAAGTAATGTAGTTCTGCCTGTGAAACCTGGCACTGATGGCCATGAATGCTGCCCAAAGCAAGGCAAAGAAACAAACCTCAAAGTCCCGAGCGAATTGCAGCTTGCCAGGTGCACGTCGCTTATGGACAGAGCTGCATATGGCTTTTTATCATCTCATATTTGGCTTCAATCTTTTCCAGTTGGATCTCATTAATATGAAAAAAGCCTAAAATAAAGTCAAGAATCATAAGAGTCATGTTTGTATTGTGGGGAAATATAGTTAATCATTATGCTGCGCTTTATGGTTTCAAATAATTATTTTAACAAAAAATATTATCATGTTCTAGATAGTCCTGTCCTTGTGGTTTACCCACACCATGTTTATAGGTAATGAGTGGAACTTTCTGAGCCCGCTAGCGTCAGGCCTGCTCGGCTGTGTGAGCTGACAACATGATGAGAAGGCCTGAAATCAGACCGTGTTCCCCGGTATTGGACATCGGGAACCTCATTGTAATACATCTGCATATCATTATAAGACCAGCCCACCGAAATCATCCCACCCCGCCCCGCTTAATCATCTGTCCACATCGATGTGATTGCACGCTGGTGCAGACCTCATCTTGACAAATGTGGCGTGCAGAAGTCGGGACTTACCATCAGGGCCATGCTCATGTGGCAGACATCCGAGGAGCAGAGGATGCTGGAGCCCGACAGCAACTGCACACTGGAGGAATGTCCCTGGGTGAATTCTCATGGACATGACTCTGCTGCGAAGTAGCCCACGTAAGTTGAAAAGTCATCGATGTGGGTCTGCTTATGAAAGATGATGGTCGAGGAAGGTCCAGCTGGGTTTGGGAGAAGAAGATGTACTGGGGGTGGGAGAGGAAGGTGTAGGATTGACTGGGAGAGCAAGAAATGTCAGGATGGGGTGAGGTTGAGAGGGGTAAATGAAGATGTTGGGGGGAGGTTGGGAGGGTTAATGAGTATGGGGATAGGAGGGGTTACAGGGAAGATGACAGCAACTGGGAAGGTAGGTGTAACTGGGGTGGAAGGTGTAACAGAAGGAGTTCAGAGGGGGGAAGGAGTGTGGAGAGCGGAGGGAGTCCAGAGGGAGGAAGGAGTGCAGAGAGGGGAGGTAGTAAGGCTGGAGGAAGAAGTAAGGATGGAGGAAACAGTAAGGTGTCCAGCTGCCACTCCTCCTCCATTTGGGTGCCCAGGAGTCCAAGCCTGACTCCTTGAGGGGAAGGAGCACTGGAGGGACATCAAGGTGCCCTGTTCTCTCTTGTCTTGCCACTGCAGGAACTCACCCATGGCTCCCATGATGGAGTGCAGGTCTGCAGGCATCTCCGCGTTCTGCTGGACCAAATTCCCAATGGCATCTACCATCCTCTCCATGGAGACCTCCATACACACACAAGTGGGCACCACTTCATCAGAGAACAGACGGACGCACTCCTCCAACTTGCGTACCACTCTATTGAGGGCTTCCAACAGCTCTGCGTGATGTTCCCACACCTTCTGCTGACTCTCTAGGATGAATTGGAAAGCCAAATCCAGATGCTCATCATTGAACTCGGATCTCACAGATGCCTGATCCCCAGCAGTCCTCCGAATGTCAGGGAGCTCGGCTGAACCTGCCTCCTGCTGCTGCAGACATGTGTCTGTGCAGTGACCACCAGATTGTGTATCCGAGCCTGCTCTAGGTCTAGGTCCCAGCAAGGAACGTGTCTCTGTGCTGGTGGAGGGTGTGAGTAAACACTGTGATGGGTCTTCCAGGCTGCTTATTTCTAGCTCTTCGGTGTCCTCTTGGCTGGAGATGAGGACCTGGATTGAGCTGAGGGACTAGCTGGCTGAGGGTGTCACCACTTGGCAGGGCTCCCTGTGAACCGAATTAGAGCTAATTAGTGTATGACAGCAGAGTCAAAAGCAGGAGAGAGAGAGCACTCACATTTGCGTGGAGAGAGGGATCATGTGGTGCAAGATTCTCATGAGGGTGTTCGCTGCTGACCTTACCGTCACTATAGGCACACTCCATGTCTTCACCAGTCAGCGTGATGTGACAATCCTCAAAATGAGTGAGGGGCCTAATGTGGGCCACTACACCCCCTGTCTGGGACCTCTTCCTGCTGATGTGAGCAGGCTTCTTCAGTGTGGAAACAGGCGTAGAGAGTGTGAGCAGCACACATGGCACTGCATGGAATGTTTGTGTGGTGAGTGGAGCCATGGATGGGATGAGGACATGAGCTCCAGAGGATATGAGACTGATGGAGATGTGAGGGTATGTGTGAGAGTTAGTGGTGTTGTCCCTTGAGGTGTGAGATCCCTGTGGATGTGTGATGTGTTTGTGAGTGTGTGAGTTGAGAGTAATGAGAAGAGTGAGCTACCCTGGCAGAACGGATGAGACCATTCATCCTGTAGTGGCACTGGGTGGCTGCTCTCTTTTGCAGGGCATTGGCGCTGACCACCGCTGCCACCACCTCCCATGCTGGATTGGTGATGCAGCTGCCCATCATTCGGTCAGAGTTGGGGTAGAGGACATCATGGTGGGCCTCCACGGTGTTCAAAAGGCACTCGAGGGACACGTCACTGAAGTGGAGGGCTGCAGTCTTTTTGCCTTTCAGGGTCTTCCTGTCTTCCATGCGGCAGTCCTGGGCTGGAAGTACTGAGAGATGTGTGCTCGGCTGCACTTTAAATGCAGCACTATGAAGTGGTGAGGTGATTGTGTGGCGGGCGAATGAGAGCCCACTTGCCATGGAAACGGCGTGTTTCCTGGGAATGCATAATTAATGATTTGGGACAATACAACGTGAGAAGCCGCCATTGTGGCTAGCGCATTTTACATGCCAGCTACTGCACTTAGTGCAAACCTGGGCAATTCCACCCCATGTCTATTTTAATTTCAATTTTTTTCTATTGATTCATAAATGTTTTATTTATTAAACATGCAAATTGTGCATTATGCCAGAAACATTTGGCAATTTGCCAAGTATCTGGT